>NW_024080746.1:3136913-3709403 GCF_003009895.1 Hyaena hyaena
GGTCATGATCTCGCGGTTCGTGGGTTCGAGCCCCGCGTCGGGCTCTGTGCTGACTGCCAGCTCAGAGCCTGGAGCCTGTTTCAGTCTGTGACTCCCTCTCTCTCTGACCCTCCCCTGCTCACGCTGTCTCTCTCTCTCTCTCTCCTAGAAATAAAAAATTTAAAAGAAGAAAAAAAAATGTCCATCTAAAAAAGAGTGGTTTTTGTTTTTTGTAAATTGTACCTTAATACACCTGATATATTACTTTATTATAATCTGAGAGAGATGGAGAAGGGCCAAAGGGGCGGGGGGGGGAAGAGAGAGAGAGAGAGAGAGAGAGAGAGAATCTTAAGCAGGTTCCATGCTCAGCACAGAGCCAAATGAGGGGCTCAATTCCACAACCCTGGGATCATGACCTGAGCCAAAACCACGAATCAGACTTTGAACCAGCTGAACCACCCAGGAGCCCCACACCTGAATATTTCTAAAAGAATCTCTAAAGGTAGAGAATAAAATGAGGTAAGAAGACAGTCTGTAAACTTTGATACACTGAATTTAAAAAATAGCATAATAAAGACTAACATTATGTTAGTATTAAAGAAATGGTTGTATACTTACTAAAATTCAAGTGATATGTATTTAATACATAATCTGACCTAAACCTTCTATTAGGAACATCATAAGACATAGGGAAAAAAAAGTAAATTAATTAAGCTCTTGCCTTATATTCATTTATTAAAGGAAACATTCTTGACTGCAAATAGGTACAATAAAAGATACCATGTTTGACCTGTTCTCTAAGTGCTGTAATATCACCAAGAATAGAGCAATTAGTTCTGATTGAAGATACAGGGAAGGACTTCACTGACATTTGTATTGAACTCTGTAGTTTTTTTGGTTTCTTTTTCTTATCAATCTCTCAATATCTGTAAATCTATATTCGCATGATGGAAAATCACAGCATATCTCCATATAATTTTGTTCATAAATAAGGTGTTTAGAGATGTTAGTGCATTTGAATTTGCAGAACACTTTTGGGTTCCATGAAACCCTTTCTGTTCCAAAGGTCATCGGTTTCCATAGTAAAAACTGCATTTCAAAGTGAACATCAACTCTGAAATCACTCAGAAAGTGCTCATAGGACTCTGAGTTGGCATTTTAGCAGAAATAGATTCTGCTTAGAAAAATATTAATCCGTATTTTCTTCCTAAGGCTCCATCTATCCATCTTTGTCTTTTCTGTAAGAATATTTCAAGAGAAGCGACCCCATCTCTGCTGTTACATAGGTAAATGGGCAAGAAAAACATACTTATTTCCTCATGTACTAGTCAGACACAGTGGTTCTTGGCCCGTGTCACCTGCACTCCACTATTTCATTAATTAATTAATTCAATACATAGTGAGAGCCTACCTTGTACTAGGTACTATGATTGCCTTTGAGTAGATATTATGAACGGTGTTTTATAGATGAAGAAACAGACTCACAGAATTTATATCATCATGATGATTCCCTAAGTAGAGGATTTGTCTGTCTTCTGTCTTTTAGCTAGACACCAGTCTATTCTGGCTAGGGTTTCAAGGTTCAGTGTGAATGCCTATTACAAATGCAGTTATAATGAAATTGGGAAACACGTTTGTCCATTAAGCTGCAACCAGCTTTTAAAGATGAGAAAAAGTTTAGGGAAAAATCTTGTCTTTGAGATACTGGTTATTAAAAGTGGTATTCTCCCAGGATCCATGCTAGGGCTCTGCAGGCCCTTATTTGACTATCTTTTAATATAAAAGCTGTGGAAGAAAGAGCACTTAATGAGATGATCGAGTTTACAGATGAAAGTATGGCCTCCTGGGCTGAGGGGTTCCAGGCTAATGGGAATAAACTTCGGCAGTAGCTCATGAGGCTGTGTGAATGCTCAGAGCTGGGGTAGATAAAGTTGAGAGCAGTCAGGCATAAAGTTTTACTTTTAGTCAAAAAGAAGTCAAACCAAAGAGATGAAATTAAGACCTCTAAGTTGTATATATGCCCTGGGAAAACATCCTTTCATTTGCTGCTGGCCCACGATATTTTCTCTGAATAAAAGAATAACCTTCTTGAGTAACTTTAGGGAAAAAAATGAAAAAGAAAATAAAACTGCTTCTTTGCTCTAGAATTCTGCATGCAGTTTTGGGTGTTACACTTCAAGAAAGAGAAGGTCTTGCTAAAGGCAGTGGAAAAGACCAAAAAGTTAGAACAATGTTGTACTATAAGAGTAGTTAAACAAATATAAACATAGGCTGTAGAGGCACACTTTTAGACTAAGAAAAGAACTTATTTTCAAGTGTGAAAGTGCCATGCCCCTAGTAAAATTCAGCTCATTAATTTTGAATCCAGTTCAGAATTTTTAAGTTGTGGGTTTTTTGTTTAAGAAACATTTCATAGAAAAACACATAATTTATTCCAAGCATCTTCTACCAACACAAGGGCCCATAAAATGGAAACAAACAAACAAACAAACAAAAATCGATACAACTTAGAGCTCTCACCTTGTTCTCATGTAGCTCTTTCAAAAGAGTGTGATGCAGGGATTCTTAGTCCTTTTTGGGAGTTGAGGAAATTAACGTTCAGATAGGTTGGCTGTATTTCTTCTCATCAAACAGGTAGCCCAGGATACAGCAAAGGCTTCGGCTCCTTCTGTTTCCAAACCCAGTGCCTGTTGTATACCTTGGACAGCGTATTACGTAGAGGGAAATGGGGAGATTCCAAAGCTAAGCTTAGTCACTCAGGAACCACACCTGGTCTATGTGTTATTTAAACAACTGTGGGTTATTTAGCTGATAGAAAGAGACGAGTCTCACATAGTTTTTAATCCATATTTTCATCACTGTGTGGGTGCTAAAAGCTTTCCAGTTCAGAAATTAATATGCTTTTAAGCATTATTAGTATTAGATATAGATACCTGATATAGATACCTACTTAAATAGTTCTAAGAGTAATTTTTATTGCTCTTCCACAAAATGCTTCAAATATATGATTTTCTTTAATCTTCAGAGCAATCCTATGAGGGAGATATTTTTATTAACTAAAAACCTGAGAGAATACTGTCATTGCTCCCTTTCTAAAACCCATCTCTCAGATCTTTATTTTTTTTCATCCTGCTGCCAGTACTCATTGCGAACTACCTCCTTATACTTATAACACTGCCTCTGCCTGCATTCCTGCCCAATCAACCTTCCTCCACATTCTGTCCAGTTCCTTCCTTCCTTCCTTCCTTCCTTCCTTCCTTCCTTCCTTCCTTCCTTCCTTCCTTAATGTTTACTTTTGAGAGACAGAGTGTGAGTTGGGGAGGCGCAGAGAGAGAGGAAGATACAGAATCTGAGGCAGACTCCAGGCTCTTAGCTGTCAGCACAGAGCCTGATGTGGGGCTGGAACTCATGCCCATGAGACCATGGCCTGAGCTGAAGTCAGGGGCTTAACTGACTGAGCCACCCAGGTGCCCCCAGTCATTTTCTTAAAAGCAAGTCTATGCTTGCTAGAGTACCTATTGTCTATGAAGGAAAGTCAGTATTCATTATTAGGTACTTCCTCTTCTACTCTGCTCATTTACATCTTAATGAAGTCGGTGAATATACATTATTCTTTCAATTAGACTGGTTGGGAAGGGAAAGGTAATGATTTAACTTTAGAATGATGGAGATGTAGCACTAATAAGACACAGTTTTGTATTTCCTGTTGTGCCTTCAGGGTTGAGAAACAATGGAGAGAGAAAGAGAGAATGAAAATAATTGGAGGCATGAAGTCTTAGTGGATCCATTAAGGGATGGAAGTACTAATGCCAGTGGATATATGAAGGTGTAGGAGCATTTAGATAAAATTGACTCTGTGTGTGTGTGTGTGTGTGTGTGTGTGTGTAACTTATAGTGGAGGAAGAACTATAAAGAATTCTGTCTCATGAAGAGACTATGTAAAATATGAATAGAAAAGACAATTGGACATGTCTCATTTCAGCAATCCCCTGGTAAGTGGAGTCTTTACAAGCAGTAATTCAAATTAAAGAAAAAAAGTTGCCTCAAGCATTTGAATCTTTTCATTATTTGTTTTCAGTATTGTGTGGGTGATTCACAATTTTATTAGATAATTTGAGAGCATGTTTGTGTGTCTATGTGCAAGAACTTTATTTTTAATATCTTCATTTATGTTCCTAATCAATAAATCATTTTCCAGGGATCCAACCAATGATGCTGAAGCCTCCAGATTTATTTTAGGTCAAAAATTTTCCTGAATATGTAATATATATCTAAATCATTTTGTTAATTATATATATATTTATATATATTATATATTATATGATAATTATATATATAATATAGCAATATATAAAATATATAATTATTATATATTATATGATAATTATATATTATTATATATTATATATAATTTAATATATATAATTAATTAAATAAATATATATATTTTAAAAAATATATATAATTCTCAGAGTGCCTGAGTGACTCATTCTGTTAAACATCCAGCTCCACCTTAGGTCATGATCTCCCAGTCTGTGGATTGGGACCCCACATTGTGCTTTGTGCTGACAGCTCAAAGCCTGGAACCTGCTTCAAACTCTGTGTCTCCCTCTCTCTTCCCTCCCTCCAACACACACTCTGATTCTCTCTGTCTCCAAAATAAATAAACTTTAAACAAGATTAAAATATATATATATATATATATATTTTGTATTTGTATTTGGATATATATATACAATCCTCTTTTTCAAATTATGTATGTACTTTAAAGAGTTAAATAATTTTACAAAGTCTCTAATGAAATAGAATTAGTGTTGCTGTACATATTCCCAAGCCTAATTCCTGCCCCACAAAGACAACCACATTTTTCGTTTTTATTTCTAGTATTTACTTCCAGTTTTCTAATATTTCTTCCAGGTATTTTTATATTTCTGCTAAAAAGAATTTTTATTTACTCCCTTAGTGAGGAAGTTTTTACACTCATAATACTTCTCATACCTGTGCATGTGCACACACATCTCATGTGCAAATCCAATCACCCTCCTATTTATTACATGAAAATTTATTTTTTTATTACACCCAAATTTATTACATCAGTATTTTGTTATATCATTATTCAGAATCTACATCATCATGGATACCTAAATATTATTCACTGCTGAGACATGTAATTTTGTTTCCTTTTAGTTAAATATTTTTATTTAATTGAAAAGTCATTTTCTTTATAAATCAAGTGCAATTTTATTCTCACTTTGTTCAACTACCTTGAGGGTTTTATCAAGGAGCTCCTCTGTTCTCTTCCTTAACATGGACTTATTTTATCTTAGGCTTAATTTGTAGTTTTCATACTCTTACATTTACCATCATTGTGGGGATTTTCTTTGCTTCTGCTGTGTAGTAAATCCTTTAGTTTCTGGATCCAGGTCCTTCCATTTTGTTGGTAAAATGACTTATTTTGGTGGATCACATCTCTTGGGAAATTCCTGACAAAGAATGCCTGGGTGGGAGTTTTTGAGACTATGTGTTTGGGCAGGAAAATACCTACTCACTTAGACCTTTGATGATTCTCTGAAAGGACTCACAGGATTCAGAGGTAGTTGTGATTATGGTTATGGGTTATGGCAGTAAGGGGGAACACAGTAGGATCAGCAGAGGACAGAACAGAGGGGCATAGGGCAAAGCCTGGAGAGTCCAGGAGTGGTCTTCCAAAGGTCTCCATCACAGGATGACAGGGGTAGGGAGGCCCTGAACAGGACATTGTTCTTTCATCAGCAGAAGAAATGAGAAATACATTTCCAGTGTTTCTGCTTCAGGAAGTCTGCTTAAAACTCAGAGTGCAGGGATTTTATTAAAGACTTGTCATGTAGGCACTTGTTGCCTGAGCAACACATCACTGTTGCCAAAATTTCAAACTCCAAGAAGTAAAGTGAGTGTTCACCATAAGTTACAGTGTTTGCACAAACAATCTTGAAGACTCAGAGAGCAGAATTCAGTATCCCAGCCACATAAAACTACCTATCAGTATAGAGTCAGGGACATTCTACAGGCCAGGTTCCCAGGAGCCTTCCCAAAGGTCAGTCTCTCAAGCTGGTCCTCCTGGAGGTAACAATATCAGGCAAAGTTAACTCTTACAGAACACGAATGACTGAAGACGTCCTTCTTCTACTTTTACATTTGATAGAGACATTGTCTGGGCATACAGAGTACCAGCTTTTCATTCATTTCTTTATGGAATTTGGAAGGTATGTGTGTATTTCTTTTAATTTCTAGTGTTGCAGTATGAAACCAGATGTTACTCTTATTCTCATGCTTTGTATGTGACCAACTTTTGTTTCTTCCTTCCTTCCTTCCTTCCTTCCTTCCTTCCCTCCTCTCTCTCCTTTTGGAAGCTTTAGGTCATTCTCTGTAAACTCCATATTCTAAAATTCTAGGTGATAAGGCTTTGAGAATGTTAAAGATTATTTTTGCTGGACAAGTAGCAGTTTCAGTCTGGAAGTCATGTCTTTTAATTTGGGGAAATAATTTGTGTTTTTAAAAATTTTTAATGTTTATTCTTTTTTTTTTTTTGAGAGAGAGAGAGAGAAAGAGACACAGAGCATGAGTGGGGCAAGGACAGAGAGAGAGGAAGACACAAATCTGAAGTAGGCTCCAGGCTCTGAACTGTCAGCACAGAGCCTGATGCAGGGCTCAAACTCACAAATGATCAGATCATGACCTGAGCAGAAGTCAGACACTTAACCAACTGAGCCAACCAGGAAGCCCTTTGTGTTGAGTTTAAAATTGTTCTCCCTTTTTTTTTCTTTTTTTTTTTCTGTTCTCTTATTCTTTCTTATTCCATTATTCAGATTTTGTACTTTTAGAAGTTTTCATCTTATTTTCTTGAGGTTTGTCTCTGTATTTTCCTTATATAATAATATATATAATATATATGTGGTATATAAGGTATAAAAAAGAAATATAAAAAAACGCAAACAATATAAACAAAAACTTGATTTCAGGGATATATTCTGTTCAAAATGTAGAAAGATAGAAACATTCAACTGAGAAAGTACATAAGGGAGAAAAATATATTTAGCATTAAATATAAAAGATAAAGCACAAATGTGATATAGTATAAACCAAAATTATTTTCAAAAATAACTTAAATAGACAAACCTTTATCCAAAATGATCAAGAAAATTATATGGCACAAGGTAACATTAGAAATGTAAAATTATGATACCTGCGGACACATTAGGGATTTCAAATATGGTAAGATTATAGTACAAACCATCAGACATATTGTTCCCGGAAGAGTGAAGTAGAATAAATTGAAACCCTAAATCTATATAAGGTACATAGCTACAGCTATAAACTCAGAGGACAATTTTGGTTCACTCAGAGCCCATACCAAAATAGATGGGCTTCTTCCTTATCTTTAGGGCATGTATGCTGTCCCAAATTCTGTATTATCTTTGTTGCCAGAGAGTGAGTTTTTCTGTAGTTCTTTAATCTTTCTCCAAGGCTGCAGCCCTTCAAACAGGCCAGTTTCTGAATATAGTTCTGCTCTACTTACCCATTCCACACAGACACGGATTCCTCTTTGCATATAAGCTTTAAAATTTTGGCACTTGGGTGACCTAAACCAGGTGTAACCCTCCCCTTCAGGCCAGGGTAACTGTAGCATCAGCTAAAATCACACTTGCTTTTAGTTTACATTTTGTTTCTGACCCCAGGAAATAGCCCTATCCTTTGTGGTTAGGTAGGCTTACCATTTAAAAGGATACTTGTTATATTTTATCCTAAATTTCCACCTTTGACTTAGAAGTATACCAGGTAGTTTAATCTACCATATTGACAGGACAAGTACACACAGTGTGATCACTGAATGTCACGCAACATACATGATACAGTCTTCATTAAAGAGATCACCTCCAAATCAGACTTCCAGTTTGGAGTATTATCTATTTGTTAGTTATTCTTTTTTAATTTTTTAAAAAATGTTTTACTTATTTCTGAGAGAGACAGACAGCATGAACAGGGGAGGGTCAGAGAGAGAGGGAGATACAGAATTTGAAACAGGCTCCAGGCTCTGAGCTGGCAGTCAGCACAGAGCCTGACGTGGGGCTCGAACCCACGAACCGTGAGATCATGACCTGAGCCGAAGTCGGACGTTTAACTGACTGAGCCACCCAGGTGCCCCTTTTTGTTAGTTATTCTTTACAAGTACTTTGAACCTTGAGGAAAAATGCATATTAAAAAATATGCAATCAATCCATGGAGATATATTATAATGTAGCCCCAAGTAGCTGCTCTGTAAACTAGATAGGAAGTTTCAATAATGACATTTTATTGCATACAATGAAAGCTTCCTATCTTGAATATAAAATTTACCACAGAGGTATGTCTGCTGACATAATTGTAAATATCATAATCGTGAATAAAGCTGTGAGAGAATAATTCAGTAAAGGATTTTACATCCTCAGTGTATTAGCAGAAGGTGTTAATACTTAATAGTAGGTAATTCACATCCAATATGTGATACAGAAAAGCATCCATTGTGACCAACAGGAAAATAAAGCTGTTTTGTGTTAATGACAGAGGCAAGCTTCAACCCAAACAAAAGAAGGTAGCCATATGGAAGTCACAGATTCAAAGTTTCACACTTCTAAGGAAAATATACTAACCATATAATAGAAGCAGGTTAATGTTTTACATGTGAAAAATAATAAAAATGGGGGGAAATTAAACACAATTTCAAATGTTGTACATAATTATGCTGAGTGATATGTAAGAGAAGGAATCCAAGGAAGTTTTGAATACAATATTTTGAATATATATCTTCATGCTAAAGACAAAAGGAACTGCAAATAAATATTGTAATCCAGTAAGTATATTTCCTTTTCACAGTGTAATAATTGGCAATTCTAAAACTTTTTATTTCTACCTTATGATTAAGATCCTTTCCAGATTAGAGAACACTATGGAAAATGATAGTTAAATGAACCCATGACCCTGGAATGGGAAATGAACTGGAATAAAGCAATATATTTTGCTACAAATAAGAGTAGTTAGGCAACTGATAAAGTCTGAACAACCCTAGCTTAGATAATATAACTGTATCAATATTCAGTTCCAAATTGGATACTGTGGTTATAAGTGAATAACGTTTTCGTTTTTGTTTTTTAGGAAATACATACAAAATACTTACTGTATTTATAGGTAAAGGAACTTGGTAACCTGCTCTCATCTAGGAAACAATTACCTTATCTGTCTTTAAATACACAGATGCACACATATATGTAAGAAATGGTAAAACAAATATGATAGAACATAAGGGAGTCTATTTGAAGCAACCAAATGCGACGTAACTGCTTGAGCTAAAGTCAACCCAATGGGACACTATTTGAAAGACATTAAATCATTTTTTGTACAATTTCTGAAATTTTTGACCTAAGCCCCAAATTATCTCATAATAAACGTTAGAAGCAAACAATAGGCTTCATATTTATAAACAATAGTCACATAGAAGATATAAAGACAAATCTTAACTTACAATAGACATTTAAAAGATAAAATGCTAAGGAAGGTTTAATAAGAAATATGAAATAACATTTCATAAAAAATATTTGAAACAAGACACAAGTGTGTTTGAACAAATAGTTCTTATTTTAGATAGAATGGCAAAATATCATAAATACATATATGTTCCCCAATTTAATTTGTCAATTTAATGTGATAGCAATAAATTTTACCAACCTTTTTATTCTAGAACTTTTCGAGAACAAATTATTCTAAAATTCATATAGAAAAATAAACATGGAAACATGCATAGGAAAAACTGAAAAAAAAAGAGGTGATAATTCTATCCAATAAAAAACATATGAAAATGAGTTTAACTTTATTTTTTTTTCAACTTCATTCATGATATAAGACATGCAGATTGAAAGTTATATACATATTGTTCCTCACATTTTCAATTCAGGAGAAGTCAGCAAACTTGTCGCAGGTGAACCTAAATACTGAAGGGAGATTATGCCAGGTAGGCACTTCTATCCTTGGAAATGAATGCAGATCATCAGAAATGGAAATTTTCCTCTTAATTTGTTATAATATGTATGACTGTTTGAGGAAAAAAGTATATTATTGTGTGTTAGGATTTTCAGTATATGTATAAACCATACCCATGAAAATTCTAACATAAGAATAGATTGCAAGGTTTGTACATTTTACATGAGTTGGTATAAAATAAAATATAAGCATGCTAGATTTGTATATTGTAATCCCTAGAGTATTATCTCTCTCTCTTTTTCTCTCTCTCTCTGTCTCTCCTCTCCCCTAAAATATAACCAAATAACCGAGAAGCCAATGGATAAATTAAAATAGGATACCGCATACATTCAAATAGCTTAAGAGAAGAATAGAAATGTGGAAGGAGGAAAAAAGTCCAGAAAAGACAAAAACCTACATGGTAGACTTAAATCTAATTAATTACTCAGGTAAAATATTAATGGTCTAAGCATTCAAAAAGGAGGAGATTAGCACAACAAATTAATAGAAACGGTGAACCAAATACATGCTGTGAATAAGAGATGTACTTAAACAGAACAGATACAGATGAGTTCAAAGTAAATAGCTGGAAAAATATCTATATACCAACCTTTTTGCAAATAGCAAAATGGCCAGATTGGCTATATTAATCTGATAAAATAAGCTTTAAACACAAAAAGAGACAGTGAAGAAGGGTATTACATTATGGTAAAGGGTGACACTCATCAGGAAAATGTAAACATTGCAAATGTTTATACTTCAAATAACATAAAGCAAAATCTGATAAAATTAAAAACAAAAATTAGACAATGTCGCCATTACAAAAGGGTATGTTTACACCTTTTCTGAGCATAATAGGAAATCAGACACAAAATCCATAAAAAATAGAATCTGAACAGTACTTACCACCTTAATCTAATTGACATTTGTAAAATATTGCATTAAGTGCATAAATTAACTGCAGAATATGATTTCTTTTAGTTGCACATGGAGTATTCACCTAGATAGGCCATATGCTGGACTATCAAACATGTCTCAATAAGTATAAAAGAATCAAAATTGTATAAAGTATGTTCTCTGACCACAAAGAAATTGTATTAGGTATTAATAGCAATAAAATTTCTAGAAAAGCTCAACTTTCTGGAGATAAAAGAATAAAAGATGAGTTGGTTGTAGCCCAAATAAAATAAGAAAATATTTTAAACTGAATGACAATAAAAAAGTAAAATATATAAAAAATTGTAGGATGCAGCTAAAACAGTGCTTAAAAGGAGACATCATGTTTTAAATGGTTATATTACAGAAAAAGGAAGTTCTAAGATCCTTGACCTAATAGTTCACCTTTAGGAAAATAGGCTAAGAAAAACAAACTCGGGTAGAATGAAAAGAATAAATATAAGAACAGAAATGAAGAACGTATTTTACAATTATGGAAGAAAAACCCACAAAAGCTAATAATATGAAAAGATCAATAAATTGCCATACCCTTATCTAGACTATTCAAGGAAATGAACGAGATGAGAAAGAAATGACCAAAATTAAACATACATGACTGGTTCTTTGTGCAAATCCTACAGACAGTGAAGGAACAAGAAGAGAATATCATGAACAACTTGATGCAATCAAACACGGGATTTCGATGAAAAGGCAAATTCCTTGTGAAATAACGACAACTGACCAAAAAAAGAAACTGAAAACGTAAATAACCTTTTATCTATTAAACAAATTGGACTTGTTATTTAAAAAAACTCATAAATATAAATTTCAAGCCTAGATGGTGTCACACATGTGTTTACTCAAACATCCAGGAATAATGAATGCCTAATTTATACATTTTTTTTTTTTCAGAAAACAGAGGAAAAACACTGCACAAATCATTCATGAAGCCACCATGGCCCAAATACAAAGTTCTAACAAAGTTCAAAAATAGAAAAACAGACACCGTATCCCTCATGAACAGAGATTCAAAGCCATTGCAAAACATTAACAAATAAAATCCAACAAGATGAGAAAGGATAAGCACTGTGTTAAAGTAGGGATTATGTCAGTAATGCTAGGATGAAAGTCAGCCAATGTATTTTGCCATATTACAATAATAAAAATGTAAGAACTTAACAACATATTTTTTAAAAATTTTAAACATTTATTTAGTTTTGAGGGAAAGACAGAGTGTGAGTGGCGGAGAGGCAGAGAGAGAGGGACACATGGAATGTGAATCAGGCTCCAAGCTCTGACTTGTCAGCACAGAGCCAGATGCAGGGCTTGAACTCACAAACCGCGAGATCATGACTTGAGCCAAACTCAGACGCTTAGCCTACTGAACAGTTAGGTGCAGCCAGAACTTACAATATTTTTAATAAATATGGAGAAAAGCTCCTGACAAAATGTAGCATCAATTTTAATTAAAAACTCTGCAGCAAAATAAAGTGGGATGCTTCTCCTTTGAGGATGAGCACCTTTATAAAACCTATAACTAACATATTTAATACTGAAAGACTGAATTCTTTCTCCTGAAGACTAAGAATAGGGCAAGCATGCTTGCTACTACCATTACTATTTAACATTACTGCTTGTCCTTAGCATCACAATGAGACAAATAAAATAAAATTCATAAGATAGGCAAGGAAGAAGTAAAAACTCTCCCTATTGGCATATATTTGTTTACATAGAAAATCCCAGTGAATTTACTGGCTACTGGAATTAATAAGTAAATGTAACAAGGCCAGAAAGTATAAGGTTGGTAAACAAAAATCCTTTGTATTGATATATACCAGCAGCACACATTTGGGACATGAAATTCTTAAGCATGCACTTCAAATAATGCCCAAAATTATAAAATATTTAAGACTAAAACTAAGAAAATATGTACAAGATTACTATGGAAAATAAAAATATTTCTGGGAAAAAATAGACAAAAATAAATGCAGAAATGCAACCTATTTTGGAGTTGGAGCAATTCAAACAAACAAACAAACAAACAAACCCAACCAACCTTTGGAATGCTTCTAGATATAATGAACATAGCAAACAAAGAGGAAGAAAGAGGCTATAGCTGGATGTCAACTTTTCAACTGTAACACATCAAGGTGGGATACAATGGAATGATATCTATGGACCAGTTAGATGAAAGAATACAACTCTAAGTCCCATTGATGAGGAAGCCATTACTCACTTGTCATGGAGGGGGAAAAATACAGTTTTGTAAGAAATCAGAGAATATGTCACTTATAAACCTAATCTGAAGATATTACCAAACTGTATAACAAACTAACATGGAGACTTCAGAGTAAAGATATCTTAAACAATAAGGAAAAGAGACGTTGAGAAATGAGCCTTGCCCTATTTGAATTTGATGCTAAACTATTGTTAGAATCCAGCTTTTTGAAATAAATGTACCAGCAAATAAGGGCAGATGAACTAAAATCTTCATAGTGTAGTAGTAATAACTGACAACAGTGAATCTCCATTAGTAAGAGAACAGTTGTAAAGGCTGTGGCAATCCACACCATGAAATTGTATGCAACCATTACTAAAAGAAAGAATATGATCTATAAGACAATTGGGAAAGATTTCTACCTGGGAACATCAAAAACAAGATGTAGTTAAATGTGTAAAACATAGTGTTGCATTTTTGTAAAACATCACAAAAATAAATAACCCAACGATTATGTATACATGATTGCTAGAACATTGAGAAGGGTACACAATGGTACACATCACCTTATTATCATAAGTTAAATTTGAGGGAATGTGGGTGAATTTTATGACTTAAATTAACTATGATTTATTAAGAGAATGATAATGGAAGCTGCCAGATACCATCTAGTTTGGCAAGATGTATGTCACTTCTGGTCAGAACCAGTATAATAAAGGCAGCCTAGGTTCAGAGTGGAAATAGATTCATATCTTTGGGTGTGTGTGTGTGTGTGTGTGTGTGTGTGTGTGTGTGTGGCCAAGTCACACTGCAAAAAACATGCATCTAGGAATCAGAGAAATTCCTGAAACCACCTTTGCAAACAATCGATCACAGTGGAGAAATGGTGAGATGACCGAGAAAGGAGGTGGGTGACAACAGATTCCATATTTAAGGCCAGGGTTTGAGCAATTGCATTAATAAAACATAATCTCAACTTTGAAATGTGAAGGAGACACACAGTGCAAATGGCATGGGTCAAGCTCAGTATGGGACATACACAGATAATTTGTTTACTTAAAAACTCTGGATAGGGGTTTCCTGAAAAGTAGAACTTGAAGACTTTCATCATAACTCATTATATTTTTTAAAAAAGTTTTGTACATTTGTACACTGTATATTTTATTAAAATAATTTTTAAAGTTTGCTCTCTCAAAATTAATCTAAACAGTTGATGGAATTCCAAGAAAAATTGTAATAGGATTTTTAGTGAGAGTAGACTAGATAATCCTCAAGTAAATGCTGAAGAATAAATTATTCAAGAATAACCAAACTATCATAATGAATAAAAATGAGGAAAAAACCAGTTTTAAAATATACTGATTTATTATAAAAAAGTAATTAAAATATTATCTTATTGCTTCAGGGGTAAAGATATTAATGGATAAGAATATGACCTCAGAATGAAACTTACACATATATGAGGACTTAGTATATGATAAAAATGGCATTAGTAGTAAATGAGAAAAAGGAAAAAGCTCTTTACAAGACATTATAACAGGTAGTTAATATAACAGGAATCTTGAGTCTATTAAACATGTGACAGATACTTAAACACACTAGTAATCATAGATAAAAATGGATACCATTTTTTCCCATTCGAATGATAAAAATTAAAATGTTTTAAGATACCGAATTTGGCTAACATAAGCTAAAGTTGATGTCTCATTCACTTGAGATAGGATACTATATTGATAATTCATTTCAACAGTTATTGGTCAATCTAGTAAAGTCGATAACATATGGGACATATTGAAAAGTAATTTAACTGCTTATATGTCCTTAAGAATTTCTTGCATGTTTTATAATGAAATGTGGTTGAGTATGTTTATTGCTGCACCTTAATTTTCAAAGTGAAAAAATGATAAACTATTCAGTAGGGTTATAGAAAGACTATGGTGTATTCATATGAAAAAATAATATATAGAATTAAGATGAATGAATTACAGCAAAAGGAGCTCTCAAGTGATAATTTTGAGTGAAAAAAGTAACTTTAACAATAATGCTTAGGATAACATTTATATTAGCAATAAAAACACACATATAGTATGTTGTTTTTATATATGCTTGTGTTGAAAAACACTGACTGTAGATGTAAAAATACACACTGAATTTTGATAACAGTTGCCTCTGGGACACAAGTGAAATGAGATGAAGGGGAGAAAACTAAAATCTTCAACTAAAGTGTAGTTTATTTTCTTAAAAAAACTGAAGCAAACACAATAATGATATTTTTAAAATTCTGGATGAAGTGCAAAGGGATATTTATTATATTATTCTTTCTTGTCTGTGGATAACAAAGTAAAAACATTGAATTTAGTCATTTGCATAGTTGCTTTAGCTATGCAAATAAAAACTGATCCTAGAAAAGTTTGGTATTAAGAACAAATATTCATTGGATGTATGCTGTATTCCACAACATATAAAATGATACCTCAACTGATCCTCAGAATAACATTATGGAGTGGAAGATGACTTTGTCACCATTTTATAGGTTGAAAAACTGAGCTGCAAAGAGATTAGGTTTATTGTCTCAAGTCATAGATGTAGTTAGTGGCAGAATTGGAAGTAGAAACAAGGCACCATGACTCCAGAATCTGGGTATTATATGAGATTCACTCTTGGACTTTAAGTTCATTGTCCCATGAAAAATAAGTTAAGATATTTTATTATACAAGTTGGAAGGCATGACATGAATGTACTGGAAGAATATGGGCCCTGTTAGGCAGGACTTGGCTATTCTAAGGTTGCTTATACAGGGCTAGGGATGAAAAGAATTTGGGAATTTGGTAATCGGTACAGAGGTACTTTACTGGCAAAGTAGATCTCAACCTCTATACTGTCTACTCATAGGAGGGCAGGTGGGAGGGCTCTTGGAGGATGAAATGAAAGGCTGCTGTTGATACCAAGTGTCAGACACACTAGGTCATGACTAGATGGAAAGCAATGGCTAAAATAGTTACTGGACAAGACAGAGAGAACAGGCAAGATATTTAGAAACTTTGAGGAGTAAATTTAAAGAAGAGTCACTACTGAGTCAAGACTGGAAACTCAATCTCCAGTAGTACTCTTTTCATGTTGAAGGGATCATTCCTGCACCAGAGATTAGACATTACTTCTGCCTAGAACTTGGGATGTTGATGACAAAGAGGAAGAATTGCAATATAGTTTTGGATTAGGAATGATATAACTGAATTTGGAGAAAACAAAACAAACATTAGAGAGAAACAAGTTCCTCTTCATGAAGGGAAAGAATATGCTCCCCAAATACATCTTTTTGTAACATGGCCCAAAATTGAACTCTTGACCAAAAAGATGATCTAGATACTAAATCAATGGGAAGGTGGGTCTTGAAAAGTACTGTCAAATCACTTTATCTTCTCTTGAATTTTAAATCATTCAGAGAAAGAATTATCAATCACATGAGACTCAGAGTATCCGTTTTAAGACTCATAAGGATAAACAAACAAACAAAAAAGACCATTTTTAAATTGAGCATATTTCTCTGGACATAAGTAGATTTGGGAGTCATTGGGCCTTCCTTAAAGGGAGAAGCCTTTTTAAGCTGACACAGAGAGGAAGACCTCTATCTGTCAAGGATAAGCCATTCTGCTCTGCGAGAAAGAAAGCTACTGAGTCACACTTCTATTGCTTCTTCCAACTTAGCCCCCCATAGGAGTGGAGACTAGGAGGTAGGAAGTAGTTTTCCTTTCATTTCTCACTAATATATCATTTCTTACATTGAAAGGGAAGTGAGTGTAACAAAGAGATTCTTCTCTCCCTCATCCATTCAAGGGACACAGCCCAGCAAAGTAAGGGACTGCATTATTTCCTTGGCTTTGTTTGCTATCCAATGCCAAAGTAAAAGATAACAAGCAATCTTCTAACAAAGCAACTGTTTGGGTTCAATTAATCCATTAAAGAAAGTTGTGCTGTATTTCATTACTTCATGTATCGCTTGGTGCAAAGGAAGGCAGGTTTCATTACTTTTGTACTACATTTTGTAAATCACAGTTTTAGATAAATCAAGCTGTTAAAGATTTTTAATTAGAAAACTTAAAAGATTATTTTATTCTTAAAAACACAGACAGTTAATGATTGTTAAGGTGTTGAAATTCACGGGATGCTGGTTTTAAGCATTAGGCTTGAAATCTGATGTATTTTTAATGTCTGATAATTTGACTTGACTTATTACCACATAATCTTGATTATGTTTTTTCCAGTTAGCTCACCTAAGTCCCACAAAATAAGCTTTTAAGGTAGTGTGAATTATGAAAAAAATAAGTAAACTTTGGAAAAGAGATACTGTTTGAGATATATTGAAATTTACCTTATGTGTTGTTTAATTTTGCTCATGTGGAAAATGCTGGTGATTGGACTTTCTATTGGTTTGAAAAGATAGGTCAGGGATCTTCAGGAAAAGAAGAAGCCAGAGGGTAAAATATACCTAAAATGGTTTTTAAGAAAGTTTAAGGATCAAGTTGAAAATTTCTGATATATTCTCCTCATTTGAACCTCCATTACATCTTTTTCATCTCATTTAAAAGTATAATATTCTAACTTTCATAGTTTTTCATTCTGTTCTTTTTATAACCCATGTAGACCAAGTCATTTGAGTTCAAGAACTATATTGTACACTGTTGGCATCCCTACCCTCAACTGAGTAGAAGACTTCTTGATACAAGTTTAATAGGTATTCTTTAAAATTATTAAAAACAATATGATCCTAAGGTTCTTTTGGGTAAATATGAGGGCATTCTCTAAAAATTATTCCTATCCCATATGGACACAAATAAAACTTAAACTTGTTTTATCACAACACAGAGCCTCATGGACAATGCCAATATTTCCAGCCAATCTTGACCAGACCGTCTTTATTCTACATTGAAGTCAGAGGTGACAAACCTAGCCTAGCTAGGTTTATTCTGAGTATCAACTATTGATATCTAGAGTGAAAAGTAAGATTGAATATTACAAAATAATAGCCCTCACTAAAAACTAGAAGTTTTTAAAATTTATGATGATTTAGTGTCTCCTAAGTATAAAGATATCACATTGTTGTTATATTTATAACAGACATAAAAATGAGACTCTATAGTGAACTAGCTTAGGAGAGTATAGACTAGCAATGTCTAATAGGACTTTCTGTGGTGATAGAAATGTCCTATATCTGTGCTGTGTCATATGGTAGCCATTATACACATGTGGCTATTATACACATGTGGCTATTGAGCTCTTGAAAAGTAGCTAGTGTGACACAGGAACTAAATTTTTAATTGTATTTACTTTTCATTAACTTAGATGTAAATAGCCACCTATGGCTGGTGCCTACATATTGGATAGTGCAGTGGGACCATTTTGCCATTCAAAGTTCAGATTCTAAGTTACTTTAACTCTCTGGACCTTAGGGGCATAAACTTTAATGTCATTTATGACTGTGAAGCAATAGAAAGAAAACATTGTTTATAGGTTAGACATTCAGATTCTGAATATACTACAAAACAGAGCTATAAGAGACTCTTAAATACAGAGAACAAACAGGATTCTTGGGGTGTTGTGTGGCCTGAGGGGCTAAGTGGGTGATGGGCACTAAGGAGGGTACTTGTTGGGATGAACACTGGGTATTACATGTAAATGACAAATCACTAAATTCTACTCCTGAAATGATTATTACACTACATGCTAATTTGGGTTTAAATTTAAAAAAGCAAAACTGTAAACCCAAGGGGAAGGGAACAGGGCTATAATAATAGTATTAACTGGAAATGCTTTTTACACGCCAGACATTGATTAAAGGGTTTTACAAGGCTTAACACTTTTTTATCTCATAACAACCTTTTAAAAATTGGTACTATTATTATACCCTTTTATTGATGAGGAACATGAGGCAGAGAGAACTCAAGAGACTTGTCCAGAGCATAAGTGTTGGGATACAAACAGACCACCTTACCCAGAAAAGAACCTCCAAGTAGTTTTCAGCTTTCCTGGGACATACGTCATAATTTATCAAATCTAAAACACTGTAAATTTAAAATCTTCCATTATTTTATTCACCTCTAAGGAAAAAAAACAATCACAAATATTGCCAATTAACTGACAGGCCATTAATCACAAATGCAATCAGAAATGTTATGACATGGAAAAAATTGTGACTTAGTGTAAGGAAATATTTTAGTACTGCTGATAAGATTCAGGTCTTTTTAGTTTTAAGTAATCATCTACTTTTTTTTTCAGAGTCAGATTGCTTAATGCTTGAATGAAGGTGACCTGTGACTGATAGAAAGTTCTAATTTTTTGGAATACCTGGTGACTCTTGGAGCAGGGAAAAAATCCACTGGAAAAAAAGACCATCTCTTCAGGAAATGGTGCTGGGAAAATGGACAGTGACATGCAGAAGAATGAAACTAGACCACTTCCTTATACCATACACAAAAATAAATTCAAAATGGGTGAAAGACCTAAATGTGAGACAAAAAACCATCAAAATCCTACAGAACAAAAAAGCAGCAACCTATCTGACCTCAGCTGCAACACTTCTTACTATACACAACTCTTGAGACCTCTTTAGGATGAAAAGCTTCTGCACAGCAAAGGAAGCAATCAATAAAACTAAAACATAGCCTATGGAATGGGAGACAATATTTGAAAATGACATATTGTATAAAGGGTTAGTATCCAAAATCTGTGAAGAAATTATCAAACTCAACACCCAGAAAAACAGATAATCCAGTGAAGAAATGGGCAGAAACATAAATAGACACTTTTCCAAAGAAGACATCCAGATGGCTAACAGACACATGAAAAGATGGCCAACATCACTCATCATCAGTAATCATCTAATTTTGAGTAACGTACATTAAGCTGGGATTGTTATCATGGCCTGAAGATAAGAGACTAAAACAAGTAATAAGATTAGATTTTAATAAAAATTTTTCAGGGACTGCATCTTTTACGAGAAATAAGGAAAGGAGAGGATACATTTAGAGTTGATATTTGTCAGCTGTGATTATTCACTATGCACTCCATGTGTTCACCAACTCTCCATACTTAGTAAAGGAGAAATAGATACCTCAACTGCATTTTTAGGGATAAACCAGGACCACATTCTCCTTGATTTTGATGGGACCACATTCTAATCTATTTCTGCCTCATTGTAGACTTGCCAAAAACAAGGACTGGAACAACCATTAGGCAGGTCTCTACAGCAGTGAATCATTGTGGCTGCTTGAGCATACAATATTTTTATAAGAAGAAACTGTTGGGAAAATTAATTTAGTACACTGTCATAATGCCTTCTTAGTGATACCCATGTACTTCACCTGGAAAACCTTCCTTGTCTCCCTAGGCAGGTATGTACTTTATCTTAAAATCCAATGGGTTTTTATGTAAAAATGATGTCATGGTGCTATAATTATGCGTTTTCAAGTCTATGTGTCTTTTGCCCAATACACTTTTCGTGTTATGTCTTTATCTTAAGACTTTAGCATACAAAAAACTCCTGGAACATATTAGAAAATCACTTTTATTTATTAAACAAAGAGTAATCCAACCATGGGCACTTAATGACTATCAGGCAAAGGAGAAAAATTAAGCACTCTTAGGTGCCTATGACAATGCTTGAATTTATTTTGACAGTACAGAATTTCACTAACAGTTACTATTACAATAACTAATTTGGCATAGTGTATATATGTTGCATGGTCTGGTCAGAATCCATTCTCCCTTGTAGGATAAAAGGTTCCCTTTTGGGGTGTGAGGGGTGCTGAACTGGTAAGGGATGGGTCTATAATTCCTTATAGCCTTTTGGCCTACATGTGGAGAGAGTCTGTATGAAAATGGAACCATCAAAAAGGAAAAGAGATAGGAATGGAAACAGAGTTCCGGTAGCTTTACTTGAGCACCTACATCTAACATTAAGTAGACTTTTCAATTATTTAAGCTAATAATTCCTTCTTATCTCCAAGCTAAAATGAATATTAGGTGAGTAACTTGTTGACGTGGAAGCTAGCCTTTTCAATGATGCAGTTTTGAAACAAATACTTCATGTGCCTTTCTTTATGTACCACTAAACAACTATTGTGTGCTGGTACTTATTTTGTTTAAAATTGAAGATTGTATTTATTGGTCTCAATGTTGCAGCCTTTAAATGTATCAGCTACCACTTGGTACTCAGTCACTATTTGTAAAAAGTGGCATTTCCTTGATAGGGTTTGGTAGAGCAGCTGCTTATAGAAGTGTAAATATCACAAGAATCTCCTAAAGTACATTTCATGTCATGTACCATGTCTGTCCTACAGAAGAATACTGCTGCTGATCTCTTTCAGCCAATATTTAATTTGCATTTTTGTCTAAACATTATGATAGATACTTATTTTGAAAACTAAATGAGAACCCATGATCTAACAAATATTGTTTAACTCTATGGCTTTTAAGAAAACAAGACTATAATTTTTAACCTACCAAATAGCTAATTAAGAGATATGTGCACACTAGAAATAATGGAAGAGTAAACACTTGAATTTTGACCTAAACTTGAATTTACTATCAACAACAATAACAACAACAAAAATTGAGGGCAATTTGCCTAATCTTTCTGATTCATGTTTAAGAATAAGTATATAGAATTAGATTATGCCTAATATTTCTTCAACCTCTTACAATCACAGAATGTGGAAGGAGGTCCTTAAGTGGTCATCTGTGAGAGTTCTCTGATTCTGAATAGAATTATAAGGACTCTCATATTATTTCCTTTTACTTTATAAATCCTTTCTGATTATTGTATTCCATGTTCACTGAATGAGACAACCTCCCTAGTGTTGTTAGAATATACTCTCTGAACCAGTGCTAATTTTTAATTGATGCTGATAGCTATGTTAGTAACCCTGCTCATGGAACTAAATAATACCGTAAACAGGATTCAGAAAAAGCTCTACATAATTTACCTCTGAAATGTTCTATTCCCAACATGAGTACGTTTTTATCACTAAAAGACTAAGAACAATTCTTAAGTAGATATTATTAAGATAAATTAAGTATTGGGATGCCTGGGTGATTCAGTCAATTGTGTCTGACTCTTGATTTTGGCTCAGGTCATGATCCTAGGGTTATGGGATCAAGCCTCAATGTGGTTCCGCTCAGCGTGGAGCCCCCTTAAGATCTCTCTCTCTTTCTCTCTCTCTTTCTCTCATTCTCTCTCTCTCTTCTCTCCCTCTTTTTCTCTCTCTCTTCCCCACCTCTCCTCTCCTCCAGTCATGCACTCTCTCTCTATCTCAAAAAACTTAATAAAAAGATAAATTAGAGATTTTTAGGTAATAATTATTTATCTATATCTCAGGAACTGTGCAAAGTGCATTACCTGGCTCATCTCCTTTAATTTTTATTCTAACTTTTGATAAACGTAGTACTTAATGGATGAAAACACGGGCGAGTTAGTGTTTGTGCCAGAATTCAATATTTGGTCCGTTTGCCTAAATTTAAATATAAGTTTCCAAACAAAAGCTAGACCCTATCAAAATATTTCCCTTATTCTCATAATTTATAAAGATTTAAAGAATATAGTTTTTTCTATTTTATTTGTAACCCCAGAGAAAACCACAGAATCAAGAAGCATACAATTTAAAGTAATAATGTATAATTGAAACAGAATTTTCTTTGGAGTATACCGAAATGGTTCTACTATCTTAGAGTGCCACTATTGTTTTATTCAAGATGGCTTAGATTATGCTGTGGTAAAGAACAATCTCAAAAAACTCAGCGATGTCACATAACAAAGATTCATCCTTCGTGTAAAGTCCATTGTAAATCTGAGAAACTATCCAGGGCAAGCTGTGTCTCTATGGTCCAGGCCGACAAAGCCTCCACCATTCTGTAGCTACACCATCTCATTAGTTCCCCTTGGTCAGGAAAGTGGACCACTGGCAAATAATTTTTTCAGCCTAGAAACAGAGTTATCACTTTTGCTTTAAACTCATTGGCTACAGCTGGAAAAGGGGGTTTTGAAACTAGTCTTCTATGTGACTAGAGAAGCAGAAACTTGACATGGGGGCCACTAGCAATGTCTTCCATGAGCACTGTTAACACAGAACATCCAAAGTCATCGTGCAAGTCTGTTACCAAGTTGGCAAAGAGTGAAGGAATAGGAAGGATCATACCTGAGACATTAATTTGCCCTAGGTGCAGGAGTAGCACTTCAACTAGAATCTGGTTGTACCTTACTTCAAGGAACACCAGGAAATATAATCTAGATATGTGGTTGGAGCTGAAAGAAAATGAATTTGGAAATGGTCAAGCATATCCCGTCACATGGCTTTGTCCTATCTTGGGATCACTCTCCGGCCAAATCTTAATTTTAATGCTTTCTTTTCTTCAAGCTAGTGTAAATATTTAGCACAAATATCTCTCCCAAATCCGAACTCATACCAAATTGCATATATCAAAATCAGGTTCACAACTGAATACTTGACTTATCTTAGCACACTAACCTTCTCCACCCAGTTCATATCAAGTCAGCCTATTTTCTTAGATGTACCTTCCAGTATATCCAGAATTGGAGTAGCCATCATCACTGTCTCTGCTGGTGCATCACCCAAGCCACCACCTTTTACTGGGATGAATGTAAAACCTTCTTAACTGGTCCATCTGTTTCGACCCTTGCCCCTTATTACTGAAGCCAGAATAACCTGTGTAAAGCATGAGTAGGGTTTTGCTACACTGAATTTTCACACTTAGGCTGGTGACATCCCTTTATATGAATTGTTCCATGCACCTCGGGCAATAAAAACATCTGCTGCCTTGAAGGGGAATAATTAAAATATGCTCACTCACAGTCAAGATTTGTAGACCCAACCTGATTGCTCCTTATTTTTTTCTGTGATGTTCTGTTTCCCACTTTTACTCCCAACTTAATTGACAGTGATTGCATAGAATAAGAACTTTTTCTTTCTTCTTTGTGGCATTGGGAATTAGCTGTCCTCTGTTCTCTGATAGCAAGATTATAAATTATAAGGCATGTAATACTTTTAAGACATTAAACAAGCCACAGAGACTCAGAAATATGCCATGCTTTTGTTCCAAAAATTATTTGTTCCAAATTACTATAATTTGTTAAAGTCATATCTTGTGAAAGCAATAGCTTAAGCCGTATAGTACAATGTTTTCCTAATGGCTTCCATAGGACAGTAGACATCATAGGGAACGTGGCTAGTATTTGTCTTTTGCCTTCTCCCATTGTACTTATGCCCACATCCAAACATACACATATACCTGCACATATATAAATCTTTCTCTTTCTATTTACATTGTATGTGTGGATATCGCCAATAAGTTTTTACTACATGATATTGCTAATTTTTAGTATTTCCTGTGATGCACATTATATCTTAATATATGCAGATATTATTTCACCACTTTCCTTAAAAGTGATTTAATCATATAATATGATACTCTTGTATGTATGTGTTCTGGAATATTTTGTTGTATTTTTGTCTTTTCAGTATATTTTATTTTCAGTTTTATTTTATTACATTTATCAAGGTGAAGTTTCAATGATCATGGTGCTTTATTGCAATGGTAGAGAGATCAAATAAAATTCTCTGCAGTATCGAATATGGTTTACTTTTATTTTTCCAACTTTTGAATTTGCCAATATATTTTTATATCTGTCAACTTCACTTGGTATTCACTATTTTGTATGAAGCGTGACTGATTTTTTCTTTAAAAGTCAATGTAAGCCTTGTACATGATTTTTAAAACCACATAGTATGCGAGGACTTATAAGAAACACTATTATTTAGGGGCGCCTGGGTGGCTCAGTAGGTTGAGCATCCAACTTCGGCTCAGGTCATGATCTCACAATTCATGGGCTCGAGCCCTACATCGGGCTCTGTGCTGACCACTAGCTCAGAGTCTGGAGCCTACTGCAGATTCTGTGTCCCATTCTCCCCCTGCCCCTCCCCTGTTCAGGCTTTGTCTGTCTCTGTCTCTCAAAAATAAATAAATGTAAAAAAAAAGAAAGAAACACTATTATTTAACTTACCCTGATCTGAAAAATAGACACAGATTAGGCAACGGTCACTTTTTGTCATCACATTCTTGAGGAGCCAGGAAGGAACACTTTTCTAATTATGGAGCAATTTTCTTTTAATATGCATACAGCTGTGTTGAAGAGCATGTACTATATGTTGGAATATTGTGTTTCTAACAAAGCTATTGTGTTTGCATGCAAATGATAGTTACTTGTGGAGAATAAGTTTAGGAATACCCCCGGGCTTACACCAATGGGTTAATAAGGCATAAAGAAGTACAAAGCCATGAGATGCTCTCACCGAAGTTTGGGTAAACAAGATTAGCACCCCAGAATATGGATGTGCAAAGATATCCAAAATAGGGATGTGCAAAGGTAACACAGAATAGAGAGGGGGTGCTTCCAGACTAGAGAAGGAGGGGCAAAGGCCCCAGAATAGAGAGGGGTGCAAAGGCACCCAATGCAAAGGTATATGAGGCACACAAGATTAGGCATTCAGGGCAAAGCGCCCCCCAGTTTAGTACTGTAGCAGAAAGCTGCTTTCACAGGAAGGAAGGACCACATTAGGTAAGCATGTAAAGAAGGCTATAGACCACTGTACTGTGCAGGAGTTATGCTGCCTAGAGAGGAGCTGATTTACAAAAGAAAAGGTGCCTTGTTAACCTTAAAGTGTTTTCCCCTATCTGTCTTATCCCCTAGGCTAGCTAAGATAAACCAACATGGCGCCTCCTGTCTGCCGTTAACAACCATCTGCCCATTTGCCCAGGGCCAGGATTTTGCTTTATATTTGACCCAAACCCCAAACGCTATATGTCTTCAAAACCCCCTTTCCCTCATGCCCATGAGCTGATGTTCACCGATTCATTGTCTTGTTGTGCACACCCATCAGCGCCTTCGGATCTTAATAACTACAGGGCAAATATCTTTATTTGGGGCTCTTGTCTTTTCCCAGATATTAGCCATCTCCCTTATTTTAATCCCATATCCCGCTTTCTTGTTAAGACAAGAAAGAACTTTAGACTTAGACTCTACGACCGTTACTGTCTAGTTTATGCAGTTATTTAGCATAGTGTAGTGTTTACAATGAGTAAAACTTTGTGTGGAGCCTTGCTGAGTGATAAAATGGAAATTCCATCTTAGAGTCTGTCCTCAACAGGTTTGTAATCTAGAGAGGAAACAAGAAAGGGAGTGAAATACACACATGAAATCTTGCCTGATCCATCTCTTCCTAATAGCTGATCCTTTTTATTTTTTGTTTTCCATTTTACCTCTTCCTCTTAAAGAACGATATTCTATATCACATTATTATTAGTTGTTTTGGCATCCTCTATAAAACTTAACAACCCTAGGGTAGATAAGGGTTATATGTGATTATAGCCAATATCGGCCATCCATTGAATATTCAGTAGAAATTTGTGAAATCAATATGTATATGTAGTACATGTTCAGAAGATATTACACGCTTATTTAAGGAGTTTTGATAATGTGTGATGATATTCTGAATAATAGAGGAATCAGATTAACATTATTGGTATCCTGATAAGAAAAGGGAAAGCAAAACCAAAATATTTCTTTCTTTCATTGAGAAAATGTTCGCATTTTTAATTCATTAAGTAATAGTAATGCTAATCCACTTTCTCAATGTGAGAATTTTCTCTGAGGATTTTCTTTCTTTCTTTCCTTCTCTCTTGTATGTTACTGGCGGCCTTTTCAGAAATGGTTTAGTGAGCATTCAAACTTTTTTACTAGGCAACCATTAAAGATAATATATGGTTATACAAAAGGCCATAAATACATCTTTCCCATTGATGGGAACTAAATTCATGGAAATAAAGATCTCTTTATCCAGTTTAATCTAAGTACTTTTTTATGTACTAAGGATTATATGCATTAATTGACAAATAGATAAATTTATATTTGAGTTTTCTTTTAGGGACTGACAAGAAGTTTGTCTGTTTGTTGTTATTGTTGTTGAAGTACAGTTGACACGCCATATTACATAGTGATGTGACAAGTTTATATGTTATGTTGTACTGATCACAAGTGTAGCTACCATCTGTCACCATACAATGCTATTACAATACCATTGATGAATTCCCTATGCTGTGGCTTTATCCTTCTGACTTATTCATTCCATAACTGGAAGCCTGTATCTCCCATTCCTCTTCACCCACTTTGCCCATCCCCTCAACACCTTACCTCTGGCAACCATCAGTTTGTTCTCTGTATTTATGAGTCTCTTTCTGTGTTTTTGTTTGCTTATTCCTATGTTTCATATTGTAGATTCCACATATAAGTGAAATCATATAGTATTTGTCTTTGTCTGACGTATTTCACTTAGTATAATACCTTCTAGGTGCACCCATGTTGTTGCAAAAGGCAAGATCTCATTCATTTGTATGGTTGAGTATTATTCCATTGTGTGTGTGTGTATGTGTGTGTACGTGTGTGTGCGTGTGTGTGTATCACATCTTTATCTATTCATCTATCAGTGGACACTGGGTTGCTTCCATATCTTGGTAATTGCAAATAATGCTGCTATAAACATAAGAATGTATATATCTTTTTGGACTAGTGTTTTCATTTTCTTTGGATAAATCAATAAATACCCAGTAGAGAATGATTGGATCATTTTAGTCTTTAAGGAGGCTCCATACTGTTTTCTGCACTGGCTGCACCAATTTCCATTCCCACTTATAGTGCAGGAGGGTTCCTTTTTTTCCACATACTCACCAACACTTGTTATTTTTTGTGTTTTTGATTCTACCTATTCTGAAAGGTGTGAGGTGATATCTCATTGTGGTTTTGATTTGCATTTCCCTGATCAATGATGTTGAGCGTCTTTTCATGTGTCTGTTGCCCACCTGTTTGTCTTCTTTGGGAAAATGTTTAATCAGGTGGGCCTAACAAGGAGTTTTGATGAATAGGTATGTGTGTACATACACTTCATGAAACAAATGTTTAGGTATAACAGTGTGTTCTCCTATGTTAATGCTTTTCACAGGGATCCTCAATGGGAAGAGGTAGCCAGATAACCTCCATCATGATAGTAGCCATTTGAACTAATTTAGACTTTGTAGATTGATGAGAGGTGTTATACTATTTAAAAATTAAATAAAATGAAATCTGTGAATTTAAATGGAAACCTGAATTTTCTATCATTATTAATGATGCCTTTGAACAAAATATTGGCCTCTCATGAGTGAGGTCTTCCAACATAATAATTAGCATTACGAAATTTAGATTTAAACATCTCAGTCTCTACTTTAGTTTCTTGTCATCATAACAGGAAATACACTACCTCATAAGATTGTGTGATGACTAATGACTACATTTTTGAAAATTATTTAAAACTGAGTCTGGCCCATACTAATTGTTAAACTTGTAGTAGTTATCGTGTTTCTCATTATTGTTATTATATGCTTTTAAATGTGTTATTTACTCTCTTTAAATCTCTGTGTCTTTACCTAGATCAATGGGACCATGCCATTTATGCTAAAGGGTGTTTTTATAAGTATAGGTTAGTTATTGTTAGTTCATAGAAAGCATTGTATAAATAATAGTTTTGGTTTCATTGTTATGACTATTATTATGTTATTTTATTTTATTTATTTACCAGCTATGTGAACCTTAACAAAATTATTTAATCCCTCTCTGCATTAGTCTTTTCATCTGGAAAATTGGAACAACATTATTATACTTTAGGGACTTTTTATAAAAGCAGACAGAGTTTATAGTAAGCATTCAACAAATAATGACTACAATTATTTTCATACGGTTGTTGCTATTATTGTAGGTTATTGTGATAACTTAGTGTGGAATAACCACTCATAATATAAAGCAATCTGCTTTTCAGTCAACTCAGTGAAGTTCTGCCCATAGGTTAGAGAGATTCAGTGATTAGAAATACCAGATATGCTGTTTCCCATAACCAGACTGTTTTAATATTCTATGAAGTATATTTTGTTACACAAACATATATTTGCAAATGGGTGAGATGGAAATATTTTCCTTTTATTTGCTATATCGGTTCTTTGTTATTTGTCACTGTTTTCAAAATAAAATGTCATATCCAATGGAAAAATGAAAACTGAAATTTTCAGATGTCATATTGCCAGGAAAGTCATAACACATTATTTAAAAACTAGGGGCGCCTGGGTGGCTCAGTTGGTTAAGCATCCAATTTCAGCTCAGGTGTGATTTCGCAGTTCATGAGTTTGAGCCCCACATCTGGCTCTGTGCTGACAGCTCAGAGCCTGTAATCTGCTTTGAATTATGTGTCTTCTTTCCTTGTCCCTCCCCCACTTGTGCTCTTTCTCTCTCTTTCTTTCTCCAAAATAAATAAACATTTAAAAATTTTAAATTAGGGGCACCTGTGTGGCTCAGTCGGTTGAGCATCAGACTTCGGCTCAGGTCATGATCTCATTCATGGGTTTGAGCCCCGCATCGGGCTCTGTGCTGGAAGCTCAGAGCCTGGAGCCTGCTTCAGATTCTGTGTCTCCCTCTCTCTCTGCCCCTCCCCTGCTCATGCTCTGTCTTTCTCTCTCAAAATAAATAAATGTTAAAAAAATTAAAAATAAAATAAAATAAAAATTTTAAATTAATAAATGTGCCAAAAGATAAGAGGGATATGACCTTCTCACAAGGAATTATATTTGCTGGAGCATAGTACATGTCTATTGGACAAATAAATGGCTGTTTAGTCTCCTTTATGTCACCTGTCAAGCATAGTTTTCTTTTGCACACTAAAGAACAATTTTGAAATTTCCAGTAGAATTTAATTTTTAGATTAAATAATTCTTTATGATAAAATATCTGATATTAAGGATTGATAATGAAGAACAAATTCAGAGGAAGATAAATTTACCTAACATTTTAGTTTTCAATGATTTTTATTAGTAATATGAGAACTTGCTCTTGTACGCAGGGTTTACAGAGTCCTCGTTCAATAATTCCCAAACTATGAAGAATGTACAATTAAAATGAATGTAAGCTACACTTTTTTCTCTACAAGTGAAAAGTTTTATAAAAGTCTAAAAAATTATCACATTGAGCAGATTTGTATAGAACCAGACTAAAATGCTGGACAATTAAAAATAAGCCAGTTTGTAAAGATATTATTCATTGAGAAGAATATTGGAAGCAGAACTCAGATAATTATGGTACTTCTAAATAAGCTATAGTGCTGAGAAGAATGTTATCAATGGTGCCCTCCTCTGGAGTTTGCCTGTGATAGTCCTGGCTAAACATCATATATGTTCTATGATTATTAACAACGCATCCTTCCTTCTTCAAATTGTTCTGCTTTTAATGACATATTCTGCAATCACCATGCTTAGACAAAATGTGAAATGCATCCTGAAAGATGAGTAGAAGTTAGGTAAAGAAGGTTATGGAAGTGGAAAGAATAGACAAGAGGAAATCACATGTTCTAAGACCCCTAGGAATGAATATTTTTGAGGAGCTTAGGTTCACTGTGGGTGAAGTGTAGAATTTGAGGTATATGAAGTGTTGTGCATTGAGTCTAAACATGAAGACAAGAGCTTTTCCAATCCCCTACTTTTTTAATGAAAGATTTTAATGGTTCTCCTTAACATTATTTTTCTTAAATAATTTTATTTTATTTCATTTTAAATTTAGAGTTGTGCTGATCTTCCAGCAACACTGTCCTGATCATCCAGCTGGTTGCCAATGACAGACATCTTATGAGGACACCAAATCTGTCATAAAATAAGCTTGCTTTCTGTATCTTTTCTTCATGCTTTGCCCATGACCTCTATATAACCATGAATCTGCACCTTGCTATAGACTGAATGTGTTCTCCTAAAACGCATATGTTCAAATTTTAATCCCCATTGTGATGGTTTCTGGAGGTGGGGCCTTTGATAAGTGACTAGGTCATGAGGGTGGAGCTCTCATGAATGATTAGCACCCTTATAAAAGAAAGCCCAGAGAGCTCCCTTGCCACTTCCACTGTGTGAGGACACAGGAAGAAGATTGCTGTCTATTAGCCAGAAATTGGGCTCTCACCAGACAGCAATTCTGCAGGTATCTTGGTCTTGGACTTCCCTGAAATATGAAGAATGTTGGAGAAATAAATGTTAGAGCAATCTGGACAAACTACAGTACACCGGAAGAATAGTTTTTGAGTGATTTTCCTTCAATATCTGCTACCTACTACTAATGAATGTGTTCCTTTAGTGGGCATTACAGGAAGTACAGATGTCTCATGGTCCACTAGCACAGTTCTCCTTAGTACCTGAAATCCACTTTTAGCAAGAATGGATTTAAGTTGATTGCTGGGTGCCCTAGAAAGGACCTTGTAAATGGAAGAGAACGAGTTAGAAGTTAAATAGGGTTTATGATTACTTTGTTATTTTATGGTTTCTCTGCCAATGAACTATGCTTGTATGTCCCACCCATTTCCATGAAAATCACTTTCTTTTTAAAATGGGCCTGTATTGCAATGCTTTTGTTTTTTTAATAATAAAAGAGTTGAATATATGACTCTAAATTTCTACAAGATTTAAACATCTCTTCCCTCCCCTGCTCACTCTGTCTCTCTCTCTCTCTCTCTCAGAAATAAATAAAACATTAAAAAAATTAAAAAACAAAAACAAATTAAAAAGGGGGCACCTGAGTGGCTCAGTCAGTTAACTGTTCAACTTCCGCTCAGGTCATGACCTCATGGTTCTTGGGTTCAAGCCCCACGTCAGGCCCTGTGCTGACAGCTAGCTCAGAGCCTGGAGTCCGTTTAGGATTCTGTGTCTCCCTCTCTCTCTGACCCTCCCCTGCTCACGCTGTCTGTCTGCCTGTCTCTCTCTCAGAAATAAATAAAACATTAAAAAAATTTAAAAATAAATAAACATCTCTTAAAATGTCCTTGTACCCTCAAGCATGCAGACTGTATTTGACCTGCTAAACCAAGCACAAATCATGGCTTAAGGCTTTTAGGCCTAGGTATTATGTGCTTCTCAGACAGCATTCATGATGCGTCACATGGCGGTCTCAAAGCTAAGCTGCCCTGCTAGCCTGTACCATAGACAAGGAACCTGTCCTACTCAGCCTCACCAAATAACTACTGCTGCTTTTGCATTAAAGTCAGAGTTTGAGGCCATATTTACACAAGGAAATCAGCACAGATTACTTGGATCCATGCTTCTTACACGGAAAAATTATGCACCAGCTAGTGAGATAATAATCTTGTCAATGTTAGGAATCGACTTTTTAAAGCTTCTATGATAGACAGAAAGGGAGAATTCTTACTAGATTATTTTCTTTCCTGAGGATAAAATTAGCAAGTTCATTCTGAAGATTTCAAAAGACTTAATAACCCTTCTTTTTGTATTTTGTAGATTGTTAGTGATGTGACCAATGTGTACTCTCTTGGCAGGAGTATTTTCCACATAACTCATGTTAATTCTTTCTTTCTTTCAAATTTTTATTTAAATTTCAGTTAGTTAACATATAATGTAATATTAGTTTCAGGAGTAGAATTCAGTGATTTGTCACTTACATATAATACCCAGTGCTCATCCCAACAAATGCCCTCCTTAGTACCCATCTAGATCATCTTCCAGCTACCTCCCTCTGTCAACACTCAGACTGTTCTCTACAGTTAAGAGTCTCTCTGTTTTGTTTTGTTTTTTTACCCATATTTACATGTTTTGTTTCTTAAATTCCACATAGGAGTTAAATCATATATTTGTCTTTCTCTGACTGACTTATTTCACTTAGCATAATACACTCTAGTTCCCTCCATGTCATTGCAAATGGCAAGATTGCATTCTTTTTGATGACTGAGTAATGTTCATATATATATGCCACATCTCATTTATCCATTCTTTAGTAGATGGATATTTGGGCTCTTTCCATAATTTGGCTATTGTTGATTATGCTGCCTTAAACATCAGGGTGCTTGTAACATACAAATTTTTCAAAAGGAAAGATCAAGATTGGACCTTTTGTTTCCTGAGCCTTTCACTGTTTAACAAATAGAGTAGAAAGAAAATATTCTATGTAGTATCAACCATCTTAATTCATTTCTTTTTTAACACTTGGTCTTGGAGACTTTGTGTTTAAAAGTTTTTGAGCAACTTTTATATATACGTCAGGACTCTCATAAATGATTTCATTAAGTATATTCTGGAATTTAAGTTCAGGTTCCAAAACGATTATGTAAGGTATCATCTCTATATCACAATGTCTCATAGATATGTAATACTGAATACTAGTGGAAAATAAAATATATTTTGGAGCTAATTTAAATTTACTGTTAAATGGGGCGCCTGGGTGGCTCAGTCGGTTAAGCGTCCGACTTCAGCTCAGGACATGATCTCAGGGATCGTGGGTTCGAGTCCCATGTTGGGCTCTGTGCTGACAGCTAGCTCAGAGCCTGGAGCTGGTCTTCTGATTCTGTGTCTCCCTCTTTCTCTGACCCTCCCTTGCTCATGCTGTCTCTATCCCTCTCTCTCAAAAATAAATAAAATGTTAAAAAATTTTAAAAAATTTAATGTTAAATGATATCATGCAAATATTGAAACTTTTAATAAGTGGTTTAAATCTTTGTTTCCTCAAAAACAAAAATGATATGTGTCTATACAACATAAGGAAACAGTAGCTAATGATGGTGATCTCAGAAGACACAGTGCATGGCTGAAAATTCAGAAGTGTTCTTAACATTCCTGACAGCAGCCTCGTTTTCCAAAGAGACTTTTAACTGTTGGATTATTTGCTTCTTTCTTTCACAGTTGTCTTGAAGTCAGGTCCAAAGTTTTATTCCAAAGTTGCTCTACCTCTGCTAATTTCTCTTAAAGCTGCTCACTTGGGGTTGGCAATTTATGGAAATATTCAGTCATGTTAAAACATTGGAAATAATTTCATTCATTCACTCATTCACTCAACATATGTTAATCCCCCTCCAACCAAATAATACTAAAGAGCTATACATGGTTCACAGGATGCCTAGTTAAGTCTATCAGAGCCCACTCACCCACAGAACTCACAGTAGTTCACACTTTTTTTGCTACCCATGCTACAGGTTTGTATCACAAATTTGTGTCAACTCACACCTGTAACTGAGTATAATGCTTGGCACATAGCACTGTGCCCAACACTTACCTATTAAAGTTGAATCACGCTGACTACTACCTGGTGCCCAACTTCACCAAATAACAAAAAGCTAAGGTTAAAAATGACTTCATTGTTTATCTACCCAGGGGCTCTAATTCTGTAGAAGAAAAAGCTATCTTAGAATAAATAAACACAGAGAAACATGTTATATCCAAGGTCACACAGATCAAGAGCTGAGTTGGGATAGATACATTCATTACTTTGTCCACTGCTTATCAGGATAGCTTCCTCACAATATAGCCTGCTTTCTAAAGATTAAGTGCAGCATAAAATTAATGATGATAAATATTTACATCTCCAAGTGACTTATAAAGTGTATTTACTAAAAAGCTGATACAATTTGATGCTAGGCTTTCATATCCTAAAATTTTATTTGATGCCTATAACAGGTATAATATTTATTCGATGCCTGTAACAGGCATAATATTTACTCAATGCCTTAACAGGTATAATATTTATTCAATGCCTGTAACAGGTAGGAACTTCATTATAATTCTGTAGATGTCAACTCTCACCTGTCACTAATATCTCAGTAAAATGACTGTCCCTAGATACTGAGAGAAAAAATGAATTTCATGATTAATCTCTTTATCAACAGTAAAATAAGTGACTCCCTCAGATACCCTCTTAGAAAATGTAGCTTGGGAACATATTCACAACCTAACTCAAATGAAGCATTTAGGATAAAGAAGAATATGATTTTCTGGAGGCCAAAGCAGAGCACTAATGCTCAAAGGCAAATACATTGAACCAGTGAATTAGATAGACTAACAAAGAACAATATTAACCGTGTTCTTAAAAGTTTACTAGTTTACTATTATGGTTGCCTGACAGTTTTATTTTGTTTTGTTTTTGTTTGCTCATTTTTCCGTGATCTTGTCTGTCTTTTACAGCATTTCCCTGCCTCTGTGAGTTAAGGTAGTATGTCACTCAAGGAAGATTCCATGTGGCAGTTGCATGTCAGAATCTCACTCTGGGCCTGGTTTGTTCTCACATAGCAAAAGCCATCCTGGGTTATTTCTAAGTACAAATGGCTCTAGACAGGTCTTTTCAATCTATAAGACCATAAAAAATCTAGCGTGCTGGGTCTTCACAGTCATGTTAATAAAAATTAAATCTCACATTTATTAAGGATTTACACTGATCCAGATTTTATGTTAAAACCTAATGTCGATTTGTATATTTAATCTTCACAACTCTTTAAGGTAGGTTATATTATCATCTGCACTGTACATGCAAAGGAAATTATATTAAAAAATCAGAGCTAAAGCACATTATTCACTTGGACAGCCAGCAATATGCAATAATCACAAACATTTATCATATGTACTGATTTACACATTCAACCAAAATGATCCCATGGAGTGGGTATTATTATTATTCCAGCTATATTAAATTGAGAAATAATGCAATTTGCCTAATCTTACAACTAGTAATAAGAGCAGTGGGGTGTTGGTATTTTGACCCATGCCATCTATTATTTCATTGTTCATTTGACATAATGCAGATGTAGGCTGAATATAGGATCACTGCAAATATTGTGTGACATGCTGCATAAATTATCTCTAATATAGCAAATAAAATATAAATAGATGTGTACCAAAGCTTGTTCATAAAATGTTAGTATGGTTTTTAAATTTAAAAGGTTGGATTACAGACATGAAATGGAAATTAGTTGTGATTGTTGTTCAAAGACTAAAGTACTGTTCTTCAATCGCTAGTTTAGGTTAATATATACCTATCCTATTAGACATAATTGTTTCATTAATTCATTACAGTATAAAGCATATGATATGACTTAAAATTGCTTTTAAATAAATTTTGAAATTTTTAATAAGTAGTGGTTTGAAGAAAACACCACATAAATTATATATTACTTTGTGATAATCTTTTGTCTACCTAACAAGCATTTCTAAGTTCTTGTCAGTCATCTTATTCCTAGAAATCTGACATCCTGGTGAAGATTCTTATAGGAAGCCCATTTTCTTTTATTTCAAGTGGGAAAAAAATATAATGCATTTGAACATCAACCCAAACCTCAATCAATGCCCTAAAATGTAACAAAAACACAAGAAACCGATATTTATGTATAATAACAAACTTTTGTTCTAAGATCGAAAAGTCTTAAAATATTGCTTTCCAATCACCATCTAATATAGTTTGTTAACCTTTTGTGTTTTTCTTTCTGTCTTTGCTTCCTTCTCCGCAATTTTCTTTAGCACCTTCTCAATTTTTTTTAGGTGCCCTTAAAACACTGGGCAAAAACAAGGGTTATGTAATGAAGACTTTAGGGAAATGAACTAATGATGAACACAGGATGACTGAAAATTGTTCCCACTGATTATGAAATGATGATGCCTCCAACTTACTAATATCTGAGGGGCTCAGATACTTTTTTGACACCAGGGATCTTTTCAAAATATCTAGAAATTGTGTCTTATGACCAGTGGTGACTGGAATATAACTTGAGGGTTTACCACAATCATCTTGTGATAAATATTGTATTGAATTTGGGGGATGAAAATGCAAAATGTTCTTATTCAAACATTAGCTAAATAACATTTTGTTGAGATATAGGAATATTCTGGAACACTGGTTATTAAATCCTAAAAGGCTTCATACCAAAGAGATGTGTATTTGGAAGAAGTTCTCCAGAGTATGGCTGTACTTCATTTTAAAAATTAATTGGCAGGTTTTAACATATGTTTATGCTAAGTGCATTTCTACCTAGCTAACTAGCTGTTTGGCAGTGAGATAGAGCCAGAGAATGGCAATCGTACATTTTCTGTTGTGTTCTCTTAGCTTTCTGTCTCAATAGAGAAACATTTTCTCAGTGCACACTAAATCTCAGAATTGCTTTGAGAGACTTTCTCTTGCTCTACCAGATCTGAGTAAAATTCTCTTTGCCCTTGTGTAAGTTCACATGAGAAAAATAGTCTAAGATGGTCCATAAAAGAGTGTGCACTGTATTTATTTCTGAGCCTAAAAAGAAGAATGCCAAATTCCCCTTGTGCTTAATGAGGTCACAGTTTCCACATTTTGAGGATTATGTATGTTTAGAACCGTGTGCTGATGTGTGAAGGGATAAACTAGATTTTTATGGTGATTTGAATTTGTTTAAATCTTTACACAGTGCAATCTTACAGCAAGGAGCTCATGTACCCTTTAACATCAGCAAAGAGGCAAGCCTCCTAGTAAAAGCTCTACAATAATTACACTTGACTTTGCTTTCAAGGAGTCGAAAAAATATTATTGTACCCTAGGTCGCAAATTATTGGAAAATAATCAGTTTTCATCCTTATTACAATGTATGCCTCAAATCACAGTTTAACAAATTTTATGGAATAAAGCAAGCTATTATTGATAGCTCTACTCTATTCATAACCCAGTGTTTGTTCTGTCCCAGAGCTAACCATCCCAAAGCCACACCCACTGACTTTAGACCTAAGGGACTGTCATAGACTTGTACATTCCTTATTATTGCATGAGTCGTCATAGTAGATGGCTGTGGATTTAAGGTTTAGAAATAACATCAACAATCAAAATGAGGCCTTTAACAAAGTCTTAATGAAGTCTTAATAAAATGTTTTTGGTGACAACGCATTACTCCAGTTTGATAAAAGCCAACTTTAGGCACATAACTTTGAGTTAATTCCTCATTTTTGTAGCATAAAGTAATATAACACTTCTCAAACAATATAAAGTCACAATGATGGGAAAAGGAAAAAAACGAGGTAGAATTATGATTAGGTTCCTGAGAATTTTATATAACGTGATGCTTATCAATGTACCACCCTAGCGTGAAAAGTAGCAAATTTATCTCCCATCGGTCAGTAGTATCTATCTCTGTGGTATCCCACGTAAAGGGAAAAAAAATTGAGAACTACTTGTTTAGCAGGAAAATCCCTTTCTAAATTGTCTTGTTTCTTTTTCACCCACACATCCATCATGTATATTTATTGTGGAATATCTATTATTTCCATGGATTATATCACAGACCCAATTCTGCATGAAACTAATGAGATCCTTAATGCCTTGTAATCCCTCCGCACCTGTTTCCTTATCTGGGTAACGACAGAATGCACTCAGATGACAGAGATTCCCTGGCTGGAAGGACCTTCATTTTCTAAGTGACCCAATCGGCTGCATCAGCACTTTGAAAGCCTCCTTTATTTTCCTATTTTTGCTGTTATATATTGTTCGTTGCCCTGAAAAGAGCTGGGTTTCCAATTTTCACTGAAAAATTAACTCCTGCACTTTACTACACAACAGTGTTTCTAGTATTCGTAAATGTGTATTCTGTGAGTTTAAAAGAAAGTCGTCCTTAGATGCCATAAGAAACAACAAGGTGGGGAAGGCTGACAAGTTCCTGTGTATCACAGTCCTATGTCGATGTTTATAAATAATGAACAAGATATATTCAAAGTAGTCAACAACAGAAAGAGTAACACATTGACCAGTTGGGATGGAAATCTAACCAATTCAAGCACCCGCAGGCCAGTGTGCTGTTTGGGTGCCCAATGACCAAGGACCAGTCTTGATCTTGAAAAATCTAATATTAATCTTTTAAAAAATGCAAAGCATGTGGATGCTTATGTTTACAATTTAACTTTTATTTCCTGCTAAACAGTCATATATCTATTGCTCTAAGTTTGAATTAGGCAGAAACTCCATGACAATCAAGTTACTCTGATATATATAGGTCATATATATACCACATATTTCATTGTTTTACATTGTAATTTTTCAGTTGGGAGTATGGCTTCACCCGTGGGTACTTTTGACTGGAGCAAGATGCTAAAGAGAAAACTAAATAGAAAAACTGCCATGAATTTTGCAAATACCATTAATGGCAATTTAATATGTTTTTTAAGTAGAACATAATACATGATAATTTGTATGCTTCCAGAATATTTTGTTTAGTTTCAAGTTTTTATTTAAATGCCAGTATAGTTAAATACAGTGTAATATTAGCTTCAGGTGTAGAATTCAGTGATTCATCACTTACATGCAACACCCAGGGCAAGAATATTCATTTTTTAAATTAGATAGCTGCATGTGTTCCTTGCTAACATCTTAAGGACTTTGTGCATACTCTGTTAGTAATTATTTAAAAATAAGTTTGATGACATAGGATCATTAATGTTCTCAGGTTCCAGAGAAAATGAACCCTAATATATATTACTATAAGGTGCTATGCTTTTTAAACTTTATTTTATCTTATTTTCACGTTTAGTTTTAAGATTTATGCCCTTTATGATGATCTCAGATACATAGTCTTATTTCATGTTATATAAAAATCAATACACAATTTAGAAATTGTCTTTTAATTTATTCATCAGGCTCTCATGCCTACTGAAAGCACATTGCTATGCATTGAGAAGAAGAGAAAAAGAATTTTTCCTTCTGCATTGATTCATATTTTCTCATTTTATAATGATATTCAGCCTTTTAAGAAACTAATTCAGACATGGGAAAATAAAACTCATTGCAGTAGCCAGACCGTAAGAGAAAAATCCTAATGAAGCTTGAATCAGAAGGTGTTTGAGGGTGAACGCTTAAAGTGATTTAAAGTTTAAAATACAGAAACTGCAATTGATGTTGCAATTTTCAAACGTGCTAAGTTTTACAGATTTTTCACAACTTGAGCAGTTTGAGCAAATGACCAATTCAAAGACTTAAAGTATCGAATTCCTATTATGGGCAATGAAGCCAAACCTTGTGAGTAGTGTGTCTCTGTACTTTTCGAGAGGTTATTTACGGGGTCATCTAGATCAGTGGTTTTCAAAAGCCAGCCTTTAGGCTGGAGGCAGAAGGACCATGAGAGTTATTTCTTAAAGATATGGATTCCTGGACCCTACTCAAAATTAACTGCCTCAAAATAATCATAAGTGGGTACTAGATATTTGTATTGTTAAACCCTCCCCCACGACGCTGTTCCAGCTGCATTGCAGCATAATTTTCACAAAGTTCCACATGATGTATTTCAGCTTTGTTTTGCTATTTGGTAAGAGGGAGAGAATGACAAACTTGCTTTCCCCTAACAGGAGCACAATGCATAGACACGGTGCACCCAGCTTCCTGCCAAATGCAATCTCTCAGAGCTCTGTGCCGTTTGTCCCGGGCCCATTACTCTTCTCAACCATCATTTGTTACCTTTTGGTGAACTCGTTCTGTGATTTGAGGGGACATAGATGCCCCAAATCTGTGTGAATAACAGCATTAGAAGTTTAGAGCTGCTTTTCTATTTGTCGGGAGAAGCAGAATTTCTCAGACCCCTTGACTACTCTTTACTTGACAAAATGACACAATAAAGAAGATTGATGCCAAGGTCTTTTAGATAATTGTGCAGGGAGAAGCTGCAGGGGTTATACATTAGCTCTACTATATTTGTCAACAGTTGAGTTAAGCGATCCACAAGAAGTCATTTAAAACAAATGACTCTAAATTTATTTTAACACCAGGGTTGATAATAGCAGTAAGCACCGGGTTGGCTTAGCACCATGAATGGGCTTTAAATCCTACATAGCACATGCCTGTTAATCACAGCAAAGAATTTGGAAAAGAGGTAAAGAGCAAAGGACTCAATAATCCTGACTCTAATATATGCGTACCTAGAGTCAGAGAATAGAATAATGTGTTTTAAAAGAAAAACCCAGTCATAAGATTTCAATTGTACTACATTGAACGTCTCTCAGACTACAAATCCATTTTCTTTTGGAGATCCCATCTAAAATATTTGCCATCTTTTTCTTGTGTGTCTTAGTTTGTAGGACAATATTCTGCACGAGGATTAGGTGTGACTTAAATCAAGCTTTTGCACTAAAGACTATTTTATTTTTATCATCCTGGAATACAATTAGGAAAAAAGTAAAATGTTTTTACTTTCAACTGGTATTTTTGTCCTTTAAGTCTATGTACTGTATTTAAACTTCAAGTTTACTCATGTTTTTAGTGCTACCACTGCAATTGTACATAGCTGAAAATGTACATATTATCAAGACTATAGTGTGAAAGTTTGAAAGGGTGGTATTTGCTTGTTACCTTTCCCCTGGAGTGGATTACTTATCTTGGCATACCCTGAAATAATATTACTCTTTTAAAGTACAAGCTTAAGTTTGACTACTGCAGGGAAACCTAGACTGGAAAATACATGAAAATAGTTACCTTTTGAGGTGCCTGGGTGGTTCAGTCAGTTAAGTATTTGACTCTAGATTTTGAATCAGGTAATGATCTCATGGTCTTTAGATTGAGCCCCGTGTCAGGCTCTGTGCTAACAGTAAGGAGCCTGCTTGAGATTCTCTTTCTCTCTTTGTCTCTCTCTCTCTGTGACCCTCCTCTACTCTCTTTCTCAAAATAAATAAATGAACTTAAAAATAATTACATTTTAAGAATTTACAGACTAGAGTGCTTTTATTTGAACAATTCAACATATATTTTAGATCTTCTATGAATCAGGGTTTATATTCTTAAGATTACAAAATGCTAGTAAGAGTGAATGCCAGCTTAACAAACCTGACAAGGCGATGCTATTTCATCTTTTACATTCAGTGTCTACAGGTTCCAAAAGATCATGTGATCTGCTCTTAATATTTTAGGAGTAGGAGGAAGACAAGAATAAACTTGGAGATATAAACATTTAAGAATTGAAAATCACATTTATGTCTTTAAACAGAATTTCTTTTTTCCTCTTACCTTGAGAAAATATAATAATCTCATAGTGTAAATATGAACTTAGACTTCTCGGACTTTATGGGCACATGCACCATTTTCCCAGCTTTGGCTGGCATCCACAGATATATGTGTTGACATTCAAGGTCTTATGTCCAACTTAAGTGACAGCTGGCCTTCTGCCATCCTTGGATCTCACAGTGGAGACACACAGTTTAGCTATAGGCCTTGAGAAAGAAGAGAGAGAGAGAGAGAGAGAGAGTGTGTGTGTGTGTGTGTGTGTGTGTGTGTGTGTGTGGTATGGAATGGTGTGAAATTAACATGGAAAAGATAAGGTAGGACAGAAAACCAGTTTCCCAATTTTGGCTTGATCTCAGACAAGAAAGGTAAGGCAGTACAAAAGAACAATATGAAATGACTGATTAAATATATAAGCCATTCAGGTTAGAAACCCAAAAATGTGATATAACTAATTTATTTAAAACTATTTATGTGCATGTAAATCCATAAAGAAAAGCACAAAAGGAAGCTATCAACATTGAAGGGGATTGTTTCAGGGCTGTAAGACTTAAAGTTATTTTTTAAACCTCCTTTTGTACACAAATACATTGCTTTTTAATGCACTGAGCATAAATTATAATAGGTATTGTCATTGGTAGAAAAGAGTTTATTCCTTAGAATAAAATATGTGTCGGTCATATACTTACAAACTCTAAATTTAGGCCAATACTAAATCTTTGTCAGCCTTTGCTACTTAGTATGTAGAATACTATTAGTATTTTTCTCATCAACCTGTGTGGGTTATCTGAATAAAGGCTTTGCACAGAATCTGGCAGGAAGCAATTGCTGATAGGTAGCAATTAAAAGTGTGGTAGTAGGGGTGCCTGGGTGGCTCAGTTGGTTAAGCATCCAGCTTCAGCTCAGGTTATGATCCCTTGGTCCATGGGTTTGAGCCCTGAATTGGGCTCTGTGCTGATAGCTGAGAGCTTGGAGCCCACTTAGGATTTTGTGTCTCCCCCTCTCTCTACCTTTCCCCCATTCATACTCTCTCTCTCTTTCCCTCTCTCTTTCTCTCTCTCTCTCTCAAAAATAAATAAACTTTAAAATTTTCTTTTTTAAAGTGATCAGCATTGCCATCATAATCATTACATTAATTAAATTACAAGATTTTAGATTCTATCCCTGGATGTCAACATATCTCAGCAAGATTACAGTTGGCAGAAGAAACAATTTTCTTGTTTGAATCTATTCACCTGAAGTTAAGTCTAAATTGGGAACCACAGTAGCAGAACCATAGCTGTGCCATGAACTAGCTTGGTGATCTTGGGCATGATATCAGCTCTCTGGGCTTTCCTTTCCAGATAAATATAAAATGCAAGAATTAGAAAAGATGAATCCCAAGTCTTTATCATTTATGATACCAATTGAAGTTGTTATATAAGTGTTTTACACAAGTCTTCTATAATTGCACTCTGATCAACACGCTTTCTTTTCCTGGATTCTTTCTTTTAAATTTTTTAAATAGTTTATTTATTTTTGAGACTGAGAGAGACAGAGCACAAGTGGGGTGGGGGGTGGGCAGAAGGAAAGGGAGACACAGAATCTGAAACAGGATCCAGGCTCTGAGCTGTCAGCACAGACCCTGACGTGGGGTTCGAACCCACAAACTGTGAGATCATGACCTGAGTCAAAAGTCTAGACTGAGCCACCCAGATGCCCCTCCTTCCTTGGATTCTTAAAGGAGCTTTCTGCCTGGTTTCTTTGTTTTGCATTGGTGTCTCATTAACCCACTTTCTACATAGCGGCTCAGGTGATATTTTGAAAATGAAAATCTTATTGTACTACTCCACTGTTTACATCCAGCCATGCACTGGAATCAAATCCAAATGTCTTCTTATGACCTATAGTATTCTGATAAACTTAACCCATAAGTTTGACTGTTCTCTTATCTAGAGTCACTGTCCCATTGTTATCCACCTTCCAAATACATGAATGTTCTCGCCCTTGCCCAAAGAGTCCAATTGTCTTTTTCAACTCAAGACCTTTGAATAATAAACTTCTTCTAACAAAATGTTCTTTTCCTGACCCATTGTTTGGTTGGTTCTTTTTTACTCATTAGATATCATCTTAAATACCTTCTCCTTAAAGGGTCATTCCCGAATACTTATCAAAAGAACTACCTTCTGCTGCTACTGGCTGCCCCAATCTGCTTGATTTTTATTCCCCTGTTAGGTTCCTACATAATAATTGAATTGATTTTAAATATTGTATTGATTTGCTTATTTAGTTTTGTTTTCTTCTATCTAGATTTTTCAGTTTCAGGAGAAAAGGCATTGTTTTAATCCAGATACTCTTTCTGTCTCCAATATGGAGGAAAATGATAGAAAATGTTGAATAATACTTGCTAATTAGAGGAGTACAAGGAAGAGACTGGCTAAATGAATAAGTAAATAAATGAACGGCAAATGAGTAAGTGCATATGTGCACAGACATGTATACTCTGTAATTTGATAATATCCAGCACTATCATTTCACTTGGTTCTGACAGGCTTTTTCCTTCAACATAAACACAAATTTCTAAGCTACAAGGGGGCTGGGGACAAAAACAGAGCTCCAGCTGCACTGTATTTTCCAGATGGTGGATGTCAACAGTATCATAATTGTTTACTACTCAAATGGGAATTTTCCAATAAATGCCAACATCTTGGGGGAAGAAAGGACCAGTGACCTTACTAGGGTTTTGGACTCATCAAACACACCAAACGATATCAAAAGTTTGGGGTTTGACATAACACAAAATGCATTTTGCTCGCCATTGTCAGCTTTCATTTAAAAATCCATTTCAGGTCACAAACTTTATTGTGTCCTTTCCTCTTGGGCCAACTACTGCATGGGTCCAAATTTACGTTTGTAATTGCCGCTGGCCTTCTGTGACTGCCCTATTGCACATTGCTGCCCTCTGTTGTTTACAGTTTTACTGGTCGTGTTCAATCTTCCCCTGATTTTGCAGGTCAGACAGAAGTTCCAAACTATGATTGATCTTACATAACCTTTGCTCATGTAAAGAGCATTATTTCTGCCCTTAAAAAAATTTCCTGTCAGAAGACAGGACTATTGGCCATACTAAGAATTTGTAATGTCCTGTTTTCTAACCATGTCCTCATGTCCCTGGAGAGGGGAATGTATATTCATTTGTTCCTCGAAAATTTTAACTCAAGGCACACTTTTATGTGAGACCTCTTGTATGTTATAATTGGCAATTGTAAACTGGCAAAGTGATGCCCAGTTTGTTAATTCCAAAGAAGCCCAAGAATAACCAAGTACACCTCAAGCAAGGATGGCTTGTGTGGCAGTTATAAGAGAATAAATGTTCAGTTCTGAGCTTCTACTGCAAGCAAGGCATTTGGGATATTCTTTACCTATGCTGTCACGCTAAATCTCCTATGAGAATTTAAGTCCCACATGGGTGAGATGTATTTTTAGTACTTGATAAAACGTCTGAAACAATTACAGGACGTAGATGTGTTCATCTAATTTAACAGATGGGAGAACTGAGTTTTACAAGTTTAGGAATGTGTTCAAGGTCAGCATTCTGGAAATTGGGAAGCCTGGCCTTTGGTCTGACTGAATCAGAATCTCATTCTTCTTTCAGTGTGTTACCTGAATGCAAAACCTAAAACTTCTGTTTGAAAATATTTATGGAAGGTAAAATAAAATTTAAAAAAATCACTGTTGACTGGGCATCAAGTAGACTGCAAAACCATCTTGAGTAATATCTGTAGCTGATAATTTCAAGCAGAAATATCACAGTCTTGTTTTCTCTATGTCAATAATTTTCTCACTAATTAGCTATTAGTCCTTGAGATGTATCAGACATACAGTCGTCTACAACTATGCAACATAATAAAAGTGTCCCTACCCTCACATACCTCCCAATTCTGTTTTGTTTCTTTTTTGTATATCTAACATGTGTATGGAGAATCTTCTTAATTAATTAATCCAAAAATTCAAATCATTTTGAGTTTTCAGCATCTGTACAACTAATTTAATTTTTACCATAATTTGTATGGTGACAATTTTTTAAAAAGAAAAGTTTCTGTCTTCTGAAATAAAAAGAAATTGTGTATCACAACTCTGGAGGGGCTTAATCATTTCTATTAAAGCACTAACAAAGAGAAATATATGGTTGATAGGTAGTCCTAATATATATAATATGTATATATATATATTAGTATATGGTTGCTAGGTAATCCAAATAGGCCAGATGAGATATTAGTCACAATTGTCTCTAAATGCTCTTTCTTTTAAGTAAAATTGGTAGGTGATTTCATAGTTAACAAGTGATTCAGTGATTAATGCAAAGTTTCGATTGCTTTAGACAGATCCATTATAAATGTTAAAGTGTGATGGTATAACATATACACTATATCATTTCTGTCCTTAATATTACTACTTTTTAAGAATATCTTTCACATGGTAACATCTTTCTATTCTTCTAGCAAATCTGAGCTTGAAAATAGAAGCATTTGCTGTCACTTTGCCTCCCATTAATATTGAGTTAGTGCTAGAATGTTATGACTTACATTGCATGATGGAAAAGAGGGAAAAATAGCTAATTTACCTCAAATCACTGCAAGTATAATTGCCAAATATCTATCTGAATAAGGCTTGTATAATGTCTCATCCAGATGTGGCACATAGTAGACACATGGCCCATGTGATACATCTTTTCCTTAACATACCTACTCAAAGTAAGTATGAATTTTTACTTATTTTACATCCCAACTGTCCCACTTACTAGCTATGTGATCTTGGGTAGCTGAGTCAACATCTCTGAATATACAGTTCTCATGAATTTAATGGATTATTATCTGCTTTAGTGACCTCATAGGATTGTTTTGAGAATTACAAGCAGATTGTATTTATAAAAGTGCTTTATAAGCTCTGATATCACATATAAATAGATACTATTTTGCCTGTAACTTTGAGAAGAAAACATGATCTAGTATAAATATCACAAGTCTAGAAGGATTCTTATTAACTATTAGACCTTCAATTAGCTGTTAATCTCTTGATCTTCAGTTCCTATGCTCTGGGTACGACCTACGTCTCTAGTCATATCTTGTGCCATTGTATGTATGTCACTGAGATTTGGCCACTCTGTCCTTGGTCTAGTTCATCCAAGATGTTGAGCCACTTCTTGGCTTGGGGCCTCTTTCACATATTCTTCATTGGCCTGGAAGACTGTTTTCCTATTATTCCATTCTTGGGGTTTTAGCTGAAATTTTAACAGAGTAGCATCCATGGGCTATCCAATTTCAAGTACATCTCCCAGGCTTCCGCCGTTATATACTCTCCCTACCTTGCTCAAGATTTGTCATTCCAAAGTTTTTAACTTAGAAGCACTTATATCTTCAGAAAAAGAAAAGAAAAAGCTTAACTGTAAACATGATGACTGCCAATTATTTGGTTCTTATTATATGATTTATTTCTCCCTCATGAATATCCCACCCAACTGTGTGGGGTATTCATGAGGGAGAAATAAAATTTTATGTGTCAATCCATTGAGATCTCAGTGGATTTTTGTTGTTGTTGTTGTTGTGGTAGTTGTTACTTCTGTAGACCAGCACAACTACAGAAGCTGTATTTTTAACTATTCTGTTCTACTGTGTCTTTCAGGAAATTAGAAAGTGGGATGTGGTCTTCAGTTCATTAAAGGTGATTTCTGCTGCAGAAATATTTGTGATATCACCTTATTTTAAATATTTTTAGGGCTCAGAAAATATTTGCTGTTGTTAACAAGCAAATTTTTTTGAGTAAAATTATATAAATGATATAACTCCAGATTTTTCAATACTGTTTAAAAGCTTATCATCTTAGTGTTGTCCCTTCATTCAAAAATATGAGAGGAAAAATGTACAGACTACCCTTTAGCAATCTAGAGAAAAACTATGCTAGCAAAAAAGGCATATTTACTAATATGTATTTTCCTTCTGTTCTTGCCTTGATCAATGGTAGGCTGGCTGAAGGTAATCCATATCCCATTTGCACCCTCCTCCTTCTTTTTTATATAGAAAGGATGGTAGGTGTCTAAAGAAGAGTCTAGTTCACACATTTGCTGTGTTTCCCAAGGCATCTTTATTCCTTAAGAGATAAGATTAATTCCTTCTGCAACCTTAGAGATATTTTTAGACAGGAAAGGAAAATGGGGAACACAAATTTATGTTTAGATTGTGGTTATCAGAGATAGATTAAGTAAAATCAGAAGGATATCTAATTAAAAATTAACTCTATGCCACATAACAGGACATGCCACTTTTAATTCTACAACTCATGTGGAGTGTTGCAATAAATATAATTTGTCACATTTCTTCCCAAATGAAAGCCCAGAGAGGTTGACTCACTTTCTAAGAAAAGCAGAGTCAATTAGTGGCCCAATTGTGGTGAAGCTCAAGGAAATGATAAATGGTGCTGGAAAATTCTGGAACCTCTGTTGTCCTACAAACTGACTCCCAACTGAGCCATGTGCTTATAATATAAATCTGACTATTAAGAATATTGTTAATGTTATATTTCAATTAATGTTTATTTCCTTTTTTCTTTTCTCTTGGAATATGTGAAGATTAAATGAGATAACACACTCTGTCTAGCAGAATGCCTGGCTGGCTCTGTGGAGATAGACCACTGATGATAGTGCTTTTTCCTCATACTCTTTTAATGTTTTTTAATTCTTTTTTAAGAAAAAAAGAAAACAAAACAAAACATCATATGAGTGACTTGGTGGCTCAGTGGTTGAGCATCCAGCTCGTGATTTCCTGTCAGGCCATGATGGAGGGTTGCGGGATTGAGCCCCAAGTTGGGCTCTGTTCCAAGCATGGAGCCTGCTTGGGATCCTCTCTCTGTCTGTCTCTCTGTCTCTCTCTCTTTCTCTCTGCACTGGCTTCTGCATTCAAATACACAAACACACCAGCAGAGTCTTGACATGTGCTTGTGTGCTTGGTCTTGCTCTCTTGTGACTCTTATCACAAAACTTTTTTTATATAGGAAACTATTGCCCCTTTAGTCTGAGCCCTACAGAGAGCATGCATAGAACAGATGTGTATTAACAGTTAGAGAGAAACCAAGCACAACCCAAGTACCTCTATCTTGAAGCAGAGGTACTCCCTTGCACACATGAGGACCACCCATCGTGCTGACCTACGTATGGGTGAACAACACTAGATGGTTGCTGTTTTAAGCCACTGAGTTTTGACTGATTTACAACCTAGTATTTATTGATCATACACATGCACATGCGCGCGCGCACACACACACACACACAAACTACTCACACACAGAGAAATCACTGTCATGGTAAGTGTCAACAGTGGCTAAGCTTTGAATAATTAGAGAGAAAGGCTGCAATGCTATCAGGCCAGGGATGCTAAATTCAGGATCTTCAGTATGACCTAATATACAATAAATTTAAGAGTGTTTGTATCTCAGGATTATGTCAGTTTTAAGCTATGGAAAGCCTAAAACAATCTGGTTTAGCAAATATAGTACATAAGACAGTGTAGCTCAGAAGGGTACCTAGTTCCCAAGAGAACTTCATTAGTGGTTCAGAGATACCAACCAAATTAATGTCCCAGCTCTGCTTCCTCTGATAGCATCTAATCATCACGCTGCACATCATGATCCCTTGGAATTTCCAAGCTCTTGCTTCTGGAATACATCAGTTTTGAATCTCACAAGCCTGAATCACCAGTTCTAGGGGAGATGTGAGAGCCTTTTCCCAGCCCTCTCAGGAAAAATCCCATAGTCGGTCTGATTAGATAGACCTGAATGGCATGCCCCTATCTCTAACACTGTAAACTGTGCTAAGTGGCTAAATCCACTGCCTGTATGCTGTCTCCTGATGGAGTGGCTCGGAGAGGACGGAGGGGTTGGTTGAGATCACCCTGGGTTTGCACAGGCTCAAATATTTGCTAGTTTGAAAAAGTTCCACAGCACTTTGCAAACACTGGTTATAACTGAAGACCATAAGGCAGACTTTTCAGGAAGTCCAGACAATTGTTTTGACAATTATTCCCATTTGAAAAGATAAAATATCCACGCCATCCCAGAAGCCACCAAGCTAAAGCTGAATTGTTTTCTGGATGATTTACAGCTGGATAACAGTCAGTCCAACAGTGTGACAGGCTATTCACTGAAGGTGTGCCAAAAGCTGAGTGGGCTCTTCCTATGGGTGCTGTGGAAATTAAACATAAAAATCGAGACTGAAGCACATAAAATAAACTACCTGGAGAATAATTCTTTTAAAAAAAAGAGGAAATATTGTAGTCATCAAATATTATATATATGAAAACTTTAAGTAAAAACACCAGTATCCATCAATACATCTGATAGTGACTCCATACTCTATGTTCAAGTATGTACTAAGCACTCTACATGGTTTAATCCTCATAACCATAATATCATTGTTTACATTTTCCATGAGCAACTGGTCAAGTCATGTGGCCAATGAGTGCTAGAACCAAGATTGAACCCCTATTGTCTCCTATTAGTCTGAATGTCCCCATAATAAATGAGACTGCCCAAGCGGCACAGAATATTATCACAGAGTGAAGTACTAAACTATGTGGAGTGAATTCAGTCTCTAAAGGCTTCTAAATAACATATTTTGATCTGAGTTCTGAAAAAAGAAATTAATAGGGTTTAGGTGAAGAAGAGAGGGGAACTATAATAGGCCATTTTAATTCCCTCAAATGATCAACTTCTCCAAATTCTCTATCTTTATTAAAAAATAATCCGCTTAGGTATACGTTTGGTGCGGTAAGGCTTGTACACTATCGTTTAATTCTTGCTGTTGAATGAAAGTGATATTCAAAATGAGCTAAGCCATTTACTAGAAACTTATGTTTATTCTAATCTACCTGGTATGGGATTAACCAAATGCTTAAAATTTACTCAAAGGAATTCTCTGAAGTTTTTGGTGAAATTTAAATGTTGATGAGTTTATGTCACTTAAAATGATTAGTAACTTAAAATTACTCACAAGCTTTTGTTAAACAAAGTTATTTTACTGTCAAACCTCAAAACCATATATTTATAATTTTTTTGTACAAGAAAGAGCTTTATTAAATAGGGTGACAATGTAAAAATATATTTTAGTCATAAATAATTTTGAAAAAATCATTGTGTGTACTTGTACATTTAAAGTACATAAAATTCAATATTGCATTTTAACATATTTATGTCTCTTTCTACTGAAGAAATTTTTTTAACATTTATACATTTCGGAGAGACAGAGAGACAAAGTATGAGTGGGGGAGGGGCAGAGAGAGAGGGGAGACACAGAGTCCAAAGCAGGTTCAGGCTCTGAGCTGTCAGCACAGACCTCAGCTTGGGGCTCAAACTCACAAACCATGAGATTATTACCTGAGCTGAAGTCGGATCCTTAACCAACTGAGCCACCCAGGCACCATTTCTTTCTACTGATTACAACATTAACGGTCATTGAGACCCCTATATGGGAATCTATGGGTATTGTATTGTATTGGTCCTAGGGATTTTTGCTGTTATTTTGCACTTTACATAGTACTAACAGAGGGATGTGTGCTTACAGCATTTGATTTTACAGTAAAAATAAGTTCTTAATGTCTTTCACCCTCCTCTTTCTCTCTTTTACTTCTATCAGAATAATTTGGGAACTCTGATTTTCCTCTTGGCTTCCAGTTCAATCTTTTTGTTGTTGTTGATAATCCCAGCATTTTATACATTACTTCCAGAGGAAGATCTTCGATAGTGATGCACAACAGGCTTCTTAAATTAATTCTGATGGACAGACCTAGTGCTATTTTTCTCCCCACAAACTCAGTTCTTGTCTTAGCCATGAAATTGCTTTGCTATGCATTTTATTAGGCTCGAAGTCTTAATACTCTTTCTCCTGCTGAGAAATGAAGAGGATATAGGTCCCCGGATAAACTTATCTGCTGGGAAGGGAACACAGAAATGTAATCTCCTAACTGGCCTCATATCATTTGGCTGTGCTCTGCACAAATGCATCTGAAGACATTTATCTGACTCTTAAGCTGAGATCTTCATGAAAGCAGGTTACCTCTCCTAGATTCAAATAACTGGGCTTATATCCTCTAACCTAAGGGTGACTTTTGAGTATTAAGCCAGACCTGTGGGTTAAAAGAGAAGTGGCCTTAAAATAGTTTAGATTTATTGTGAATGGCAAGAAAGTGAGCAGTGCAGAGGGAGAGGAATGGCTGTACAACACTTCCTGCTGTAAAAGATCCTACCTTGAACTTGCTGATTGAGAAGAAATAATACAGTGCCTTGCAAATAAACCATGCTGATGGATGTCTTCTGCTAGAATGGAGCTCACTGTATTTACTCTTTCTGTTTGATGTCAGCATCTTAGCACTCAGCATGAACTCCACTACAGCTAACTGTCGAAATAAGTTATTTCTAGTCGATAATGAATGCTTCCCAAACATGTTATTATTGAAAATAACAGGTTCCAAATGTGTGACCGTATGGTATACAATTCATTTTCTTCCTCTGTAAGAATTGGATTTTCTTGTCATTAGAGCTGAATTGTGTTGACACTCTGCTAAGTTAGAACATCCAGAATCCAGACCAAAGGTAAAAGTTGCGTTGAAAGATTATGCTAACAACTACAATTGAACAGTGACTTACAATCTGCAAAAAGCCTGGAGAACTCTCTTTGAAAGGCCTTGTTCCTCTCTAAAGAAATAACATATATTTTTTTATTCTCATTTTAGAAAAGGGTGGATTTAAGCATGGGGCATTGAAGTGACTTGCCCAACATCATCACAAAAGTAGTAATTGTGAACTCTGAGGCTCAAACCTTCAGTGCTTCCTTCCAGATCTAATGTTCTTTCTTTTCTTACTCGAAAAGTAAAATATAATTATCTGGATTTACTTGGCTATTTTTAACAATAGAAAAGAAGAGGCACAAAGTCCCATAAGGTGAGACTAACTAAAAAGAGCTCAGAGAACGTTAGCTACTAGACCTTGGTTGTTATGTTAGATTACACAGATAGTTAAGAATATTGTATTAAAGGATTTAAGCAAATTTCTGGACTGTTAGGAATCACATATCGAGGTACACAGTTGAGAGTCAAATCATTTGGAAAGATCTCTTTTTTCATCTTTCCCCATTTTCTTTTGTACCCCTAAATATTATCTTAAATGATTATTAAAACTAGCATACTCAGCAGACTTTCCTGGGTATGCACACTTTTCATTGTTTTAGGACCACAATGTGGATAAATAAATGGATAATTTCTTCTCTTGCTTCTTTCCTTCCCCCTCAGTCCTTCCCCCTTTTATTCCTTCTTTCCTTCCACAGTTACTTATTAAGTACCTAATATGAACGTTGATATAGTGACAGTCATTTTTTCCTGACTTTCAGTTGCCTATTTGAGATTATTCCACCATATCACTTAAGGAATTATTTCCCCTGCTTCATTTTAATAGAATATTGAAGCAATCATTTTTCCTAAAATGTTATGCCTGCAGTCTGGCTGGGAATGAGTGATAGCAAGAACCACCCATTCTTAACATATATCAGATTTGCCTCCTGAAAGAGTGTCTGTATTTGGCATAACACTGGGTTTCAGTTAGGCTGTGATGATCAAAATAGCACCACACGATGGGGAAAGTATGGTGATAAAAAAATAACAGAATCATTACAGTGAATCTGCAGTTCCTTTCTATGAACTGGTTTCACTCAATTTAGCAAGGAAATTATAGGTTCACTTTTTCAGGATAGATGCTCCTGCAAATAGAAAGATGTTTGTAAATAGAATACAGTTACCTTCTAAGTAAGAGAGTTAGCTCTTTAAGCATGCTTGGCTCCAAAAAAATGTGGAAAAAGGAGAACTACCCTAATAACTGATATTTTATGTAAATCTTTCCTTTCAAGGCCTTAAGAATTTATGGAAGAAAGTAAGTTACATTTATCCATTATTATCTCATTTAATTTTCACACCAAGGTAAGAATAAGGTCTGATGTCACTGTTATATATGACTGGTGATTTTGAAGATTTCCTCAGCCCTCTGGAATTCTGTACCTTTTGGCTCTGGAGTTTCTATAACTAACACTTAGTGGTAGATTAGATCATTGTCCACTAGTCCTTTAGTCCTCTCTCCTTATTATATAAAAATGCATCTATTTGCTTTGCCATATGACGCTACAGTACTTTCCTATACAGTGAACTGAGTGCATTTTCCTACCCGAGGGATATTGGGTTTAGCCAGTGATTTACTTTGGGCACTGACTATTGTTTCCATGGAATTCCAGCAGAAGCTTTAAATGCACATGAATGCTTCAACTTGACTTCTTGTGCTTCCTGGCATCCACAATGAGAAGGGTGCACTCCAACTTGCTCCGGATCCCAGAATGGAGAGAGGCTTGAGAAGACCTGAATTAAACCCATTATCTATAGCAAAGCCCAGTTGAGGTCAGCCAAGCCCTAAACAGCAACATGTGACTTACAGATTCTAGAGTGGGGAAAGTTCCTTTCTTCGTTCATCATGTGTAGTTAGTACACTGGTTTTATTTCTCCTGACTCACTAAAATATGAAAATGGTATTCAAATAGTTTTCAGTTGTTTATCCAAAAGAGATGGAAAATAAAAATGGAGCAGAAACAACTCATATTGTACAGAAAACAACTCACACTGTACAATTGTGTGGTAAAAATAATTAAGTACATGAATTAAAAAAGTCAATGGAGTAAGTCAGAGTACTCTTTATGTGTCTAGTCATTTCTAAAGTCTCTAGAAGTTTGCAGACTTTGGAAGTGGCTTACATATCCCATATAGAATAAATGTCTATAAGGAAGGCCAAATGTGTCATTTTGGCCATTTGGCTCTGCATGATATTGTTGTAGGAAAATCATGAAGCCATATCTTAGAGTTTAAAGCATGTGGAGAGGTTTACCTGTTTAAGTGCACATTCAGAAGTCTATTTGTTTTGTCCTCTTTTGTTTCCAGATGAAGACCTAGTGGGTAGGTGATGGGCTTACTCATCTTTCCTGCCCTTTCTCCCTGAGAAACAAATTCACTGGAAAGATCCATCCAGCTAAAGCTCAATTACAGAAGAAGCCTTTTATGCATGATGCTGCAGACACAGACATTAAGACCAAATGGATCTATTATGATTCCAAAATAAAGAGAGTGGAAAATTTGAGAAGTCCCGATTTTAGTTGCAACCGTTTATTTAAATGAATTTTCACTGGGCTTTTCAAGGCTAGTGTCACATAGGAATAGTAATAAAGTATTCACAATTGGCATATTTTAACTTCTCTATTGTTGTCAATCAGGGTTCATAAGTTATTTTCAAATCAGACTTATTTGTTGAATGAATTGGAACAAAAAAGGCAGAACTTGCTTTTGATAAAACATCTAGATTTTCCTCTTATTATTTTACAAGTGTTTTAGAGAATAGAAATTATTATTGAATTTGTTACTTATTGATTTTTCAAATGTATTAAAGCAGTCTTATTTACACAAGTTTATTCAAAATAAAAACAAAACTAGAATCATTAATGTAGCTTTTTTGTGAATCATTTTTTTTTTTAGGTTAATACATCTTTAATGCTTCTCAGAGTCCTTGCTGAGTGGAATAAGGTTTCCTGCATATTGCCTCTTCCAATCTCATACGGTAGGTTGGGCATCTGATGGCATTAATGTGTCAGCTACAATTAAGTTGAAAATTCTCTGAGGGCAAGTGGCTTCCACAAGGCAGGTGGGGAACCTTTGTGATAATATTTCTTGAGCCGGACTTCATGACAGTCCCTATGAAGCTGCTTTGAAAAACTCGATTGGCCATGCTTAGGCAAACAGGCAGATCCTTTGGTACCCTCTGGGTAGTTCTACTCTAAATTGGTAATTTTTTAAAAAATGTGCAGTAATTTTTGTCCTTTTAAAGTTATGTGTGTGTGCGTGCGTCGCTGTGTGAGCATGTACACGTGTGTATACATCAGACAGGAAGAGTATACTTACCATATGTGTACCATTTAAAAATAACGATAGGAGCATTCAGGCCAGCTTCACAAATGGGCGAGAATTGATATCCCCACAGCCCTCTCTAATCCCTCCATTCTACAGACTACTGGAGAACCAATAGCAATACTATTTGGACCCAGATTTTTTTAAAGAGCATAAATATATTGATCTCTTGAGTTCAGCATGGCGGAAAAGCAGGGGGCTCCATACTTCCCACCTACATGTCTCAAACAAAGAAGGGCTGAAGCCAAAGGACTCTGAACCCCAAGAAACTGGGAGGAAAGGAAGCAGAGTCCACTAGGAAGACAGCCTCATAGGGCTTTCAGAGAGAGAGAGATCCCATCTCTAACTCAGGGGCTTTCTTTGGACTGGGGCTGGTTGTCCTGTTCCTGCACCTGGGGACAAGGAAAGTCTCCTCCCAGTTAGGCTGTACCTCAGGAGTGCAGTTGGCATCAGGAGGAATTGGCATCCTGCTCTGAAATGCTGTGGCTTCTAGGATTACATTTTGGGCAGCATCATTAACGTGCACCAAGTGAGAGCTTGGAACGTGTCTGGAACTTGGTTGTGGAGCATAAGAGAAGGCCCACCTCATCTGCAACCGCAGCTCAGTGAAGACGGATCCAAAGGAGTGATTTGGGACACCTGGTCTGAGAAGAAGGGACTGGGGGTCGCTATTTTTCTCCCCATAGCCACCAAGGTGGGGCCTCAGGGATGGTTGGTGGGGCCCACAGTGAAGGAGAGGCCTGCCCACACCAAGCCACGCCCATCTTGCTGGGTAGCTCCGTGTTATATGGAAACCAACTTGGCACTAAACTATATTTTTAAAAAAAGGAGCATAAATATATTTTATTTATTTATTTATTTATTTAAAGTATAATTTATTGTCAAATTGGCTAACATACAGTGTGTAAAGTGTGCTCTTGGTTTTTGGGGTAGATTCCCATGGTTCATCCCTTACATAGAACACCCAGTGTTCATCCAACAAGTGCCCTCCTCAATGCCCATCACCCATTTTCCCCTTTCCCCAACTGCATCCACCCTCAGTTTGTTCTCTGTATATAAGAGTCTCTTATGGTTTGCCTCTATCCCTCTCTCTGTTTGTAGCTGTTTTTTCTCCCTTCCTTTCCACCATGGTCTTCTGTTAAGTTTCTCAAGTTCCACATATGAGTGAAAACATATGATATCTGTCCTTCTCTGACTGACTTATTTCACACAGCATAATACCTTCCATTTCCATCCACATTGCAGCAAATGGCATGATTTCATTCTTTTTCATTGCCAAGTAGTATTCCGTTGTGTATATAAACCGCATCTTTTTTCATTCATTTGTTGATAGACATTTAGGCTCTTTCCATAATTTGGCTATTGTTGAAAGCACTGCTATAAACATTGGGGTACGTGTGCCCCTATGAATCAGCACTCCTGTATCCCTTGGATAAATTCCTAATAGTGCTACTGTTGGATCATAGACCCAGATTTTAAGGAAGAAAAACTGCCACTATAGCTCAGGTGATTCTTCCAGCTTCCACCTAGAAAGAAAAGAAGAAAATAAATAGAAACATAAGATATAAGAGGCCATCACACATTGAGTCAAAGAAGAAATCAGAGAAAAGAATAGAAAGTTATGACAGTGAAGTTTCAGGGTAAAGAATATAGTTATCAAATCAGTGTGTGTGTGTGTGTGTGTGTGTGTGTGAGAGAGAGAGAGAGAGAGAGAAAGAGAGAGAGAGAATAAAAATATTTGAAACATCTTTCATTTTGTTCTAAATGTTAGAAATTCCTGCAAGTTTGTATCACTATTAATTCTAAATACTGGCTTATAAACTTTTTTCTTTTGTTATGCAGCTGTGCTTTTTTTTACCTTCCAAATGTATGCTAATCAGTGAGAGGTGATAGTATTTTACCATTGCATATTGTTAACCTCCTGTACCATGCCTTTATTTATTGTGTTTTACCACCTTATTTATTCCTTTTACTGCACTAATGTGCTTTGATGATAAAAGCAAAGAAATACATGCAAAGATAGTGAGCTTCTGGTCAAAGGTGAAAAATGCACGCTATATTCTTCTGCCTACCTGCCACAGCGATTGTCAACATCATATTAATTGGATCTTATTATAAGATCAGACTCTATTGTTTACATCAAAACAAGATTATATAAGACATTAAAAAATTGGCACATTTTTGCACTTATCCTGGGCCAAAGGACATTTTTGCTTTAGAAATCCAACTCTTAAAACAATCTGCAAGATGAGCAGTTTACTGATTTCAAGGGAGGCTTCAGGCAACTATATGTTAACTTAAAACATGACCATTCACTTGGATATTTTCAAAGACATTTTTCTCCCTATGCTACAAAAGTTTTACCTGCCAGCATTTTATCAACATGTTTTCAATGGGAAATTTATTTCACACTGTCTCATAACAATACCTCAATAGCCCACATGTCTCAACTTTGATAGGTCAGAATGTGCTGTCTGTGTATTGCTATGATAAGGGGGAAAAATCCCAAAATGCCAGTTTGGATTTTTTCATCCTGGTGTGCTGACGACAGTATTTTCCCTTAGCATCATTCATTGGGTATTACAGGTCGAATTATAGGATGAAGTTTAGCATGGGGAAATATGTGTCAGTTAGAGACCTTCAGAGCTATCCTACCCTTGTCATAGAAGTGTTTAGTTAGCTAAATAATAAAAAATAAGATTATTAAATCTTATAGCAAAAGGCCTTTGGTTTTCAGAAAATATTAAGATTAGATTAAATGATTATGGTTCTCTGCTGCTGGGTCAGTGAGAAGGACGCTTGAGCTCTGGTCCAGGATTCCATTCTTCTTTGCCTGTTGGATTTTCATCAGGTCATTTCACCTCCCTGAAATTCATTGCCTTCCTACAAAGTAACACTACTCATCCCTGTTTTAGGTAACTCCAGCCACCTATGAATCAAAGAGATGATTCTTATTTGAAAAGCAGGTGGTATATACAGTCTTAACTTCAGTGCGACTGAAGAGAGGATAAGTAATATATTTCTTTTCTTCCTACAAATAAACCCAACCTGTAGCTGGTAAATGACAAAATAAGGATTCAAGTTTGATCACTTCTACTATTTCATCCCTTCTTGTCATGAGTTAGAATTTATGCCAACAACTGAAACAAAAATAACATATCTTAAAGATCAGCAGGAGAAAGAGAATTTACGGCAAATGTCAACTGAGGCTCTTTCACTCTCAATTACAAACTATGTGTCTCTTCAGAAACAAAAGGGCTACATGGACATTTAAACTTATGTATATATCTGTATGTGCATATTTATTTTTAAAAAATCCAAGAGTTGATATGGATACTTACAATTCAAACACAACTACTCAAGTTTTTTTCTAGTCTTCTCCCTTTTTGTATTTCTTTTCCTTTTTTAAAGAAAGACTTTTTTTTTTATTTAAGTGAGAGAGAGAGGAGGAGTGTGAGTGTGATAGGGGGTGGAGGGAGAGAAAGAGAGAGAGAGGGAGAGAAAGAGAGAGAACCTCAAGCAGGCTCCATACTCAGCACAGTGTCCACTGTGGGGTTTGACTAGGGTCGTGGGAAAAAATTCTAAGTCAAACACTTAATAGACTTAGCCACATGGCACCCCCTTTTTGTATTTCTATGATGTTTCTCTAACAGTGAAAGCCTAGATCACATTATAACCAATATTTTTACTTATTTGATCATTTTACATATTTGTACTCTATTACTAATCTCCCAGCCAAGCCAGCCACCTGCTTCCATGGTCTCTGTATTCATTATAAGCTACTTTCTAGGCCATCAAATGGCTCCTTCATGGGCACTTCCCCCTCTAATTATCTACCACTGACCTCCTTGGCCACTGGCCATACTCTCAAATCCTTATGGTTCACCTCCCATTGTCCCAGGTCCTTTCTCCTAGGCTCACTGCTGGCCTTTCTCACTCCCTTCCCTTTCTGTGCTGCTTTCTCGGCCACAAGGAAGCTGATGCTTCTAGATGACCTTTCCCATCTCCTGTTTTCTTGCCTGCCTGCCACCCTGTTTTCCTGCCCCACAATCTGCGTACATGGTCACTGATATACAGGTCCCTCCGTGAAGGAGAGGAAAGGAAAGGATGAAGGGCAAGAAGAGAGAGGAGAGAGTAAAGGTGGGTAAGGGAAGGAAGAAGAAAGGGAAGAAGGTGGAAAGAAGGAAGAGAGGAAAAACAAGAAGAGACAAGCAGAAGGGAAGAATTTAAAAAGACTGTAGGGAAGACAAGGGAAGAGGATGACAGACAAAGAGAAAGGGAAGGGCAGAATAGACTCTTGAAAATCACAAACGAACCAGGGGAGACAACTCAAGGTGTGGAACATAAATATTCAAGCAAGGGCCTTGTTGTAGACATAAAAATGGCTGTTTATTCATGTAAACTTTGCTGAGAATTCTCATCACACTTAGACTATGAACCAAAGCCCTATTAGAGCTGACAGTCGTCTCGGTATATTTATTTATGTGCTTCATGTAATCATCTCCCAGCCATGTTAGCTGTCTTACCTATCAAAAATCAATGTTAACAACCTAAAAAACCCATGTTTTCTTATGTTTATGTCATCATATGTGAACACATCAGTAGGCACACACACTCACACATACAATAAAAGAAATCTTGGGATTACTTTGTTTTATGAAAATATGATTCTAATATATAAACAGATGCCATTTCTTTCTTCTTACTCATTTTTTTTTATATATGTGCTAGATTTCTTTTAAGAATCAATTCACATTTGCAAGAGGCTTTGTACCTCACACCCATAGGAGTAATAGTTATCCCTCAGTTTATTTACTAACCTGATGAGCATAACATGATGGCTTACTGTTATGTTTTTGTGTTTCCAAATTGTTAATTGAAGCATTTACAAAATATTTATTGGCCATCAATTGCTCTTCAGTGAATTGTCTATTCATGTGCTCTGCCCATTATGTAATTGGGCTAGTATCTTTTTGGTCAATTTGTCAAGATTTCTTTAAATGTAATAGATAGTAATTCTATATTTCAAATGTATGTTATGCTATTGGTATGGTTTATGTAAAGATCTGCTATAAAAGGGCATTATTTTTTCTATATTTCAAATCTACATATTTTCTTTTTTAGCCTCTAAATTTTAAAGCTCGATTAAGAAGCTTTCCATGACATTAAATTTCATAGTAGTGTTTTGTTTTTATTTTTTGTCAACATTTAAGTCTTGTACCCATTTATAATTTATCTGCTGTTCATGATATAAGTTAATAGGCAAACGTTGTTATTTATTTTCTAGATGAATAAATGTTTTTCTCAATATTATAAAATAATTCATCTTTTTTCAATGAAATAAAATATCACTTTTCCTTATATTAAAAACAACTAATATCTTGTATCTACTTCTAGTCCATTTTTAAACCAATGTCATATTAATTTGATTAATATAGCTTTATATGTTTAATATATGGTAGATCAAGTTCTCATTATTTTTCATACATTTGGGGGGACTCATTTGTGTACCTATATTACTTAAAAACTGTAATGTCATTTGACTCAACTTTTAAAGAAAAAAATACTTTCAGTAATTACACTTGGAATTTTTAAATTTTATTTTTCAATATATATATTTTAATGCTTATTTTTGAGAGAGAGAGAGAGAGAGAGAGCAAGATGGAGAGGGTCAGGGTGAGAGGGGGGCAAAGGATCTGCGGCAGGCTCCATGCTGACAGCAGAGAGCCGAATGTGAGGCGCAAACTCATGAACTGTGAGGTCATGACTTGAGCCGAAGTTGGACACTTAACCAACTGAGCTACCCAACCGCCTCAATGCTTGGAATTTTTTAAAATAGATATACCACTTTTTGGAGAACGAACACTTTTCCAAGTACTTAGTATTAAAATGGAGAATAACTATTATTTTTAATATGTATCATAATTCTGATCAGTTAATAATTAATTAATAACTTAGTAGTAGTATTGTATGACTATAATCTTCTATTCCATTTTATTGTAAAAATTTATTTTTATCCAAAATATTTCTAAAATTGAGACATCAACATATTTTAAGTTGTAGGTATGTGTTTATTTTATATTGTTTAAAATTAGTTGGAATCAGTCTAAATTTTTCATGGAAAGTTATATTAACTGGAAAAAGAAAAAAACACATAATAAATTCTGTTTATATAGTTTAACATATAAATCTGTTTATATGAGTTATAAACCAAAATGTGGTAGAATATTATTTTTAGTATGTGTTAAAATATCTTTTACATACTGCCTTAGACTTCTTATTTCAGGCAATAATTTAGAATCATAAAAGGAATAGAAAGGGCATCAAAGCTGCTTTTTTTTTATGATTATGTCATAATTGATGCCTAGAAGACTATATCAGGGGCTAAGCCTGGCTTAGCATCCAAGTCTCCTGACTAGAGAGAGTCACTGTGACAGTTCACTGTGACAATTCATTCTAACTTGTGATGAGGTCATTATTTGACTATTTCACGTGTGAAAGCCCCATGTGGAATTCGTGTCCATAATGTACATTTATTTACAGAAATATAACCTCCCAGGTCGCCCTCACCAACACCATTCTGATGCGTATGTATAACCATGGGAACTAAAGTTGAAAAGCAAATAAACCAAGAGACACAGATGCTGGAGAGTCAAATGATTCACTGGCTAAGTATAGTTTTTGACGATCTACAGTCAATCCACAGTTTCTGTAATGTGCCTAATGTCTAGTAATCTTTGTGTAGGTGCTGAGGAAACAGACACATCTTTTCTTAATAGTATTTCAACATATTGTGAAGACTACCAAAAATAATAAAGCAGCAGCTGGTGTATGACTAGATGCTTGGACTTTGTATCTTAGGACTTTGCTCTTCGGTTTTGCCTCTGCACTTTAGGCCAAATGGTAATGGAAAAATCATTTAAATCCTTCAAGTCTCAGTTTTGTAGTCTTGAAAATAAGAGCAATAATAGTCATACTGATGACTCACACGGTACTAATGAGAATAAAATAAGCAATGTGTTTAACCAAGAGAGAATGTTAAAATCATATTATAAGGTGATTTTCAGAGAGTTTCAGGTTTTAAATTTCATTTTTAGAGTATATCACTATAGCTTATATAGCACTTTGGATTTTGCAAACAACCTGAACATGGGTCATCTTGTTTAATATCCAAAAACTTTTGTGTTAATATAAGTCTCTTAGTTTTCAAAATGCTTGAGTTGAAACATCCAAAGATTAAATAAGTAGTCAACAAGAGAACTGGGAAAGAGTCAAATTTTTATTCCAAATTCATTGTTCTTTTATGCATTTCTATTCAGAGTATCCCTGCTTCATAGTGTAGAACTTAATATCACCAGAAATAAAAAGTTACTTATAGTAGTTTTCTTTATTCCTCCAGGGAAAATTGATTACTCTTTAAGTACACAATTATATAATGTTAATAACCCCAAAGTACGTCTAGTCATTTCCAAAAGGGTTAATTCACTGGCATTTTCATAACTCAAGTGCAAAATTGAAATAGCTTAATAAGTCAGAATAATATATCCTACACTCCTCTACTTCTAATAACCCTCTGAGTGTGCTTTCTATTTGCAAGTTCACATTCCATTTCATATTCCTCCAAATTTCCTTTTGGGCTTTGATTTGAATGCATATAATATGTTGGATGTTATATTATGTCTGATTTTCTGTTTCTTATTCTTTGAAGAGAAAACATATCTTCTTTGTTGATTGAGTTAAAAGGAGTGAGATCTCCCTGATCTCTTACTTATAAACAGTCTTTCAGTTTTGCACATGGGATAATGTTTGCACATAATGAAAAAAATAACTACTATCCATTAGGCAATTATACGTATAAAGATATAGCTCATAAATGAACTTAATCCTCATAACAACCTGATGGGACAGATACTACTGTTATTTCCATTGCATAGATAAGGACAGTGAGGCTTAGAAAGCTTAAGTAATATCCCTATGTTCAAAGTGGTCATAAGCTCAAAATAAGACTTTAACCCAGGCCATCTGACTCCGAAGTCTTAGCTTTTAGCTGCTATGTTACATTATCTCCTATAATACGTAATTATTACATATTTATCAGATAGAAGAAAAACTGCTTCAAATTTAAAGTGCTGAAAACAAAATTATGTCTGGTCCGTTGGTTTACAGATTTATTTGATATAAAAATTCAATTAAAGAAAAAAAAAAACCCTGGAGCTTAAATTAATAAGAGGAATACAGATACTGTGTATCAGAATCAATAGAAAGCGTATACATTGCAGCTTAGGAATTGATAGAACGAATTTCTAACCTAATATAATAGAAAAAGTGTTTCAGTCATAGTATCATATCTTGAGATTCTCCAGGTTTCCATAGATGTTATTAGCTCTAACAAAGAATGAAAAATCAACACCCTATATCCATATCTCTTGAAAAAAGGAAAGATTATTATCATTTGCATTTGTTTTTGTTCTGTTTGGAAAGTGCTTATCATCCTTATGAGAAGCAGATGTGCAAAAGTGATTCTGAGTATCCCTCCTCCAATTATATCACTCTTGTTTCCCCCTGAGTTTTCCTTGGCACTATTCAAAACCTGGCCTCAGAAGTCAGAAGAATTTATTTTACGTCTGGCAGTGTGGCTCTGACAAAGGGCTCAGCAACACAAAGGGAAAGTATGGCAAACCTGAGAGTTCCGGGTAAAGAAGTAGAGACTGGGAATCCATCCATCCCCACCTTACATTTGGGTGGCCTTTTGGTTCCCTCTGCGTTGTTCTGTCTCCCTTTTTCCTTCAGCACAGGTTAAATAACATCTCAGAGTCTTTCTCCAGCTCCAGAGCAGGCATTCTCCCACAGCAATGCCAATGAGTGAGCTGGGCAGAGGGAGAAAGGTAAAGAAACATTTGACGTGTTTCTCACTTGTATGGATAGAATGACCCAGGATTAGTGCCTAGAAGCTTAGCTCTGCTTTTCTATGTGCTTCTTGAAAGATCGAGATTCAGAAAAATCATGGCTTAACCTGAGCTTTAGTCCTTGATATTTTTACAACGTGAGAGAGTCACTTTTAAAAGGTTGTTACAAAGCCCACATCATTAGAGACACCTAACCATAGCCAACTGTTGGGAATGGTCCATTCTTGACAGCACAGTTAATTATGCTAGCTTATGTTGATACCTTCCAAGTTCTCAAAAGAGGCAATTCTGTTAATTTTCTAAGAATAGATTTACCCACCAGTGACTCTAGATTGCAAAACTACTCCTTTCATAAGAAAAATCATATGTACATAGTTACATAGTATAAATATATATGCATGTGTGTATCTATGTATGTATATATGCATATGTGTATGTGTGTACGTGTGCATGTGTGTATATATACATTTCCCTGTATCAAGTAAAGGAGCATAATGCAATAAAGATTAAATCTCAACTTTGTCTCTGCCACTCATTGGTCATGTAACTTTTGGACACACCTACCATTAACACCCTCCTCTTTTTAGACAAATTAAATCACACAATTTCGAGTTCCTTAGTAATGCTGCTGTTCTTAACTTCTAAATCAGGAATTACTTACACTTGCACATTATAGGAAAATGGTGCAATCTGTCTCATGCCTGTAATTTATGTCAGGGAATTTGCTTTAAATGTCTTTATTTGCTGATTTTCACAATCATAATTTAAGCTTAGAGCTCTATTTCTAATGCTTTTTATCAGCTTTTCATACAAAAAGTTAACTCTATTTTATTTAGCCTTTTCCATTAGTCAGTTCTGCAGCTTGTTCCCATGTTATCCCTCTGGTAGAATTGTTTCCATTATCAATAAGGCTGTATGGGCAGCCGACAAATCATGATGAGGTTTGGCACAAACTTTTAGGTTAATGAGATAAATCTGATTTCCCTCGGTCTTCTTGTACCTAAAATGTCTTTTCTGAGAGTCATATTTGTGAAAATGATTTGGCTCAGAAAATCTGTTTTAAAACATGGAGGTAACACGTCCCTTAGGTGAAGATGATTAGGAATATAGGGATCATGCAATTAAGTTTAATTGGATTAAGTAGAGCAGACTGACTTTCATAATTAATTTAGTTTCATGATTGGTCTATGGGGGAACTATCCCAGATGAAAAAGATGATTGTGGTGAAAGAGCATGAAATGCTTCAAGATATAAACCAAGCCACAGGCAATCCAGGTTTCAGCAAGAAAAAGTGATTTAGCAAGGGCACAGGATATAAGATCAATATACAGATGTCAAAGACATCCCTATACACCAGCAATGAACAACTAGAACTTGAAATTTTAAAAATCTAGTAGTGTTTACTTTAGCACCAAAAAGTGAAAAACTTAAGCCTAAATCTAAATATATATATTTACAGGGCATACATCAGGAAAACTGCAGAACTCTGGTGAAAGAAATCAAAGAACAAAATAAATAAAGAGATATATTGTGTTCATGGATTGGAAGATTCAATATTCCTAATGTGGCAATGCTTCTCAAGTTGATCTATAGATTCAAAGCAATCCCGAAATCAAAATCAATTTGTGGATATCAACAAACTGGTTCTAAAGTTTATATGAAGAGGCAAAAAGGACCCAGAATAGTCAACACAAATATTGAAGAAGGAAGACCAAGCTAGAGTCCTGACACTACCAACTTCAAGACTTAATATAAAGCTACAGTAACCAAGACAGCATGGAAAAGACTAAATATATAGATCAATGGAACAGAGCAGACAGACCATAAATACAGTCAACTGATTTTCAAAAAAGGATCAAAGACAGCTCAATGGAGAAGAGATAGTCTTTTCAACAAATGTTGTTGGAACAGCTGGACATCCACATGCAAAAACAGAAAAAGATAATAAATCTAGACAAGTATATTGCAATTTCCACAAAAATTAACTCAAAGTGAGTCAAAGAGTTAAGCATAAAATGCAATAATGTAATACTATTAGAAAATAACATAGTAGACAATCTAGATGACCATGGATTTGGCAATGACTTTTTAGGCACAACATCAAAGGCACAAAATCTGTGAAGGACAAAAAAATAAGTCGGACATAATTAAAATTAAAACCTTCTGCTCTGCTAAAAGCACTTCTAAGAAAATAAAAAACAAACCATAGACTAGAGGAAATATTTGCAAAACACATATTTAATAAAGGAGTAGTGTCCAGAATATGCCAAGGACTCTCAAAACTAAGCAATAAGAAAACAAACAAACAAACCACAATGCACTTGCAAAATAGGAACGTTCTGTACAGAAATCCCCCCAGAAAGAAGATACACAGATGGCAAGGAAGCATATCAAAAGATCGTAACCTCGATATATCAGTAGAGACTCAAAGTAACAATGAGATACCACTATATATTAGAATGCAAAAATCAGGTAAACTGATAATACCAAATGCTGGTGAAGATGTGGAGCAACATAAGCTCTCACAGCTTGCTGGGGGGAATGCAAAATGCAACTTAGAAAAAGAGTTTCGAAGTTTTGTACAAAACCAAATGTTGTCATCCAGTGATGATGCTGTTAATATTAGCTAACTGTATTGAAACCATAGGCACACAAAATGTTTATAGCACAGCAGTGTTATAGAAGTTTAATAATCTCCCCAAACTGAAAGCCATCAAGATGTCTTTCTATAGGTGATTGGATAAACAAACTGTGGCACATTCATGCAATAAACTATTATTCAGCAATCCAAAAAAGAAAAAAGAGATATACCAAGCCATGAAAAAGCATTCAGGAACTTTAAAGGCATATTGCTAAGTGAAAGAAGTAATCCGGTCTAAAAAGGCTACCATAATGATATTATTTGAATCATATAGCATTTTGGGAAAGACAAAATTATAGGCAATAAGAATATCATAGTTGCAAGTTGTTTGAGGGAAGAGAAGAGGGATGACTAGGTTACACACTGGAAATTTTTAGGCAAGTGAAACTATTCTGTATGAAACTGTAATAATTTTGTAAAATCCCATAGAACTTGATATCATAAAACTGAACTTTGATACATGCAAGTTAAAAAGCAATCATTTAGGAGGTCAGGCATCCCAGGAAAGAATGAAATATTACAAGAGAAGTTAAATGCATTGAAAATATACAAAACAATATCACTGAAGAATGTAGGCAACAACGCGGGACTTAAATAACTTGGGACATAAATGGAGACTTTAAGATAAAAGACAAAAGAGACTGCACATAACCATTGTAGTCTAGTTGATAAAACTGTTTCTGAAGGGGAAATGGATTAACAATTCTGATACTGCTATATGCATATATCAGAAGTAAACAATAAGTAAATGAAGAGCAGATGGCAGAAGCTTTGGTGTGAAAGGTGACAGATCAAGGAGGAGTAGGCTAGAATAATCCATGTGATAATGGAATAAAGCTGGAAACGTCAGTAAGAACTTATGTGTAACTTAATGCAGACACAAATGCAGTAATATTGATATATGTGAGTATATACACATATACTACTTTGGTCTGTCATATTTGAGGGCCTAATAAATAACCCCAGTAGCAAAGAGGATGCCTAGCACTCAGATCTTTGTATTTAATGCTGTTCTCCAATAAAAGGAACTAAGACTCGGTTGAGAAATAGCTGATTCTAGAATTGGGGCAGGAAATCTACAAGATACACCTGAAGCATCTTAAAGAGTCTGGAATATCTTTGTAGCACCACAAATAAAGCATCTCTAAGCAAGCAAACAAAAACAAGGCAACAATGTCGGGGGTAAGTTAAAAGGGCACATGAGCCAACTGAAGGAGCTTTGTTATGAGTTGAATTATACCTCCCCCAAATTTATACATTGAAGTCCTAACTCCCACTACCTCAAAATGTAGCCTTATTTGGAAATTTGGTCGCTTCAGGTGTAGTTAGCTAAGATGAGGTCATACTGGAGTGGGGTGGGATCCTAATCCAATATGGGTGTTGTCCTTGCAAAAAGGAAAATTTGGGTAGCTATAAGGGAGCAAACACATACTACCTTAAAGATCAGATAAACCTGTTAGGTTTCTGTTAGTGTCATGGCCAGACCAAAGAAGATACCTTTCTTGTCAACAATAATTCATACTTCCTCAAAAGAGGATTTGGTTTGCTCACAAGGAACACTCCTATTGTGTAGAGTTTCAAGCCAGCCAGGTCAAAGTCAATGCCTTCCATCCTGTTCTGCCTTCTCCACTTGCATGGATCTTTCACTGAGGCAGCTGTGGTCAAAAATTCGTGTTTTGCTTTGGATAATTAGCAATCTGAAGCCTGGATGTGTTTGCAGGGAAGAAAGCATTTGGAGTCACTTTCTTTAGGTTTCTTAAGGATTTAGTGACTCCTCCTCAAGTCCAATCAGCACTGTTCAAGCCACAGGAACACAGATATAGTCATATTCATGCTTATTCAAAACTCTTTTTGGGCTAAAAATAGTAGTGTTCAGTGTGGTCTTTGTCAGTTCAATAAACATGTTTTATGGACTCTTGTATGTTAATCAATGCTCTTGGCCCTATGAGAGGTCAGAATCCTTCATGAGAGGTATAAGTTTTGTCAAAAACATCTATTACACAAGACAGCATATGGAAATTGCCTGTGAAGTAGAAACTCACCGAAAATAGGGTGTAAGTTCTCACAGGAACATAGAAATATAAGGTCCTTATATAAATTCACTGGAATTTCTTGGAGTATAAGTTTTTGAGTATAAAACCTGAACTCTTGTGACCAGCCCACCAGAAATGAATGTTGTTACATAATTATCTCTCGAGAATGAGTTTATGCTTCTAAGGAATCGAAAGCAGCAATTTTTCTCAGAGAATGTGAGGACACCCTCTTTTCTCATTGCTTAGGCAGAAGCTCTTTCTAGCAAGTAATGTCTTAGATCACCCTTCTTATTCCTGGTGGTGTCTCCTGTTTGTTTGTTTGTTTGTTTTGAATAATTAACCTTATCTTTGCTTTTCCTAGGCATCTTAGAAAATTCTGGTGAAAATATTTTTCTCTTTCTCTTTTTTTTTTCTTTTTAATCATTTTATTTTTCCTTTTTAATGAATGCACTGAAGAGCTATGGAAATAGTTCCAGAAAAGTTTCAGAGAACTGAATTCACCTTCCGGGCATTGAGTGACTGTGAATATCATAAGAAGAAATCAATTATCATGGGCAAGTCTAGATATAAATAGGTACACTTCACATATAATTGAGAGAGAAATTGTAGATATACATAGATTATACATTTGCCTAGTGACACAGGGTATGTCAGTTTACTTATTTACTCATCTATTTATTCACTCACCAAACCTTTACTAAGCTACTTAGAATGTATAAGTACCTACCTAAGCCTACTAAAGATGAATGAGAATATATTGTTCTTATACTAAAGGTATTCAATTTAGTTGGAAAAATAAACAAACAAAATCAACCAATGATCACAATAAAGTATGATATATGTTTAAGAGAACTTTGTACAAAGGTGGTGCTATAGACAGAATGTTTGTGTCCCCATCCAAATTCATATGTTGAATCCTAACACCAAGGTCATTGTCTTTGGTGGGCGAGGGACTTTGAATGAAAAGTAATTAGGTCATGAGGTTGAACCCTCATGAGTGGGATCAGTGACCTTATAAAAGAAACCTCAGAGAGTCTCTGTCCATTCCCCATGCGAGGACACAGTGAGAAGATGGTGAGCCACTATCTTAGCAAATCAGTCCTTAGCAGACAAAAAATCTGCTGGCACCTTAATCTTGGACTTCCCAGCCTTCAGAACTAAATGAAAAATGAATTGTTGTCTATGAACCACCCAGTATATGATATTTTTGTGATAACAGCCCACATAGACTAAAATAGGTTGCTTTAGCAGATGTAGAAGGAGGCTGAAATAGAAGTCAGAGAGATTCTCCAGTAAGGAACAATGCTTTCAATTGAGTCTTGAAAGAAAAGTACAAGTTGTACAGGTTGGAGGTAGAGCGTGGGTGGACCAAGGGCTTCGTGGTATAAAATAGCCCGAAGGAGAAAACTTGCGAGCAGTGTGAACTGGCACTCTGTCAGAGTATTTTCACAATGAACTGAAATGATTTGAATCACAGTCCTGTCTGATTACCTGTTTCTCCTGACTGGGACCGAGTGTAAGGGCAGTATAGCAGATACTGTTGGGGATGCCTCATTCCACTCCCTTAAGACCCTTCTACCATTTTGATTGATATGGTCAATGTCCACCTTCTCCTCCTTGCTTTGGAGCTTATGCCTACAGCCTTCTTCAGAAAATCTTCCATGGGTGATTCAAAGTACTAACTACCTAAGCAAAGTTCCAGTACTTTTAGGAAAGTAGGGCTCACGGTATTGCAAAGGATATTTTAGATCCCCCCAGGGGTCAGCCTAGAGTTAGTCCATCTTTTAACAGTTCTGTGGCATAGCTCCTTCCTTTTCCAGGGTTATGTCCCTTATGCTTATATGACTTTTTCCTAAAAGCATTCTTTTACTAAATCACTTTCATAAATCCCCTTCTTTAGCTGTGCTTCTATAGGGCATAGCCAATGCAAGTGAGATCTGTGTTCCATTCATTTCTATGTCAAAGTACCAAGAAGTGGAGACATGTTGTAAGCACTGAAAAAGGAATTGTTAAATGAATAGATCTGTTAGATGAATAGATCTGAAAATTACAGTTGGTAGAATGTAGGCATACCTGCTAATCTGAAATCAGTTGATGTTTATTAAATATGTACTATGCTCTAGGTATCCTGCTAAACTTGTTACATGTATAATATCATTTAAAGTTCAAAAGATCCCACAAAGCAGAATGAATATTATCTACATGATACTGATAAAGAAACTTGGGATTAGAAAATTTGAATCTTTTGCCCAAGACTGCCCAAACAAAATGACTTATACAATTCCATTCAAGTTTTGTGGGGCTTTGTGGGGGGATGTTAGTGGCCATCAGATAATCTGAAATTTATTAATTGAAATTTAACTTATTTAGAAATGAGTTCAAAAGCTCTGAATGTCAAGTGTATACCACTTTTATGAAGGCACTAACCAACTATTTGACTTATTAATCTATTGTTAATTTAATTTATTAGAAATATTTAGATGCGCCTGGGTGGCTCAGTCAGTTGAGCATCCAACCTCAGCTCAGATCATGATTTCATGGTTCATGGGTCCAAGCTGCACACTGGGCTCTGTGCTGACAGCTCAGAGCCTGGAGCCTGCTTCAGATTCTGTGTCTCCCTCTCTGTCTGCCCCTCCCCGCTCATTCTCTGTCTCTCTCTCTCTCTCTCAAAAATAAAAAACATTAAAAAATTTTTTAACAATAAAAAAGAAATATTTAATTTATGCTGTTGTTTCATGCTAACAAATAAATTGTTCTCTCCCCACCTTCTCTTCCAAATATGGGGTAACAGCACATTGTTCACAGGCAGTACCCCAAGTGTCAGTTTAGCATCTGGATTATATAAGGCATAATTGGATTTACTCTATGCAATTAGAATTGGGATTTTTTTTTGCTGCCGAAGCACTACGTTGCAGTTTTTGCCTGGAAATGAGTGTTAAGCATTTTGTTTGGTACTTGGAATATCTACCTTGACAGTGCTTCATAATAGAACCAATTATCAGGTGTGCTGTTACACATAGCCTTCCAGACCCCAATTTAAATAGAAACTAGTGGCAATTTCTTTTGTGAAATAGTCTCCATAACACTCAAAATCATCCATAATGTGAAGACCTACATGCTTATCAAGGCAACAACAAGGGACCAAGAATACTCGTTACATAAACATGCACATTGGGGTTGAGATGATTGAATTGTCAACTAAAGGGAATGACAGATATTAACACTCTCTTCCAAAGCCAAGTTTTGCTGAATTTCTTTAATAGCTATTAGCATAGTGAAACCTGTATTCTACCTGTTGTTTTTTCTCTAAAATATAAAATAATCTTATTGACAGAACACCAATATACTTTTACATACTCTTAAATGAAACACACTGTGATTTTTTTTTTTACAATGACTTACATAAGCATTCAAACAAATTGTTCACTAGAGAAACAAGTAGGTATGTTAACTTAAGAGAAATAATGCAATATACTAGTACTTTATATCATGTGCAAGAAACATTTCCCTGAAAATTGCTGAACAAATTTTATGTATGATTTCTTATATACCACAAGGGAATATAGCAGTGAGGAACAATTCTCAGATGGATATAAGCAGGCCAGAGCTGAAGAATTATGTGGCCTCATAATTTCAAATTTCCTTCAAATTTCACTGAGATTTTGATTCAGTGGATTTGAAGGAGGAATCAGAAACTGTATTCTCATTTTTATTTTCTAACTCTCTGGGTGATTCGTATGCATACTGATATTTGGAAACCAACAACTTAATGATTAATATATAAATTTATAAATTTTTCAGTTATATTGATAATATCACATACAATATGTCATTATGTCACATACTCTGATTACTGACATATACAATTATCAATGTACCTGGGGCGCCTATGTGGCTAAGTCGGTTGAGTGTCCAACTTTGGCTCAGGTCGTGATCTCACTGTTCATGAGTTCAAGCTCCACACTGGACTCATGCTGTCAGCACAGAGGCTGCTTTGGATCTCTGTTCCCCTCTCTCTGCCCCTCCCCCACTTGCACTCTCTCAAAAATAAATAAACATTAAAACAAAAACAATTATCAATATACCTGAAAGTAATTATGAGCATATACATAGAATATATTCTCCACCTTTGAACTTTAGGAAAGCCTTCCCTGCTTTTATTTCTATATTGAGTGGGTTTTAAATATTGAAGTTAGGGCCCTTTTAATAGTATCTTATGGCTGAAAACAATTCCTAAGTCTCAACATGCCTATTCTGTCATCTCAAGACAAAATTATGTTCAGGCTTCAGGCGAATTAAGTATCAGTGGAAGGAAATCCCATGTTGACTATGAGATCCTGATTATTTCAGTGAGCTGAAGTGAGGTGTCTAAGGAAAGCAGAAGAAAACAGTTTATCTTAGAGCAGTGGGCACAAAACTAGCATATGTTTACACCTGGGAAAGCATAAAAACATTCCAGGAGTTTCAGGGATATATATAGTGGCGAAAGATTCAGTACTCATATTCACATCTTCTATATATACTTTTGCATACAACTTATCTTTGAGTGCCTACATCGTTATGCAAATTTGCATTTTCCATCTCCCCTTTAAAAATCACCTTTCTTACACTTCACAAAACAATGGAACACCTCTAATCTACTTTTAATTTATTATAGTAGATTGTGTTGGGATGTAAAAATCTCAGAGGCAACACAGGAACAATTCACGATATTGATGTAGGTGTTGGGAAAATGAATGATTCAAATAAATGTGTAACAAATCTTTTCGCAAATCAGTTTTCAATCTCTGATTTGAACAACATTGATGGAAGATCAAATTGATTTGTCAGTGAAGACTTCATTAAAAATAATTTTTGATGATTGGTCACCATGTAACTTTTGGGTATAATACAGAGTTAGTTCAAACAATTGAATGAATTTTTTTTCTGTCTGTTTATTAATGCGGACAAAGTATATCATCATTTGCATCTATTTAAAAAACCTGGAAGGATCTAGTTATATGTGATATTTCTTTGCATATTTCAAAACAAAATCAATCTATGAATTCCAACTCTAGATGACTTTGAGAGCCTGTAACCATACTGAAACATAAGGTCAAGTGAGTTAGACCTCAAAATATCCATTTATAAGTACTTACTTGGGAATACTGATATCTTTACAATATCCAGTTTTCCAATCCACTAAGGTATAATAGCCTTCAGTTTATCTAGGGCTAATTTAATTTTTCTAAATTATGTATTTAGTTTTCAGATTTATTTCTAGCTATGTAATAAGTTTAGGTGCTATTAAAAGAATTATTTTTTAAAACTAAAACAATTTTTAGAGCAGTTTAAGGCACACAGCAAAATTGAGCAGAAGGTATAGAGATTTCCCATATATCTGTTTCCCTCACATATTCATAGCCTCCCAAATATCAATCCCCCACAGGAGATGGACTTAACACTGACACATTATAATCACTCAAAGTCTATAGTTTATATTCCAGTTCAATTAGTGTTGTGTAGTCTATGGGTTTTGAAAAGTGTATAATGACATATGTACATCATTATGGTATCATACAGAGTATTTCACTGCTCTAAAAATTCTATGGGTTCTGCTTATTCAATCCTTCCTCCTCCCAAGCTCCTTAACAATCGCTGTTCTTTTTACTGTCTCCATAGTTTTGCCTTTTCCAGAATGTCCTATGTTCAAATCACACAGTAGTCTTTTCAGATTTGTTTCTTTCACTTAGTAACACACATTTAAGATTTCTCTATGTCTTTACATGGCTTGGTAGCTCATTTCTTTTTAGTGCTACATAATATTCCATTTTCTGGAGGTATCACAGTTTATCTATGCATTGACCTACTGAGGGACATCTTGTTTGATTCTAAGTCTTGGCAATTATAAATACAGCTCTTTAAAACATCTGCATATAGGTTTTTGTGTGGATGTAAGTTTTCAGCTCTTTTGAGTAAATACAAGGAGCACAACTGTTGAATCGTATAAGGAGTATGTTTAGATTTGTAAGAAATCACTAAACTCTCCACAGTTTGGTGGTAAGTGTGAGATATCATTTTCCATTCTCACCAGAAATGAATGAGTTTCTGTTGCCCATATCCTCACCAACATTTGGTATTGTCAGTGTTCTGGATTTGGGCCATACTAATAAATGTGTAGTGGTATCTTAATATTTTAATTCCCCTTTTTCTAATAGCATATGATATAGAGCATCTTTTCATATATTTATTTGTCATCTGTGTATCTTCTTTGGTCAGGTGTCTGTTAAAGTATTTGGTTTTTTTTTTTTTTTTTTTTTTTTTTTTTTTNTGGATAACTGTCCTTATCAGATACATCTTTTGTAAATATTTTCCCACAGTTCATGGCTTCTTTTCTCATTCTCTTGACAGACAGTGTCATTCACAATAAAGAAGCTTTGTTTTTTTTTTTTTTGAAAGAGAGTCAGAGCAGAGTGGGAGAGAAAAAGGGAGAGAGAGAGAGAGAGAGAGAGAGAACCCCAAGCAGATTCTATGCTCAGGGCAGAGCCCAGCACGGGGCTCCATCCCAAGACCTTGGGCTCATGATCTGAGCTGAAACCAAAAGTTAGGTGCTCAACAGACTGAGCCACCCAGGCACCACCACAGTGAAAATGTTTTAAATTTTGATGAAGTCTAGTTTATCAACCCTGCCTTTCATGAATTGTGCCTTTGGTGTTATACCTAAAAATGCATCATTGTACCCAAGCTATCTGGATTTACTCTTATCTACTAAGAGTTTTTTAGACCTACATTTTACATTTAGGTCTGTGATCAATTTTGAGTTAACTTTTGTGAGGGGTGTAAAGTCTGTGTCTAGATTCACTTTTTTTGTATGTGGATGCCTACTTGTTCTCACACCATTATTTGAAAGATATTTTGTATTCATTTATTTATTTTGCTCTTTTGTCAAAGATCAGCAGATTATATTTATGTGGGTTTATTTCTTGGCTCTCCTCTGCTCATTGGTATATTTGCGTATTCTTTTACTAATATCACACTGTCTTGATTAAATTACATTTATTCTTTATTCTGAAAGTCAGGAAGTATGAATCTTGATTATATTTATATGGATCTGTTTCTTGGCTCTCCTCTGTTTACTGGTATATTTGCCTATTCTTTTACTAATATCACACTGTCTTGATTAAATTACCTTTATTTTTTGTTCTTAAAGTTAGGAAATATGAATCTTCTAACTTTATTTATCTCCTTCCATATTGTGTTAGCTATTTTGTGTCTTTTGTCTCTCCCTATAAAATTAGAATCACTTTGTTGATATCCACCAAATAATTTGCTGAGATTTTGGTCAAGGTTTCTTTGAATTTAGAGATCAATTGGGAAAGAACTAAAATCTTGAAGAGTATTGTATCTTCCTGTCCATGCACATGGAGTTCCTCTCCATTTATGTACTCTTCCTTTGATTTTATTCATCAGAGTTTGTCCTCATATAGGTTTTTACATGTTTTGTTGGATTTATATCTATCTCATTTTTTTTATTGGAGATTCAAATGGTATCGTGTTTTTAATTTCAAATTCTAGTTACATATTGCTGGTATATGGGAAATGATTGACTTTTGTGTATTAGCCTTGTATTCTACAATCTTATTATAATTACATATTAGTTCTAGGAGTTTTCTGGTAATTCCTTCGGATTGTTTACATAGGCAATTCTGTTCAATCTGCAAATAATAACAGTTTTTTTTTCCTTCCCAATCTTTACATCTTTTATTACCTTGTCTTGTCTTATTGAAATAGCTAGAATTTCCAGTACAATTTTGAAAATGAGTGGTGAGAGGGGATGTACTTGATCTTAGTGGAAAAGCTTCCCTCTCCTTTAGTATGATGTTAGCTGTAGGCTTTTTTGTAGATGTTATTTCAAGTTGAAGGAATTCCCCTCTATTCCTAGTTTACTGAAGGTTTTTAATCATGAATAGATGTTAGATTTTGTCAAATGTTTTACTTTTCTGCCTCTATAAATATGCTTATGTGATTTTTTTGGTAGCCTGTTGATGTGATAGAATACATTAATTGATTTTTGAATGTTGGAACAGACTTGCATACCTGTGGTAAATCTCACTTGGTGATAGTGTATGACTCTTGTTATATGTTGCTGGATTCAATTTTCTAATATTTTGTTGAACATTTTACATCTCTGTTCATGAGAAGTATTGGTGTGTAATTTTCTTGTAATGTCTTTGGTTTTTGTATTAGGATAATGCTGGCCTCATAGAATATGTGAAAAAGTATTTCCTCTGCTTCTATTTTCTGAAAGAGATTATAGAGGATAGGTATAATTTTTTCCCTTAAATGTGTGGTAGAATTCACCAGTGACCTTTCAGGGCCTGGCACTTCCTGTTTTGGAAGGGTCTTGAATTTTATTCAATTTCTTTAATTGATATAGGCTTATTCATATTGTCTATTCCTTCTTGTGTGAGTTTAGGTAGATTGTGTCTTTCAGATAAATGGTTCATGTTGTTTAGGCAATCAAATAGGGGCTTATAATTTTTTCTTAAAGAACAAGTGTTTTGTTTTATTGATTTATTATATTGATTAACTTGTTTTTAATTTCATAAATTTTTGCTCCAATTTTTATTACCTCTTTGGTTTTGCTTACTTAGGATTTAATTTCCTTTTCCTTTACTAGTTTCCTAAAATGAAAGTAGATTGTTGATTTTAGATCTTCTTTCTTTTTTTAATGTTTATTTATTTTGAGAGAGAGAGAGAAAGAGAGAGAGAGAGGGAGGGGCAGAGCAAGAGGGGGAGAGAGAGATAGAATTACAAGCAAGCCCCACACTGTCAACACAGAGACCAACATGAGGCTTGATCTCATGAACAGTGAGATAATGACCTGAGCTCTTGGGACTGATGTGTGTTCTGCTGTTATTAGATGAGGTAATCTTTAGAAGAATTATAAAAATTTTAGTTAGTACTGCAATTATTAGAGCTTGGAGTTGAGGCTGCCGGCTGGACAATGAAATCACAAGTGTAGGTAGTATGCCACATGACAGGCATAAAAAGCCTAACAGGAAAAAAGCCTAACTCTAAAGAAATAAATCAGGGGGGCCTGAGTGACTCAGTTGGCGAAGCATCTAACTCTTGATTTCCACTCAGGTCATGATCTGACCATTCCTGAGATTGAGCCTTGCATTGGGCTCTATGCTGAGAGCAGAGACCATGCTTGGGATTCTCTCTCCTCTCTCTGCCCCACCCCCACTCTGGTCTCTCTCTCTCTCTCTCTCTCTCTCTCTCTCTCTCAAAGTAAATAAAAATAGAAATTTTTTTAAAAAAAGGAAATAAAGTATGTTATTCACTGCCAAGGACCAGTAAGTGGGGGATGGGTTGACTATTGGAGATAAGAGGGATTTTGTTGTGATGATGGAAATAGTCTACACATTGATTGAGATAGTGGTTATTTGGCTGTATAGATTTAGGTAGAACTTCATCATCTACACTATAAAAATGATGCATTTTACTCTGCAAATTTTCATCACTACATGTGATTTATAAAATAATGCATGGTGTGATTGTGTCTCAGTATTATACCCCAAGTAATGCTAGCTTTAAAAAGTATATTCAACATGAAGAGAATTCATTATAGAAAGAAGTGTTTTAGAAATGCTGGATTTGAAGTAAACAAAAAATGAGGTTTAATCTCAGCTTTGCTTTTCAACTATATGATCTCAGATGAGTCATTTCACCTCCCTCAGAGATCTCAGTTGTTAAAGGAAACATATCTATGCCCTCTAACTCCCTTAAGAACACCATTAAACAGTATTTAAAAATATCAAGGAGGAAACAGCAGCACAGCAAATGTCCATCAAACTTAAATACGGCATGTTGTTAATTATATTCAATACCTTCTCATCTTGGATAAGAATGTTAAAAACTCATGCTTGCTTCAGCAGCACATATACTAAAATTGGAATGATACGTGGAAGATTAGCATGACCCCAGTGCAAAGATGACACACAAATTCATGAAGCATTAAAAAAAAAAAAAAAGAATACTAAAAACTCCAGTGAGATAGCCTTTAAATTTGTAATGGGCTCCCATATAAAAGAAAAGCCTCCCTTTTTTGTTTGTTTCAATTAGTTAGATTGAAGATATAAAATGGAATATTACTGGTTAATTAAGAAGAATTTCTGAAGAGTAATGAAATAAGGCCTTATATTCTCTCACCGTTCTTTCATTCAGGACATATAAGCTACCTGCCTAGCACCCAACTTAATCCTATTATATAAGTACCTGATCTATGTATTGTTTAAATAGGAGGAGATTCTTGGATTTTCCTGTCACTGAATGTTTCCACTTCAGAAACCAATTTAGCCAGATTCTTACTCTTTTGTCCCTCCCACAACCACGGTGATATCATGTAGACCAACCTTGTATATAGACCTGCAACAATGCTTTCCAAGTTCCCTTGGTTTCTGCTAATTATCCAATCTTTTGTTGATTCCCGGTGCCATAAATATTCTTCCACCAAACTTTTTTCCTTTTATTTTATCCTGGTAAGTGTTAGTTTATGTTGCCTACAGTAATAACCTTGCTATATACTATAGTAAACAAGTGTTATTGGCATCAAGGAGATTATTATTTTGGTTGATTCGCAAATTATAATTGATCATTTGTCAAGTAAGTGAATCTATTAAAAGAAAAATGAATAAAAGACTTACATTTGATCATGATTATGTTTAAAAAAATCAAACTTACCCTCATACCTTAAAAACAGAACAAAATAAAATACAAAATATATGAAATAATAGTTTTCAGATAATGAACAGCTATGGAAGACAATGATCCTTGCAAAAAGAAAAACAAATGTAGTGAGCTTTGCATGTCCCCAAAAGGGAAGTGTAGAGACGACATACTCAGATAGAACCCAACAATCTCCTTGCATGAAAGTGGGAGTGTCTGAATTTGTGGAAGTCAAGTGGTCTCGAATTAATGGAGCAGAGGGCCAGGAAGAGAGCTGCACACAAAGAGAGCATAGAACCAAAGAGAGTTCTCAAGTTTTCACTTGAGTAATAATAAGTGCATGTATGTGAGCAAAAGCCCTGAAACCAGGGAGAGTCATATAGGAAGAATGTGGCACAAGGCCATGGGTAATTTATATTCCAGCCAGAGTGATAAGATCTCCTAAAACAAGGGACATTGGTAGAGATTTCAGAAGGGAATTGCTTTAGTACTGGTGCATAATTCACTCTTTATTAAATGCTATTTTGGAACTGCCTGAGAAAGCTTAGACATAAGCCTGGAAATAATGGATCAAATTATTCCCAAGCAACTGCATCATGGAATTAAGCCTCAAAACATTTAAAGAAACACACACACACACACATACACACACGCACACACCCCTCCAACACCAAAAACATAAAATTCTCAATTGCATTCAATAAAATTAAGAAGCATAGAAAATCAGAAAATATGACCATGATGAGATGAAAAATCAGTCAATAGAAGTAGAACTGAATTTGACACAGATAATAGAATTTCAAATAGGAATGATAAAAAAAAGCTATTCTAAATGTATTCTATATTTTCAAGTAAATAAAGGAACGCATGAGCATGCTAAGGCAAGAAACAGAAGATATAAAAAGATCAAGATCACACTACTAGAGATGAAAAATAGAATATCTTGGGTGGAAACACATAGGATCAAAAGGAGACAAGGGGTGCCTGGGTGGCTCAGTTTGTTAAACATCTGACTTCAGCTCAGGTCATGATCTCACAGTTCGTGAGTTTGAGCCTCACGTCGGGCTCTGTGCTGATAGCCCAGAGCCTGAAGCCTGCTTCAGATTCTGTGTCTCCCTCTCTCTCTGCCCCTCCCCTGCTTGACACTGTCTCTTTCAAAAATAAACATTAAAAAATTAAATTAAAACAAAACAAAACAGAAAAACCAAAGGAGAGTAAACACTGCACAATATTAGTGAATTTGAAGACATATAAATGGTATCTACAAAATGGAAAATGAAAAAAAAAAAGACTGAAAACTAAAATGCACAGAAAATCAGTGAGCTGTAACAAAATATTAAACAACTTAATGTATGTATCTTTAAAGTCTCACATAATTATACAAGTCATCTGGTTGGTAAGTTGAGGGTTGTTCGCTCTAAAATTATTTCTGTTGAGATGACCCATCTCTGGTCTACATGATCTCTCATTTGCCAGTGGGATAGCCCAGGCTTGCTCAAAGGTGGAACAGACTCAAGAAAATGAACAGAAATGTGCAATATCTCTTAATGGATTTGGACCAAGATCAGTGTCATATCAACTTTGTTATTTTTTCCAAAGCAAGTCCAAGGTCAGCCTGGATTCAATGAGGTGGGGAAATGGACTCCAGCTTTTGATGACTCCACATTGCAGGAGATGTTGGCACAACAGGGGAAGCGTGAGGGCATGTTTTGTTTTTTACAATCTATCATATATGTTTTAATAATAATCGACAAACCTGTTATGTTGAGTGATACTTTACAGTCTCAATATTATTCTCCAATTTCTGTTTCAAACAATAAATAGTTTGGTTCAGACATAAAGAAAAGATTTGGTCTCAGCAATACTTTCATTTTCTAAGGGCCTATCCTGTGAATACATTTCTACTTTGAGTGATCATGCTTCTTTCCACATTTTTCCTAATATTTTATATTCCTACCTACTTAAAGTAGAGTTGGACATGAGATACTTCTGATTTTCGTAGTATCTAGTAATATTTTAAACCCAAATTGTGTATCTCTCAAACAATCACGCAGCCAATATTTGATTTGGGAAAAATTAGAAGACATTTTACTTCAATTTCTAAGTGGAACCACTTTGAATATAAGACACTATAGAACTGAATTGCCTGAATGATGTACACCATTCCAGTGTAATGCCACCATGAGCTAATAGTTGTGACTCAAATCTCTAAATGTCAAACACTCTAGGCTTGCTTTGAAAAGCTCCATATATGCTACCATCCATGCACTATACAAAGATAAAATAGAAGAGCCCAGGAATTTCCTATAATTATATAATTCATTCTCTTTATCTAAAAATAAAGTCAGTTAGAAAAGGAGTTTGAACATTCAGAAGAAAAATAACACATTTAAAACCTTAATTGGTTCTTTATTGGGAAATTATTTTCAGCGAGTTGGTATAATATTTTTTCCATTGAATAAAATGGAGAAAGCTGACAATCCATGAATAGTGAATAATTTGCCAAGGTGGGAGAGTTAGGAAAAAGATACTTTAATTATTATTTTACTGTAAATTACTTCTTATTTAACTTTGAGATATCTGCATTCCAAATGTTTCGCCCTAATTGCGCCTCAGGGACTGATGTATCTAGACTCACATTTCTAACTCCCAGGTCCAGAGGGTGGTGGACTTTCATTTGTTTAGCTACCCTTTGCCTTTGAACACCCTCTCTCTTCTGTTAATTGTCCAGTTTGTGAATCTTATCTTCCCAAGGCAGAAGACAGAAAACTTGCGTTGCCAGATTCCAGTGAAACTGGAATTCATGCATACAACTTCGGTTTCACCGCCAGATGAACTAACAAAACAGATTCAGCAGTGAGTAATATGAGAGAATAAATCTTCTAACAAATGCATTGTAAAACCCATCTGGTTCTTCAAGGGAGACAATAGCAGAGATTTTGGCTTTTAATTTGTAGCATAGGTGCCTAGAAATAGAGACATACGCTGTAATTAGCAAACCGCACACGTGCTTGGTTGGGCTGCAGGTTAAAGTAGAGGATACCCAGTTAAATCTGAATTTCATATCTATAATAGTTTCTTACTATACACATGGCCCAAATATTATTTCACTTTTACTTTTCAAAAAAGAAGTATCTGTTTTTAATCTGCAATTCAACCGTTAGTGGGCGCCCTGTATTTTAATTTGCTAAATCTGGCAACACCATTGTGCGGGCACATCTAACTACTTGGCCTCAGAGTGGATTCATACTCCTTCTTGAGACTCTGTGAGCTTCCTAAAATAACTTTAGAAAATTGCTTTTGGCTACCTAGAGTTTATTTTATTACTTAGTGAATAAAGTTGTGATGACAAAGACTCTTTGATATAGTACAGAAGGAGCCCGAAGAGTTACAGAAATAGAAATAGTTTAGAATAAACTTTGCATGTACAACCTACTTGGCATTTCCCGAGGAGAAGCAAAATGCTCTCTTCATCAAGGCAGTGGAAATTAACACTTTTCAGTGAGGCTAGCGTCATTAAGAAAGGCTGGAATTGCTGTCCTTTGGAAGCCAAAATACAGTTGGTAGGTGATGCCTTGAAATTAACTTTATGATTTTAATGAAGAGGATGAACTTTGAGGTGACGGAGGCCTCTGTCACTGTGCCTCTGAAATGTTCTCCAGTAATTATGCCCACCTGGCCATGACTAGTGTTAAGCACTGCAAAGTGAGGGTAGTTATGTAAATAGGTTTCAGAACCAGGGATGACGAGCAGAATGACCCCAATACCCCGTGATCCTTGGCTGTGACTAACTTAGCATTTGTACTTGGCACTAAAGGAAATGGAGTCTAAAAATGAATCTCTAAGAATTATTTTTATGCAAAGAGATCGAACTAGTTTCAACATCAAAGAGTCAGAGATTCACGAGAATTTCTAAGAGGCAGTATGGAAAAGGGAAGTTTGAATAACCTCAAGGAAGAAGTCCGGAACAATGTTGCTCAAACATTCTATAACCCTTCCAGCTAGCTTTCTCCAAAGGCATCTGTAACTAGGGTAATTGTGCCCAGGGAAGAGCCAAGTACACAGAATATTCAGTGACTGACCCTGATACTGAACTAACACAGATTCCTGGCTTAACTGCACACAACTGCAGTTTATAGGTTTTTTGGGGTCAGGTAGTAAATAGAGTGTGGCCCAAATTGTCCCTTAAAATGGTGTAATTGGTCTATATATTCTGTGGTTATATCTCAAGTTCTAATGTATGCTTAGAGGAAACGTAATCAGCAATTGACTGTATCCACATTAACTTTTTGACTCATGGGATGCTATAAACAACTATGTGGAAATTTCTGAAGTATCTCTTTTCATATCAAGATAGTAAAAAAAATCAAGACTACATTTCTGATAAAATATATACATTGATAACAAATCAAAAACTTGAAAGGTATGCTATTTATGATTCTGTTCTATTCAAACCTTTATAACTGATATTTGCTAGTTTTTACTCAAATGATACTGCATAATTTCATTTAATTGACAGATAAAACTTCTAATTTCAGCCTTCCTAGCACTGGAATAAAAAGGAAAAAATATTACTGTGTTTTCTGGGTAAATGATGTTTATTATCAAGTATATAGACTTTGTGTTAACCCAATCTCAGAAAAAGGGTTAGAAATTACAGTGAAGTTCCTCTGAGATGACTGAGTAATCCCATGTCTTTTGGAAAAGTTAATGGATACTAAGAGCATCACAATAAATGTAAAATAACCAACAACTCCCTTAGAAAATTTAGTTTAGAGTAAGCTTTCCAGGTAAATAACATTGGCCAACTGAGCTATTAGCTGAAAGCAAAATGAACATGAGAATTATACTGAAAAAAGTAGTCTCAATATGAACTACAGTGTTTCAGTCCATTGCAGAAATAATAAATGTGGTGTCTGTCTGTCTATCTATCTATCTATCTATCTATCTATCTATCTATATGGTATCTATATTGCATTGACATTAACTTGATTTTGCCTGTAAGTTAAAAAATATCAAGTCAGCTTTGACTGGTCTATAAGAGAAATGGATATTACTCAGATGTCTTAGACCTGTAGATTTAGTGACTGAATTGACTTCTTTATAAGAAATGGTCATCACCTTTTATTTGTATAAAGAATAATTGTGTTGTGTTTGGGTGCATGCTGTTATTTGGAAGTTTAAACAGGGAATAAGTGTGCATATTGCACATATTAGTAGTGTTTGCCTAATATTAAGACCTGGGCTCTAATGGATATTAATGATGTGTAGTGGTCTAATGTAGGTAAACACTCTGTCTGTATTTGAAAATAATCCTCACTTTGAACTTTGCCCTGCTGTGTTATAAATCAAGAGGTCTTTCCCCCCAAATCTCTTGCAGCTCAGATGCAGGGTAGTGATGCACGTTGTGCTACTCAGATGTACTGAAAATTTGGAGGTGAGTAAAATGAAGTGATGGTCACAGGATAGGTAATAACTGAAATTTTAAAAATGTGCTGATGAACATACCTGATTCTTTGTAGAAGGCAGGGATGAGACTTCTGTGTTCATTCTTAAGCATTATCATTACCAAATCAGAGTGACTAAGGGGTGTCTATAGAGAAACTCAGCGGTAACATTGACTATAAACCCTGCCCCTGTAGGCCTTCAGAACCTGGAATGTCCATCAATGTTGAAATGTCCATCAGTGTAGGTTCTATAAGAAAGTTAGTATCTTCTGACAAAATTTTTAATACTATTTTGGATTCTGTTGTTTTATATTAAGCCAACTAGTAGATCATCTATCAATATGCAAATTTGGCTTATTCAAAGATGATAATACTAAATTCTCTGAAACTAACTCATCCTCATGAAATTACCAGATGTATTAATAATGGCACCAGAGTTTGAAGAAACAGGGTTTAAATTTTCAAATTTTATATCAACTATATCTCCTTTTCTGTCCTTCCTACCAGTTGGCACAACTTGAAGATTCCACATGTTTTCTCATAAAAATAAGAGGTCCATGTAAGAACTACCTAGGAAAGTATTTCAAGTTATACACAAATAGTAATATTTAAAAATGCTTCCCGTAGTTGTAAATTAATACTGGGGTGGATGGGTCTAAGAATAACTTACAATACAGATTTAAAAAAAAACTTCTCCAGTTAAATAATATAATCATTCTAACTTTTGTATTTCTATCTAAAATTTGTTTCAAATACTAATCCTACCACTTATATGTACAGTTGGAGAAATTCTTTACAAATCTTTTTACTATCTTCATCTTTCCAAAAATAGTGATAATATGAAACTCAATGTACTCATATGGTTGCAATAAGAATAATGAAATTTATAACTGTATCAGCCAATGAATGCCTAAAACCTAGAAGGAATTTGATTGACTCTTCTTCCCTTTTTCTCCCTTTGCTCTTTCTCTCCTATTGGCAACATCATTCTTCAACATTAGTTCTTTTCTAGAATATTGCACCATCCTCTTTGTTGTTGGTGGTGGTTTCTCTTCATTCTACTATTGAAAAAACTAATTAAAGTGAAAGCTGTAATCATATTTCTCTTCTTTGTGTTCCCCATTGTCTAAATAATGGTCAAATTTTCTCTTCACAGTTTAGTAATCCCCAAAACATGGTCTCATTTAAAATATCCAGATATTTCTCTCACCACTTCCTTATCCATACCTTAAACCTAAATATATCTCTACCCCCTGGGATTTTTCAATTTCTCAATTGTTTTTCCTTCTTTACCTTCCTTCTTTCCAGGTGCCCTTCAGTTTTGTCTGTCACAGATCTGCCCACTGTCAAAGGCAAACCTTCAGGAAGCTTTCCTTAAATATCTAAACCCTATGACTCCTTATTCTGCCTTAGTCTTATACTGCATAATGGCTATTTCTGATTTTGATTGTCATATCCATTATCTTGCATTTCTACCTTTGCTTTTCATACACATTTTGATATTAAGTTTCTAAAAATCTTAGACTTTCAGAATTGGAGAAGATTTTTAAATTATCCAATCCTATTCAAAAGTAAGCAGTCAGTGCAAATTTTGTATTTAGACTTGAATGCAGAACTACTATGTAATCTGAGTACAAAGTCTATCTCAGAAATTATCCCGAAAAGCATGTCTTTATAAATGCAAATGAAAACCAACATTCCCTTTAAGATACATAACATTAACATCACACTTAGGTCCAGTATTAATTACATAATCAATTAACACTAAAACTTTAATTAAAAAATACAAGATGCATCGCTTTTTTTGAGTACTCAGGCAGTTAGTTTGTTGGGCCCCGGGTGGAGAAATGCAAATTTTCCTCTATTAAATGTCTTCTTGATAAAAGCATAGAAGTTTCTTGAAACTAGAAGCCATTTTACAAATAATTTAGAAGATAATAAATAAAACATTTTCATACACATATTAAAACTAAAATATAACTCTTTGGTTAAAGATTGAATTTAATTGTATATACTTAAAAATTTATTAAACTGTGCTTTGAAAAAAAATTAAAACCAAATAAATATGATTTCTATGTAACTCGACTCACTCCTCTTGAAAAGTTAGTTGTGAAATACTTTACTACCTATACCAATGTATTGAATAGTATTGTGTAAATAGATCCCAGGTATTCATAAAGGTGCTTGTCTTTGTAAATTGTTCCTATCAGTAAATCTTCAGTGTACTGTAGTACCATACCTATTTGAGGGATTTAGAAGGAACATAATACTGTGTAGGCCAGTAATGTTTTAAAGTTACCTCTAAAATTTAAGTATATGGCTGCCTGAGATGCTTTGATTTCAAAAGTTTACTGTATTTATAACCCCCAAGCATTCTCTATGTGCAAGATTTACTTACTCTGCCGGGTCAAAAACAACGCCTGCCAGTACGTGCTATTATTTTTGATGAGGACAATAATACAAATGCTTTCATTTGAGTGAGCATCATTTCTTTCCCTGATAAATTCCAAAGCTCCTGGTTATTAGATCCTTTAGAACTTCCCAGGATTCCCATTTTCCAGGCCAAATTGCAAAGAAAACTCATAAAAATGGAAATTTGTAAAAGAAATAACGTTGCGCTGCCAATGTTCAATGCGGAAAAATTGCTTGGCCAGCAGTCCCAACACAGGAAGAAGCATCTACAATATTGTATGTGTGCTATCCCCATCAATTTATGTTGAGGACAGAGAGAGGGAAAAAAAAAATCCAGGCACTATAGCAGAGATACAGGAAGCTAAACATTTTTAAAGGACTGAATTGACATTAAAAGTGAACTGAAAGACTTTAAAGGCTTATTTAGCTAATATTTTAGGATATTTTAATTAAATTAATCTGGCTCAGGTTTGAAACCTTCCCTAAGGATCCAAATTGGACACAGATAGCTCATCAAGTTGACACTTTCTGATTCTTTTTCATTAAAGAAAGCCTGTATATATGCCTTAACTGTCATCTGATACTCCTTCTGGAAAAGTGCAATTAGGAGGGCACAGTAGCATATTTAGTGCTTAAAGGTCTGCCATGTAAAAGGGTGACTTAATATTTCCTGCATGACTCTAGAGAACAGATCCAGGACCAATACATTTCAAAGAGAGGGCAATCATGTTTGGTTTAATATAGAATATATACCCTTGGAATTGCTCATTAGCTGGAATAATGTGCCTTTCAAGGTCATAAGCTCCCTGTCAAAAAGAGGCTTAATATGCATAAGATTTTTACAGTTTTGAGTTATGTGGGGACTGCAAAAAATTTTTAAGGCAAACTTTTGAAGATCTACTTTCTTTTTTGGCAGCATAAAGCTAAATAAGTGCAATTTTAATGGATGCCACAGAACACTGATTTCATAAGCATCAAATATTCTTTTATTTACAACTTTAAGATTAATTTTAATGTAATGTTCTTGAATTTATAATGAACAGGGGGATACAAATTCGGGTAATGTTAAGTTACTTTCATGAAGTAGCCCAATTTATAATTAGGACAAGATGGAAACCAACATGCTAAAGAAATTGTTTTTATATGTTCAATTAGTTGTGGTATTCTAGGTATTTCTGATTGTCTTATTAACAGTTTGCAACACATACACATATAGAACTTCTACATTTACTGAAAGCAATTTGTCATGTAGACCTTCATGGAGATGGGCTAAGAAAAGCTAAAAAGAATGATAACAAGGAAATTATTAAAGGTTATTATTCTCCCTTGGACTTTAGTATTTTTTTTTTTTTGTAAGAAGTTAATCCCTTAGAGTTCAATTTCTCCTTTAACTTGGTGATTCTTTGATATCCTAGAACTGGATTCCATTTATGTGACTCTTCGTAGAGTTGAATGAGCGAGAGAAGGATACATTTGATTTTTCCTTGAACTGGTTTTCATCAAAAGAGAATGACCATTGATGCATTTACTTTAAAAAAACAGAAGAAACTTTGATCAGAAGACCAAAGAAATAGGAAAGATTAAGTGTAGGCAAACTTGCCTCTGGAGGCAAAATTCTGACAGAAACAGCAGAAATTTCACACTGTTGTACATACTTCACCCTGATCAAGTTATTCATTGTGTGTGTGTGTGTGTGTGTGTGTGTGTGTGTGTGTGTTAAAACCAGTAAAGATAGAAAAAGGAAAAGCTTGATATGGTGAGATGTCTTTTTGGCAAATCTAAGTGAAATCAAAGACAGTAGATACTGGCCAGTTTATCAGGGAATAAAATGTAAGAATTGGAGGAATTAAGACTCTTTGTGACTTGTTCATAGTTTCATCATTTGCAATTGTTTCTTCCTTTAAAACAAAAACAAAGCTATCAGTGATTTTATGAAATGTAAACTTTCACTTTGTAACTTCACAGTGACAGGTTTCACATTAACAGATCAACCATGGAATTGTTTGTTCGGGACAAACTTAATGAAAGAGGAAGAGAATATCTTTTGGGACAGAAGACTTGTTACAGATAATATAATATAATAATAATAAATATATATTATTTATTTATTTGTCTGTTCCACACATTTTTAAACATGCCTTTACGAAGATAGTGCATCTAATACTCCTAACACCTCCATGAGGTAGGTATTGTTTTTACTCCCATTTTGCAGTGGAGAAAACAGACACAAAATGTTTAAATAACTTGCTGCTATTCACAGTCTCGTTAGTGGCAAAGATGGGGTTTAAAGGCAAGCAGCCTTCCTCATTCTTGAGTTTCACCTCTCAACCATGGCACTGTGTTCCCTTTTGATACATAAGGATACCTTGAATTTTACTGAAGGACATTAAAAATCCAAAATAATGTTTACGCACGACCATTAGTTACTGAAATTTCAGACTAATTCACAAATTGACTTTACTTCCTCTCAATGCCTTAATGTGTTACATTGAAAAGATTAAAATTAGTCATTTCTTTCAAAGATTATTGTGGAAACCATCAAACACAGAGACAAAATGTCAAATTGTGAAGTGGAAACAGATGAGTTTGACCAAAAATATTAATAATAATATTATTTACAGAGCTATTTCCATAAGCTATCTGGATTATTATTCTTCCCCCAAAGACTATAGAGTAGTAATAGCATATATGTTTCTGATTTTGCTGTGCATGACACAAGACATAATTCTTGAAAAATTTATAAATTGGTTAGGGAGGCAGAATTTAAATGCTCAAACACCTAAATACTACATGCAATGGAAAATTTAAAAATGATTTATAAAATTTATGTGTGCTTTGAAAGTTCATGAATTTCCTATTGACCTAAAGAAATAAGACTTTATATGCTGTATATTTTGATATGATATTTAGATATCTTTGAGGCACACCTGATGCTTGCATTAAAATTCATCATGTACGTAAATAAGAAAGTCAAATGATCAGAATCACTTTTCAGGAAAAACTAATTAATTTAAATTAGCAATACATCAATGAAACTAGTAATACAGAGAACCATTTTCAGTTACCCAATTCAGTTTGAGACACTGTATAATGTACTCATTTTCTGAACTTGCAGTAAATTAAAGAGGAGGTATAGGAATTCAGGCAAGTTAAAAATATATTTAATACATGCGGAAAAGCTGAAGATGAATATTTTATCTTTTATTATTTCAGTTGCTTTTGTATTAAAAGTTTCCCATTTGATTTTTATCAAATAATATGCAATGGTTACAGTATTTTTCACACATTTTGTTATTTTACTAGGACTGCCATACCAAAGTATCACATAGTGGATGGTTTCCACAACAGAATTTATATTCTCATAATTTTGGAGGCTGGACGCCCAATGTGAAAGTGTTGGCAGGTCTGGTTTCTTCTGAGGCCTCTCTCCTCACCTTGCAAATGCCTCCTCACATGGTCTTTCCTCTGTGTGTTCACATCCTTAGTGTTTCATTGTGTATATGGTCAGATTTTACTAGGAGCCCCTCTAATGGCCTCACTTTAACTTAATCATGTCTTTAAATGTTCTGCCTCATTCTGAGGTCCTGGAAGTTGGGGCTTCAGCATATGGATTTGGAGGCATACATACATATGGTGTACAAGTCACCCCATAATACAACTTATCTATGATTAAGGCTGTATTTGAATCTGCTTGCTGATAATGCAAATGAGAAAGAAGACATGAGTCAGGGTTTTCAAGATGCTTACAACATAACATAAATACATATTATGCATGAATCCCACATCAGTAGTCTAAATGGATTTGTAGGGTACCTTAGTATATTGCGGGTTTGGGCTACCCTTTTAGCTATGGGTGATGATAACTGCACATGATTTAGGGGAAGTTATTTGTCATGTTGACACATGGCCACCAAAGCCTATAGGACATTAAATCAGAAGACATTGTAGCCATGTACAAAGAAGAATTACTTAGATGACAAAATACTAGAATTACTAGAGAAGTCGTAGAATTTCCACCTTAGTCTTTCAAGATCACAGATCTACCCAGGAGGCTTTACATAGGCTTATGAAATCTATAGATTATCTCTATTACACCTTCTTTTAGACCCTCTGAACATTTGATTCTATGAATATTCATGTCCTTTGGTAGCACTCAAGATTTGGACATTATGAAGTTAGTGCTTGAATAATGCAAAACTATACCAACTAATATGTTATTCTAGTTTCTTCTCATCCATTCTATTTCCATATTGTCACTAAAATAAAAGTTCACTGACCTACTTGGGAATTTCCAAAGACTCTCACATTTGCCATCACTGGGGCTAAACTCTACCAGACATTTAGTTGTACATGTTTTATTTTATTTTATTTGTTTCTGCTTTATTTTACCTTTCATCGACTCAAAAATATAATTCCAGCTTCTAGAAAACCAGTAACTTTACTGTTCCTAAAGCAAATCACATTAGTTTGCCTTTTGTCTTTCTTTTTTGGCTGCTCCTATATATTTTAAGGCATTCCTTATTGTCTACACCCATTCTACCTACATTTTATGGTACAGTGCAAACAATACCTCTTTTAGGACATTTTCTTGGATTCCACTGATATATGGTCTATTCTTCCTTACAGATCTTCTTTTATATTTTAAATAAATATACATTTATATATATTTAATATATATACTATATTTTGTTGCACAAATTAATGCTTATTTTAGAGTCTCTTATATTAATAACTTCTCTTATCATCTTTGCATTATTAAAAGAATTTGGAATCTTAAAAAATATACTTTAAAGTCACACAGACATGAATTTTAACACTATCCCTGCCAATGCTGAGTAATTTGGTGACATCCACTTCATATATGAAACTAAGTGTCCACATAGTTACAATTTAGAGAGTGATGTCTGCTTCATCTGGCAGATTGAATGTATAGGATCACCCAATGCCTGACAACGCGGTAATGGCCTTCCCTCTTCTATTTGTTCATCTCTTTGACTTCCTTTCCAACCCCCAAGATTTACTTTAGTTTAAAGTTTTTGTTTTGCTTTTGCTTTTGTTTTAACACACAAGTAGCAGACACTTTAACCTTCTTTTCTTTGTTTTTTTTATTTTTTTTATTTTTTTATGTTTTATTTATTTCTAGGAGAGAGAGAGAGACAGCGTGAGCAGGGGAGGGTCAGAGAGAGAGGGAGTCGCAGGCTGAAACAGGCTCCCGGCTCCGAGCTGGCAGTCAGCACAGAGCCTGACGCGGGGCTCGAACACACGAACCGCGAGATCATGACCTAAGCAAAAGTTGGACGCTTAACCGAGTAAGCCACCCAGGCGCCCCTAACCTTCTTTTCTTTGATATGCTGTTTGTACGAATCATATGCAGTATGGAAAATTGTCCTAGTATTTAAATTAAACTAGAAAGACGTTAGAGACAGATTTGTTACAGAAGTGTTAGAAATTAGATGGGCTGGGGGAACAAAAATAAAAAAAAAGAAAGGTGATGTTACCCAGAGCATTCTAAGAGCAAGAATCTGCTACTATCTCCTAGGCATGTAATAGTAAAAGAGAAAAAGACAATGTTCTCAGTGGATCACAAATTGTAGGAGTCAAGGGCCTGAAGGTATGGGTGACAGAAAGTAAACTAAGACCCCACGTTTCTTCTGATGGCAAATGAACCTAGGAGCCACAACTGCTCATGCTGTGGCCAGAAATTAAAAAATGTATTATCTTCTATTTCCTAATTTCAAGCAAGTACCTCCAGTGGGCAGTAATTAATCGGAACCCAGCTGGAAGGAGATAAGAGAATATAAACTTTTTAGGATTTCAGTGTGGCATGGATAGGCCATTGTCAGTTTGCTAAGATTATACTAGAGTGACAAACAGCCCGAAGATACTGGTGATTTACAACACCCCTGGTGTATTTCTGTCTGTCACAAGTTGGCAGATTTGGTGTGGCTGAAATTCTGCTCGTTGTGTCTTCCTTTCAGGCTGCAGAGAAACTTGTATTTGCTGCATCCCATTTTTAGTATGAGGTGAAACTGTACAATCGCTTGTGGGAGCAAGATCGCTGTGAGGACACAATGGCCTGTAAAACTTCTGCTTTGAACGAAGTGATGTTTGCCATCTGAACTGGCCAACCATGTCATATGGCCAAGCCTCACATCGCGGCTGGTGAATTTCATCCTGCCCAAAGGAACACACTGAAATATACACGATTTGTGAAAAGACGTAAGCTTCTCTCATAGATAAACAGAGGAGAGCATATTTGGAAACGACAACTCAATGTACCAGCTACTTTCTCAGTCACAAATATTCACTTGCCTCTTTTTCCCTCTTCGTGTGAAGTTCGTGCAGAACACTTCGTCAGGGAAGAGAGCCTAAAAGCCCAATTCCATCTCAGCAATGAGCTGAAGACACAAAGTCTTGTAATCATCACTACATCAGCTATACTCAGCTATTTTAAGATACTTATAATTTTAAAAGAAAAAAAACCCCTAAAATTCGTCCCCCAAACACTTAAGATGCGTTGATAAAACAGGGATAAAATGGCAATAATCCCATGCAGAAATAGGCACTGGAGGCGGCTAGCAGCTACTTGTCTTTGGAAATTTTGAAACCTGGCCCATACTTTGGGGAATAAGGGAGAGCTTCCTGACGAGGCCTTACTTGCAGTTCATGAGAACACCCTCTGCTTGGTTCTCTGCTCTTGACTCCACTCTCTGAGAAGTGCTTTCTTTAAAACTAAAGGTTATTTCCTCTTAAACTATAGGTTATTATTTAAGACCTAGGAGATTTCCTTCAGCTTTCATTCTTCCATGGAGACTAAGCAACCCAAAGGTTATTTCACATCTTGAGCAGTTTTAATATATTTTAACTCAGGCTGGTCATTTTTTTTTTTCTTTTTGGAAGTATAATTCACTCGACGACATTGCCAGCCTCATATTTATGTGATTCCCATCTGGCTAATCGACCTAATAATTTGATCCATGTTTTTATTTTATTTTTTTAGCATGCTTCTGTCTCTAAACTAAGATCTAATTTATTTGCATTTATCAGTCTTTAGGGTGAATGCCACACCCTCAGTCTCTTTACTCTGAGACATTTTGCCATCTAAAATAATTTTAAGGGTGAATTAAGAGTCCCACTTGGTTTTCCTTTTTTTCACTTTTTAAAAGTTTTTTATTCACTTTTTTTTAACAAAGTCACCAACAACCATATCATGTATTTGGTCTTTTTCATGACTGAAACTTAATTTATCTTTTACCTCTTCCATCTCCCACTTTGCAAACACTGGAATTTCTGAATCCTCTGCTTTTCCCCTTCTTAAAAACCACTCTGCTCTTTTCTAAGTTAGTCTGTTTCTTCTAAGAGTTTGTCAAATATACCCATAACAGCTATGTCTTCACCATAATTACTTATTTCACCCTCTTTAACAAAAGGTCATTCAGCACATTATCTGCCCTAATTTTCATAGGCAGAATTTCCACAAAATATTTTGCCCCTTTCTAACATGGGGCGACCATGTTTCGAATGTTCAGTAACAGTTTTGATCTTAACTTCCCCCTAACTGCACAAGCCAGTGTCACAGAGTTTAGGCTTATCCTATGAAAGAAGCTCCCAATTTTCAGTACCAACTTTATTAGATGTGCTTCCTTGACAACTCCCCAATCTTCATGGCATGTAAATAAATATACTGGTGTGTTTCTTACTCATATTGCATGTTATCAGCTGTGGGTTTCATTAATATTGGTTTTATATATTTCCTCATTCTGGAACTCGATATACAAGAACAGGCCTATTTGAGATATGCTACTCTCATGGTAGAGGGACAGTGCCAGAGAGTTAGCAGAAATACCAAATGGTTAGTTCAACTTCCACTTGGAATGGATTGGTATGATTTCTGCCCACATTTCATTGACTAAAGAAAGTCAAATGGCCACACCTGACAATGGAATCATTAATGACATGCCTCCCACAGGCTTCATAAGCCACATGGCCAAAAGAAGGCTGCATCTTTTTCTTACAAAGAAAGGAAAATAAAATTTTCAGAGCAAAAATGTAGAGTTTTAGAATATGTTGTAGGAAGGTTTTGAAGCCCTGAGTACAACAGACAATAACTGGCACTGGATTTAAAAAAATTTGTATCAAAATTAAGACTTACCAATACTGATTATTTTGCAGAATGCTTCTGTGAAACTCCGTGTGATTTTGTAATTGGAAAACATTTGGGAAATCAATTTTTCAGTGAGTAGTTTAATGTGTAAGTTCATTTGAGTGAGGTCTTGGTCAAGTGGCAGTTGGTTGAATGAACTGGAAAAGATCACAGAATAGTGTTTGGCTCAAGCCAATTTATTTTTTTACTGCTTCCATCTCTGGGTTCATAAATATTCATGACATTTGAACATGAGAAGGAAATAGGTTCTGCAGTGCTCATGTTATAAAGTAAGTACTTCCTGCCATAGTTTTTCAAATAAAAACAGACAAAAGATGTGATTGTGTTTAGATTCACACTGGTTATTTCAACAGAAAGGAAATAAGCAAAACGTAAGATTACACAGCACTTAAGGTAAAAAAAAAACAAAGGGCAAAGTAATTTAGCTACCGTGTCCATTCTGACTTACTATCACCCAAAAGTCAATATCAAGATTTGTGTGAACCTTCTTCGCTGAGTTATTGTGGCAGATTCCATTTGGTGGGGTGGGGGGAGAGGGTGGTATTCTTTAAGGACTAAGAATAAGAGACTCACTCTTCTTTATTCTGTAACTAGAGATTTCTGAGTAAATGAGTACTTAGAATTATCACAGTGGGGTGCTATGCCAAATTAATGAGAAAGAGAGAAAGCACAGAGTAGATTTCCAGGAAGAATAGATGCAGAAGCAGGAGATATAATAAGAATTCAGAATCTAAAGGTGTCAAAAGATGCAATTTGAAAGCAGCATGTTGAGATGGGAATGTACCAATTTTACAGTGATGGTATGAATCCAATGAAATATCTCTATAATAATGATTTAGTTGCGATTCAACTAAATCGCAGATGACATATTAAGGTACTTAATAAACCTAACCTCTCAGCCTCATATAATATGTAACTGCTAAAATCTATCTATTGATATGTTCAGGTCCATCTTAGTATAGCAGGTCTTATATTTAGCTTATTTTCATCCATATGGGCTGTTCATGGTTTTTGAAGAATTGAAATGTTTTTAAAGTATCCAAATATGTTTATGCTAGCTGGTACTCATTATCCCAAGCTCCTTGAGTATCCCTGTTATGAACTGAATGTCTGTGCCTCCCAAAATTCAATATGTTAAAACCCTTCCCCATAATGTGATAGTATTTGGAGGTGGAGGTCTTTGGGCAGAAATTGTGTTTAAACGAGGTCGTGAGGGTGGGGTCCTCATGATGAGATTAGTTCCTCCTTAAGAAAAGATCAGAGAACTAGTAGTAATCATTCTTTCCACCAAGTGCAAATACATTAAGAGATGTATCTGCAAATCAAGAAAAAGAGCCCTCATCAAGAACCCAATGTACCAGGACCTTGATCTTGGACTTCTTATCTTCCAGAACTGTGAGAAATAAATCTTTGCTGTTTAAGGCATCCAGTTCATGATATTTTGTTATAGCAGCTCAAGCTGACTAAAAAAATCCCTCACTTCCAGTCTTCTAAATCCTTTTCCCTAGTTTTCTAGTTGGCACGGTAAAATAAATAAAGAATGAATGTTTGTCCTGGGGAAGGAGATAGGGACTTCCAAGCCTCTGGTACAGAGCTGTGACCAATTGTTACATTATTCATCTCTGCCATCAGCATCCATGACGTACTATGTGTTAGACGCAGGTGCTGTCCCTTCAAATCATGAGTCAGAATTGTTCTCTCTGTCATGCTCAGAAAGCACATTATTAAAAACTTATTGAAAGCACTGTTTGAGTCCCATGCTTGTATACATTTTAGAAATGTCTGGCCCCTGTAAGGCGGTCAGTTTTTTGAGGGCAAGTTCCATGATTTAGTTGTCTTTCAGTCCTCTCATGGTTAATACAATACTTACCAATTACAGGCTCACTAAATCTTTTCTGATTGAGTGGAAGTCCCCAGTATTGACCATCAATGACATCATTGCTTTGGCTGCTGGGCTGAGAGTTTAGATGTTGAGCTGAAAGGTTATAGAGTGACTATAAATGGAGTGATGCAAATCATCCTCCCCCCACCAAAACAAGGAGAGAATAATCACAAATTGAAAAACAAACCAAAAAACATTGATTTAATTTAAAGCTTTCTCCAAATAGACTAGGTGGTTGTGTGATAAGTTGGGCATCGTCCTTTGAAGAAGTCAAATGGCAGTGACTTGGTGAAAAAAGGAAATTTGTCTGTATGAAGGACCCCTGAATCAAACCTTCCATTATTTGAAAAATATAAAAGGTTTTTACTGCTTATTGAGAGGGTATTGTTTTAAACAAGAAAGAAAAAGCTATGTATTATTTTATGAGGCACATTTATCATTCTATATAGGCTTTAAACTCTAAATAAAAAACATTAAAAATAAAATTTAACCAAGTATTAACTCTTATTACTATACTACCATTACTCCTCATTATAGTGATAATTGAACTATTTCTGTATAGTATATAGCTGTGGGTATACAAATTCCGCAAGAGGTAAAGTTAAATATATTAATGCATAAATGGTATGTTGTTTGTTGAAAATAAGCCTTATCAAATAATAGGTACTTTTGTTAATATTAGAATTGCAAAATCAGCAGTCCTTTTTGTAAAGAACTATCCTGGAAAGGTGTATCAGGCATTTACATGCTGCATGTGTTTGTGAGTAGTGGTTAGGAAATCATTCTTCTTGGCAGGGAGGGTAGAGGGAAATACGAGATCAGCATATTCGACTATCCTAACATACCCAAAACCTTCTCTTCTCTCTCTCTATCTCTCACTCTCCTTCTCTTTCCTCCCTTTCTCACTATCTCTTCCTTTCTCTGTAAAAGAAAACAAAGAGAAATAATACATCATGTATACATTATACATTAATAATCACCATGTGAATGATCCCTCCATGTATATGTAAAATATTAGTTGAAAACAAAACAAAGATCCAGAAGAAAATGAATTTAGGCTTCCTGAACTCATACCAGTGTACCTAGGGCTTAAAGCATATTAGTGTCCTTATAAATTAATAATGATAATGATAATGATCATAAAAATAATAGTAAATAATAGTAATGGAAATATCAATAGGAAACTTTTAGAGTTTATTAAGCACCTGCACTATTCCGAAGGTTTATAAATATCGACAAATTCTATCCTAACTATAATCCCATCACATACTCAGCTATAATTATTCTTACCTCTTCTACTTAATTTTTTGATGTTTTATTTTTATTTTTTTGAGACACAGAGAGAGACGGAGCATGAGCAGGGAAGGGGCAGAGAGAGAGAGAGAACCCAAAGCAGGCTCTAGGCTCTGAGCTGTCACCACAGAGCCCGACATGGGGCTTGAATCCATGAACCTGAGATCATGACTTGAGTCTAAGTTCCCATGCTTAACAGACTGAACCACCCAGGCACACCAGTAATTATTCTTATTTTAGAGATGAGAATACTGAAGGAGGAGGACTGAGTAATTTGCTCAGAATCACCCCGCTGACAAGTGACAGTGCTGTGATTTGAACCTGAGCAGATTTTGCTCTAAAGTCCATGTTTTTAATAGCTATAATGCACTGTGTTTTTTAAGAATGTGCTAGGTCTTTTCCAGAGTCACATGATCCTACTTGCCTATGGAGTTCCCTCACATGGAGATCTGAGTAGCAGCCAGAGTTCTTTTTTTTTTTTTTTAATTTTAGGTTGCTTTTTTTTTTTAATGTTTATTTATTTTGAGAAACAAGGAGAGAGAGAGAGAGGGAGTTAGTGAGGGAGAAGCAAAGAGAGAGAGTCCCAAGCTGACAGCGTAGAGCCAGCGAGCGTGAACCCAGGAGCTGTGAGATCATGCCCCAGGAGCCAAAACAAAGAGTGGGGTGCTTAGCTGACTGAGCCACCCAGCCCCCCACCGCAGCCAGAGTTCTCTTCCAGGTTTCCATGACCCCTCAGTCTCATTCACTGGACCCTACTAACACCCTCCTCCCAGACTGCACTTAACTGAGTTTCTTGCGCCACATTATAATCTCATTGTTGATTTGTGAGAATTGGTCTTTTCCTCCCTTTACTCAATTGCAAATTCTTTTAAGAAAAAAAAAAAGAAAGAAAGAGTACTTCTTTATCCATCATGGCTTGTGTCAAAGTGTTAATAACATATTTAATGCCCAATGTATTTTTATTTACTAAACGATTTGGAAAATGTGGATTCATACACACAATTACAAAAGCCAGGTCCACAAAGTCTAAACTATTTACCATCTAGTCCTTTGTAGAAGTGCTGACCTGATGATGAAATGGAGGGTGAATCCAGCATTAGTTGCATTTTCTCAAATTATCACCAAACTCATGTTTTCTGTTCCTTATCAAGTCTATACCTGTGCCTTTCTGCTTGCTGCCTTTGCTCCTATTTTCCATGAGCATGTTTTGTTCTGAGGTAACATGCGCTCAAAAAATAGGCCTGCATATTACAGTCCAGCTTTACTTGAGGAAGGGGGAGATTCAGAGCTGCCAGAGTCAGGACCACAATAGGAGGCGTGGGGTGCCTGGGTGGCTCAGTCAGGTAAGCTTCCAATCCTTGGTTTCAGCTCAGGTCATGATCTCATGGTTCATGGTTCATGGGTTCAAACCCTGCATCTGACAGTGCTGAGCCAGCTTGGCATTCTCTCTTTCCCTCTCTCTTTGCCCTTCCCCTGCTCACACTGTGTCTGTCTCTTCCAAAGAAATAAACTGAAGAAGAAGAAGAAGAAGAAGAAGAAGAAGAAGAAGAAGAAGAAGAAGAAGAAGAGGAGGAGGAAGAGGAGGAGGAGGAGGAGGAGGAGGAGGAGGAAGAAGAAGAAGAAGACAGCAGCTGCCAGAACATGCTCAGAGACCAAGGGAAAGATTACAGGCTGAGTCTTCTGGAAGAAAAACAGTTTCAAGTTTAACGCTGATCTTTTAAAGAGAAAGTAGAAATATTATAAAATGCACAAAACTACAATATGTTTTTATTTTCTGGGAACACATCTAAGAAGCATGAAGACAATATGATTATCTGTTTTCCCAATAAATTCCAATGAAGTCTACTAAAAAACAAATAATCCTATCAAATGGTTATATCAAAGATTTTAATAATCCTGAATAAACCAGTATTGACGGAATATCAAAAGAACTTTGAGCCTTGACATACATCTAACTAATACTCTAGATAGAGCTTAAGACTGATCTTTAATTAAACATTTTCCCCAAACATAACTACAGATGATGAAATTTAATAATCAGGGTTTAGAGGCAATTATCACTATGAAATATATAAATATTGCCAGGTGAAAAAGAAACTCTGGATGAAGGAAATAATGTCATATGTAATGAGCTTGCATCCAAACTTTCACAGTACATATTGAGGATTCAATTTAATGTCAAAATCATGCTTTATTTATATCAGTGTGACATGTCCTTATACAAATTCTAAATAAAACAGATTAAAACAAGAGCCATCCAAAATCAAGGTCTTCCTTAGATATATATAGAGTTCAAAACCTACCTTTTAAACTGTTAAAAGTTTATATATTTAATATGGTTTGATCTGAGAGCTGTGGCCTTCTTTTTTTTATTATTTTTCATTCCATGAATTATTACGCCAAGTTTAAAGTAATAACATATCATCAAAGTGTATAAATACATATATTATATATTTTTCAAGCTTCTTTCACATGTGAAATTATGATACTTTTTTTGTTTTATTATTGGATTTTTCATTGGCGAGATGGTCAGCTCGATTTTCTTAGCATGAGGTTCATTTTTCAAATTAGTTTCTAATGACTCTTTTTTCATAACACTTCACTCCTTTGCTTCTGTTCTTCCATTTATGGACCCATCTGAGGTAACTCAGGAAAGGGGAGAAAAAATAATAACTCTCTAACAAACACAGTTGACTCCATGTTAATGCCCAAATGTTAAGGACAGTTACAAAATATATATATACACTCAGTTTTTTACCAGTGGTATACAAAACTTTATATCAAATACTTTATAAGATATTTTGCTATAAACTAAATTTACATAGATATATTATTCCACAAAATTGTTCCCATTCCCATAAAGTGAATTTGCATATAATTCTTATTCATTAGACTGTAAGATAGGTTATAATTGTTCAAGGGCATTATATTTTTATCTTCCTTAAGTTGATAATAATTTGAGTAATTTATCTGTTACTGGTCGAGTTGTTAATTATGCTACCTTTATAGAAATGTATTTCACCCAATGCACTCATATATTTTTTATATATACTCATATATATCTTTTTATAAGATTTGATCAGAAAAAAATAAAAACTAAAGGAGGAAATAATTTATAATTTTGAAAGATGATAAACAATAGAAAGATTTATATAGTACTATTTTATGAATATTTTATTATCATAGAAATTGTGGAAACACTGCTTACCCTAAAGCTTCTGTGAGTTCTACTTATGGAATCTCATGTTCCATTTTGATTATTGTACAAAATAATACTTTACTTACTTTGTAAACAACTTACTCTGTTGCCAGGATATTCTATGGTATCCTGGGTTAATTATTGATAATTCATTATTCTCATTAATTATTTGAGATGGCTTCATCTGCTGACCCATACTCAGAAAACAAAACAAAAATTTGTCCCTTTTTAGAAAAGCATGGCATAGTGATGAAAATATAAAAAGATTAGGGGCTTCTGGGTGGCTCAGTCAGCTAAGCATTTGACTCTTGCTTAGGTCATGATCTCAGTGGTCATGGGATAGAGCCCTGCATCAGGCTCTGTGCTGACAGCACGAAGCCTGCTTGGGATGCTCTACCTCTCTCATTCTCACTCTCTTTCTCAAAACAAACAAACAAACAAACAAACGTTTTTAAAAAGGTAACTTTATGTCTCTAATCTGAAACTTCCTTTTGATGCATTGTCATTAGATTTTCAACTGCAATTTACATAAATAAATAAATTTATGTAAATGGAAAATTGTATCGAACACCTCAGTATTGGCCAAGAAACTGATTATGTCAGTACAAGTGGAACCATGTGGGCCCCAAGCTTTTGGTTCTTCATGATGTTTTCTACTTACATGGACATACTGATTGCCTGATGCCCTTGTCCACTTCTCCCCGACAAATATACATATTGCAATAGTATAAACTCTGTGAGTTTCCTGAGATCACAGGATTTTACATAATTTTATGTATGCATAATTCAATGTATTCTGTTGTTCTTATTTTGGCACATCTGTTTGCACATACAGCCACCAGCAGCATTCATATTCTGCCTTAAATGTCAACACCTTCACAGATTTTCAGGATTTGCTCCATCTCTCTTCTAGAAAGTCATCACCAGATGTCCTTACTGCCTCTCCTGAGTCATGCTGTACACTCTACCAGACTCTACCTTCTCACTTTTTATATGCATAGTAATCTGTTTGGATGTGTTTACTCTATTAGATTTTGAGCGCCTTTGGAAATTATTGGGTTACATTGTTTCGGCCAACTTGACCACACAAAGTGTGGGATAATTTATTTTAATTGAATTTCATAAAGAGGTGAGGTAAAAGTGATTTGGAAAAAGCATCAATGAGAGATAGAAAATAAGGTTGAAATATAAAATATGAAATACGAAATTTAATTCTAAGGAACAGAAAACAATTTCTTAAGCAACATCCAAGACACTGTCGCAAAAACATTGTTAAGTAAACCCTGTCTTCTATACTGTTTCTTCTATTTCTAACAGGTATTATTTGATGCTTGAAAGCATATAGTATCAAATATTAAATTAGCCAATCTTACAATATTTTGAATTTGAATGCTAACAATGCTGTAAATCCAGGGGAAATATGTGCAGTGGATGTAAAATACTTAAATGTATTTTAAGGAGATAAATGTATAGAGAGGATTTGATTGTTTTTTGTTTGTTTTTGTTTTTTTTAATATTTTATTTATTTTTGAGAGAAAGAGAGAGAGAGCATGAGCAGGGGAGGGGCAGAGAGAGAGGGCACACAGAATCTGAAGCAGGGTCCAGGCTCTAAGCTGTCAGCACCGAGCCTGACATGGGGTTCGAACTCCCAAACCATGAGATCATGATCTGAGCCGAAGTCAGACGCTTAACTGACTGAGCCAACCAGTCACTCTGAGAGGTTTTGGAATAGGGTAGTTAGTACTAACCTTCTCTGTACATCTTCATCTGCAAAATGCGGATAATAATAGTACCTTCGCAAAATAACAGTACTTCCTCAAAAAGTATTGTGGGCGTTAAAGGCACTGATGAATATAGAGCTTTTAGCAGCATGCTTGGCGTGTAGTATGTGCTCAACCAAAGTTAATTGACACCATTATCACTACTGCTGTTAGTATTATTCAAGAACGATCTTGATGGATACAGTCCAGATTTAGAGACAAACTTGGAAAAATAAAAGGTGCCAAAAAAGCCAAGTGTATTTCAAGAAAGGATGAAGAGCATAATTGATGGAAACCTAAACTGGGGAAACGGGGGAAATGTCTGAATTGAGAGATCTGTTTTGACGGGAAGGCAGGTCGAGAAAACGATAAATTATTTTAGGTAGCAGAGACCTGTGAATGTTTATGAACTTCTGCGAAGGCCCTTAATTTTCTCCACTACAGCCTCTCAAGCTTATGTGTACACACATCCCTGATGGATCTGATCAGATCTGGATTTTGGAGATCAAAGGCAAGGCCACAGATGCTACCATTCTACCCTTCTCCTATGTGATGTCAGAGTTACCATTCCAAACACCTGTGCATTTTCCTGTCCATAGACCCCCACACACTGGAAAGTGAAAGCAGAGACTGTGTCTCTGGTGTCTGACACTGCTCAGCACATAGTCAGCACTGAAAAATTATTCAGTGAATCAATGAGTACTTAACTGGAAAAATGAATATAAAAACACAAAGGCACAGAGGTTATAGATATAAGTGAGATGGAGATTGAGTAATGGAATATCTTTCGGGCGGGGGGTGAAGAAGTATAGCAGGATCAAGAATATAGTTGATGTAGGTTAGTTTTGGCCAGGAAAGGAAAAATCTAATTTCTATGTGTATGTGTGGGTGTGTCTTTATATATAAGTATATATATGTATATATATATATACACACACACATCTACATAAGTACACACACACACACACACACACACACACACACACACACACACAAGGACCAAAAACATAGAAGGGTACTATTGACATAGAAAAAAGAAAAGAGACTGAAAGTCTCTCTAAACCTCCTGGATCAGTGTAGAAATAAGACTCAAGATTCTCACCACTTAAATCCACCCACAATTCAAATATGCTGAAATCATTCTGAGTTTTAGGCTGTGACCCCAAGAAGCTAATCTCTCCTAATCAATAGTTAGTGTTAAGAATTGTTTTTTAAATACATATTCTTAAGCCCACTGTAAATCTATGAAATCAATGGACAGCGTTAGATGGGAACCCCTGGAATATCTATTTAAATAACTTACAATGATTCATTTAGTTAGGCTTTATCATAGCAGAAACTCAGAGCTATTATAAATGAACCATTAGTTACTTTGCATTTTATCCCATTATTTCAGAAAGAGTATTTAAAATTTAACTTATGCTGCTGCTAATATACTATGATAGAGTTCCAAAAAGTGAATGTTTAAATCTAGATATTAACCCAGAAACAAAATAAGTCAGGGAGAAAAATTGGAAGCAGAAATGCATTTTACAAAATTCACGCTGAAACAGGTGTCTTCCGTTTGGGTTTTCTTAACATGTGAATGCTAGCCTTTGCTGACTTCACAAAAAATGTCATTTGCAAACATTGTAAGTCATTCATTATGAGCATTGAAAGCCATTTGATACGAGAAAGGTTGCTATATTGAAACAAGAAATTTGTTTTTTTTTCTTTTTTTCTTTTTTTAGTTTTTCTAAAGTAATTCTACCCACAACGTGGGGCTCAAAATCACAACCCTGAGATTGAGTCTCAGGCTCTACTGATTTAGCAGGCCAGGCTTCCCACAAATAATTTGTCTTGTACAAATAACATCTCTATTGCATAAAAGTATCCTGGCATTTGAACTTAAATTTTCCTAAACTTAGGCAAAATAATCTCATTGATATCAGTTTGGATATCTGATAACAGCTGTGATCCTAAATGCTGATAGCCTTGCTGTGTGTATTTTATGGTATTTATCTAGCAGAACTTTAAATATACTTGGAGCAAATTGAGGGCATTGTAAAATTGGCATACGTCTTGTTGGTGTGGACAAAATAACAAATTCCTATTCTTAAGAAAATGCCAGGATAATAATTAGATATTGGCTCAATTAAAATTTTTTAAAGAAGAGGAACTGAGGAATAGTGTAGGCTGTGAAATTGAAAGTTGTGATGTTTGAATTAATTGTTTTAACGTTTTATCTTTCTAGCTTTGTCCTAAAAGGAAGAGTCATTTCTTCACATACAGCTGCTATGTTAGATTACATGTGTTTTTTGTTCTGACTTTGCTGAGATAATTAAATTCATATGAAAATGTGGCATTCTTGCTCCATTTGCAAAATGAGGACATTAAATTAAGAAAATCCAATTAATAAAAACACTGGCCTTGCCTATGGAGTCGTCAGTGTAGATAACTTTCTCTTTCTGATTTTTATCGTTTTTGTACCTTTATATCAAGAATATACTAATTTTTCACTACTTATTATTCAACAAAAATTTTGACTGCAAATAATACTATTTCTGATATTTCATTAAGTTCCCACATATTGTATCAGTAGAAATATAATTTTATATTAAAACTTTTTTCCAAAACATCATTTGCTCAGAGAAAGTAATTGTCAAATGTAATTCCAGAGAGTTAAATTCAGAAAACAAATTAAAAAAAAAACTTACTGGAAGTATGAAGATTTTTTTAAAAAAATCAGCAGATTAAATTGGTGATGGATCATTTTAAAGTATCCAAAAATTAGTCCACTTTAGTCTTGTCTATGATCATTAAATGTTTTGTAAAACTATGCAATTCTAGTAGTTTCCACTGTTGATTTTATTCAGGCAAATTTTTCCTTGACATAATTCTTGTTCACCTTATTTACATGTTTTGTTTGAATTTGTTGAGTACTATTTTGGATTTCATGTTTTCCCAATTAGAATTACTTACTTAAATCTTTGATGAGGTGATTCATGTTGACAATGCACTTTAAAAATGTGCTTACGCTTTTAAAGAATATTTTGCATTTAATATTTTGTATTTGTTTCTTTTTTTGGTACACTTACTAGCTTTCTTTATGGTGCACATGACAACCTTTTAAACCATTTCCAATGTTTTCTTAATACAAAGGGACAAATAACTTGAGTGATTCTTTTCTTTATCATTCGCTAACACATTTAAATCACTATATTAGTTTGCTATGGCTACCATAACAAAATACCATAGACTGGGTGGCTTAAATAACAAATTTATTTTCTCACAGTGCTAGAAGTTAGAAGTCCAAGATCATGGTGTTGGGAAGATTTGGTTTCTCTCAAGGCCTCTCTTGTTGGCTTGCAAATGACCACCTCTTTACTATTCCCCTGTGTGTCTTTTCTCTGTGCACACGTCTACGTCCCAAACTTTTTCTTTAAGTCACATTGTCTTGTGCCCCACCGTTTTGAGCTCATTTTACCTTAGTACCTCTTTGAAGGCCCTATATCTAAATAGAGTCACATCTGAGGTACAAGAAATTAGGATGTTAGCATATGAATTTGGGAGGACACCATTTAGTCCATAATGATCACCCACCAAAAATCCGGTCTGTCCTTTAAAATATTCACAAAATCAAATTACCTTTATATTCCCGAGTAATACTGACATCATGGTTTTGACAGTGCCAGCAGGTGATTCTGAGAAAGATTTGTCAGTTCTGTGGAACTATCTGAATGTTGTATGAAGCCTGACTATGTTCTTCCCACGACAGTAAAATCAATGGGTACATAATGATTTCTTAGAGAAAGGAATAGTGAGACTACAGCTAAACAAAGTTTAATGTTGTTAAGTAGGAAAACATGAAAAAGCAAGGAGTGTACAATGTAACTTATAATTAACATTACTTTTATGACTGTAGGTAACTGTTTCTGCTTTAGAAGAACTGCTTACAGGTGTTCCATTTTCAAAGTAAATTAGGTTTCCCAGATCCCCATTTTCTCTCTTGTAACATTTTATACCTCCAGAAAAGGAACCATCTTTTTGAACATTGTACAGTTTGTTTATATATTTTTTAATGTTTTTAAAATTTTATTTTTGTTTTTGAGAGGCAGAGCTTGAGCTGGAGAGGGGCAGAGAGAGAGGGAGATAAAGAATCTGAAGCAGGCTCCAGGCTCTGAGCTGTCAGCACAGAGCCCGATATGGGCTTGAACCCATGAATGGTGAGTGAGATTATGACCTGAGCCAAAGTCGGATGCTTAACTGACTGAGCCAACCAGGAGTCCTAAACATTGTACATTTTAGATCTTACAGTAATGTCTATTTTGATATCCAAATAAGTATTATCTTTTTCCTTTTTCTTTCTTCTTGGCTAGAACTACTTTTTTGAGTGGATTGAAAAACACTGCTTTAAAATACAACTGAGATTCTTTAAATAAAAACTGTACCTGGTCTAATCATCTTTAAAGTTTGTTCTTGATGTTAAAAGTAGCTTAATTTTCAATGTGCTTTATTGCCGTGGTCCTTAAATTGTGGTCTGAAGCTTATCCTGTCCCTGAAATTTGTAGGGGTCAGCCACAAGAGAAGTACAGCATTTGAGAGTAAAGAGGAAACCTCAAAATCTTTTAAAACCTTTGATTTGAGCACGTTAATATTATCTGTTGTCTACTAATAAAAATTGGAAGGGTTGTATTTTGAATTCTTTCTAGTTTTCTTTCATTTTGAGAGCAATTCTTTTTTATTTATTTATTTATTTTGGATTTCAGAAAAGTACAAGTCTGTAAAGAACTGAAATTTACAAACAAAGCAAAGGAAACAAAAGAAATATAACCTTTAACACAGGTAGTATGAACAGCAATCTTCTGCGGGCTAGGGGTAAGAGCTTTAGATATGATTCAGGCAGGCCTAAACTTGACCTAGTCTCTTTCTCAAAAGCGACAGGGATTTTGGGCAGGCTACTTACAGTCTCTGACTGTGTTCTCACCTTTCAAGTGACGATCATAATAGAATATTAGAACTTCGTCTTACAAAGCACATAGGCTTTATGAAGCCACATTATTTCAGTCTTAGCACTGTAGACATTTTGGGGCAGCTAATTCTTTGCTTTTAACATTTCCTGTTAACAGAGGTCTGTTGCTAGTTTGCGAGCTGGCCCTGTACACATAGGATAAGTAGAGACTGAAGAAAGGGGCAGGCCACTCCAGATTAGCAGGTGACAATCCTAATAAGCAAGGGAAGATGAGTAGATCTCTGCCCCTGTCAGTGAGATATTAAGTTTTATATGGAGGCCTTAGCTAGGCTCAGTCATGTACACCATCCAGATGTATCACACTTCTATCCCATTTCCAGAAGCTGTATTTTGGGGACAGCTTCTGGAAATGGGAAAGGCAAACAGAACACACATTCCAAAAGTAAGGAAAGGGCAGGGACCCCCAGTGGTCTGGGTCCAGCCCAAGGCTCAACTGGAGGTCACATCTTCTTGATGACCTCCTCCAACATTCCACCCCTCGTGACTGGTTCTTACAGTCTCACGTCACTCTTTCTTCCATAATATGTCCTGAAAATTCAGCCAGGGATTTCACTAGCATCAAAGTGGGCTCATCTGGGGCCTACGGCAAAGGCAGATATCACAGCAATAATACAGGCACAAGCAAGAGAAATCATAGGTCAAGATAACAGTTCCAAAAATTAGTCATAACATTTTTCACCAAGACTTTTTATGCCTCATGATCCGAACCATATATATACTAAGTGCCCAAGGCTGAAGTGAGATCACTCACAGCATTCATTTGTGTCTTTATGTGGTTTTAAAAAGATGACACATCAACAGACTTATCAGGTATGAACACACAACATTCTGTTTGGAAAATGGCACAAATGCCTCCTTTCAAGGCAATAGAAACATCCAGAGTCTTTTATTTTGGATGAGAGTTGTTCTCATTAGAGACATTTCAGTGTCCGGTGAGGACAAATGACTGGCTATCATTCAGGGCTCACCGGGTGAATTTAATAAGTGCTGTAACATCCTCCAGGCCAATTGAGGGAATAAAGACAACAGCCAAATGATTATACTCCTGGGAAATAGAAGGTATTCACTTGGCCGTGAGGTGAGGGAGGTTGGCAGCTTTAGGAATTTGACCCGGTTATACATGCCATGCATATTGGCTAGGGAAGGCCGCTCTGTCAGGCATGAGAAGATGGACCGGGGTGGGGTATGCCACACCAGAACCCCACCTTTTTCTCTCTTTTAATGGGGTGTGTTCCATGCCAAGTACAATGTGTTTCAATGGGTTCAGCTTATAATAGAAACACAGGATCACAATGGAGAGTGAGTAGTTCTCCTTACCGCCCGGGGGGGTAACTCACCCATCCCAGCAGTGTTAATTCCGGTATATAATTCTTTTCCCAGGCCTAATGGGACCTGGTATTCTCAGCAGCATGGCACATTGAACTGTAGCGATGGTCAGTGTGGTGGCTATTTCCTGAGACTTTCATGCCTTTCCAGTATTGCGTGTCTCAGCCAGGGTCTCCAGCCTGGCATGTGGGCCAGGGGGACCTACTGGTTGATCCTTTAAATGCATAAAGCCTGGGACAGTACTTTACTTGGTTAAGGTAATTTTACCTCTTAGTAATTTAACCTGCTGTTTTAATATTCTATATTTCTTTTCTACCAACCCTTCTGTTTAGAGGGGAAATGGAACCTCCGTTTAATGTCATATGCTTTAAAAATAATTTTTTAAAATGTTTTATTTGTTTTTGAGGGACAGAGAGAGACAGAGTGTGAGCAGGAAAGGGGCAAAGAGAGAGGGAGACACAAAGGCTCCAAGCTCTGAGCTGTCAGCACAGAGCCCGATGCGGGGCTCAAACGCACAAACCGTGAGATCATTGCCTGAGCCGAAGTTGCACACTTAACCCACTGAGCCACCCAGGTGCCCCTAATGTCATACGCTTTTACCCAGTGTTGCACATCATGACCTTTGGGATGTGACCCCAGATTACTGTCTGTTCATTGAGGGTATCCATACATAGTGCTTAGCTTTTCTAATCCCTTCCTAGTGACAGCCTGTGCAAAAAGGGGAAGCTTGGGTTAGGCCAGATGCAGTGTCCGCACAAAACAGGGTAAGTCTAGAATACTCACTCAGAAAAGGGGGGCCAATATCATCAATTTCTCTGTTTCTCACTAGCTGAGAACTCTGGTGGATGGCCCTGTGCTCCTTTGGGGACTGTTAACTTGGGCACTGTTTAGACCTATGACATGCTGCAACTGCATCAAACAAGCCACTGTATTTTAAGGGCAATCTGGTATCCTTGGCAATATGCCCTGCCACCCTGGTATCATGGTGGCCACTCTCACTACCCAATCTGTTGTATCTATAAAACCATCACTTGTTAAGACTTGTACCTGAGCACATTAGCTTCTTGACTTCCACTGGAGTGCCAGTGCCTTAAGAGCCAGGATGTGGAAGACAGTGAGGATTGCCTCAAGCAAACCCAAATGTCCCATTCCACATCCTGACCCCACGAGGGCCCATTAGCAAGTCATCCACCTCTCAGCTTCCCATTGTCCAAACCATAGGGTTAATCATTTTAGAACACCCCAACTATCAGTGCAGACAGTTAATGGCCAGAGCTCATGAGTGATCACTGGCCAGACCTTCTGAGTCCTGCCCATCGGCTGCTGTGGTTCATTTCTTCCTGAGATGCCCTCCTGGCGGGGTACTGCATGCTGGGAACTGTTGCTCAATAAGGCCTATTGGGTTTCTGCCCCCTCTAGAGCTGAGACCAAAAACCCGGGGTCACCCTCCCCTTTGTCATTCCTGCCACAGTGCCTGACCCACACTTTCTGGAGTCAGACACCTGTGACTGAAATAGTAGCCATGTTTGGGAGGTGCCTCAAACTTCTAATACTAATCTGCTTCATTAGTATTTTTTTGCCTTTTCAAAAGTGGTTTCTTGCTCTGATCCACAGTCCTACACGTGTCCTTTCTTTCTCATGCAGCATGAGGGATGGAGGGTCTGCCAGGTGGGGAATAAAAGTCTCCTGAAGCCCCGGGGCGCCTGGGTGGCTTAGTCGGTTAAGCGTCCGACTTTCACTTGGGTCATGATCTCGCGGTTCGTAGGTTCGAGCCCAGTGTCGGGCTCTGTGCTGACTGTCAGCTCAGAGCCTGGAGCCTGTTTCAGAGTCTGTGACTCCCTCTCTCTCTGACCCTCCCCTGCTCACGCTGTCTCTCTCTCTCTCTCTGTCTCCTAGAAATAAAAATAAATAAATAAATAAATTTAAAAAACATTAAAAAAGTCTCCTGAAGCCCCCCAGTTTCTACAAAGGTTTGTATCTCCTTTCTATTTGTAGGCATGGGTTAAGCTTACATCTTCTCAAAGACAACTTCTGACACAAACATGTCTCCTACCCAACCAAATAGTTCCCAAAACGTTATGGCAGTTCCCGGACCATAACTTTTCTGTGGGTTCACTACTCGTTTTCTCCCTTGCAGATACCCCAACAAGGGCTACAGAGTACCCTGCAGCAAAGGCCAGTCTTCCTAGGTCAGCATTATACCATCAACGATGGGGCCCATTTTAGTGCTGTGGGAAGAAGGACAGGAACAGGCTTGGGCTACCATTCCACGACGTATTGTGGGAGGCTGTGAAGACAGCCTTGGTGAAGCTCTTGAATGGTTTATTAATATACCTCCCACATGAAGGCAAATTGATATTTGTAATTAAAATCCATGCTGCCAAAGTCTTTTTAAGCAAGCTCCTTGAAAATGGAGCACTTTGGTAGGAATACTTTTGGCCAAAGTATCAGAGTAAAACAATAAGTATCTGTAAATGACAAAAGACTTAAAAATGGCCATAGGAAAAGAACTGATGAGAGTTCATTATAATGCAGTTGAGGGGTACCTGGGCGGCTCAGTCTATTGAGAGTCCCACTCTTGATATCAGCTCAGGTCATGATTCAACAATCATAGGATCAAGTCCTGTGTGGGGCTCCTTACTGGACATGGAGACTGCTGGAGATTCTCTCTTTCCCTCTCCTTTCTGTCTCTCTCTCTGTCTCTTTCTGTCTCTGTAAATAATAATAATAATGATAATAATAATAATGAAATTAAGAAAGGAATTTGGTTAATTATGTCTTATATATTTAAAAATTATGACTGACAGTGAACCTGGATGGCTCTGTCAGTTGAGCACCCAACTTTGGCTCAGGTCATGATCTCATGGTCTATGAGTTTGACTCCTGCATCAGGTTCTGTGCTGACAGCTCAGAAGTGGAGTCCACTTTGGATTCTGTGTCTCCCTCTCTCTCTGTCCCTCCCCTGCTTGCACTCTGTGTCTCCCTCCTTCAAAAATAAATAAACTAAAAAAATGTAAAAAATATGTGACTGACAAAACTATACCAGAAAATATCTTACTATTGAGAATTTCATATAAATATATGTCCTCCCCTCAAATTTAACATCACTTCTTATTTGACAATGCTTCTTATGAAATTCAACAAATCTACACAATTTTTTTTTTTTTTTTATTTCCAGGAGAGAGAGAGAGACAGCGTGAGCAGGGGAGGGTCAGAGAGAGAGGGAGTCACAGACTCTGAAACAGGCTCCAGGCTCTGAGCTGGCAGTCGGCACAGAGCCCGACGCGGGGCCCGAACCCACGAACCGCGAGATCATGACCTAAGCGAAAGCCGGACGCTCAACCGACTAAGCCACCCAGGCGCCCCTCAACAAATCTATAAAAAAGTAATATAGTTTTTAAAAACTTAGATCTTTAATAGAGAAAACACAGGTTTTGGCTTTTGGTGTTTTTTCTTTGTTTTTTTTTTTTGTTTGTTTGTTTGTTTGTTAAGTAATCAAAGACCAGATAAAGACAAAACACAGAATCTTTGTTTTCTAGGCAAATTACATTAAAGTAAGGAAAACATTTTGTTTGAAATGTCTCATTGTGGGGTTTTCCAGTGGGATAGAGGGAAGCACCAAATGTGGGGCGGCCTGATCCGGTAGAAGGCTGTAGTATAGAAGTGAAAGAATTCACCCAAGGCTGATCGAAGGAGAAAGAAGCTATATTGACCACATAGCAAGGGAGCAGTGAGAGGGCTGAAGGTAAAGCAGAGACTGTGGTTGACAGTGGTGGGGGCTGGACTTAAAGGGGGGGAGGTGAGAAAGTATGGGGGTAGTTAAAGGAGGAAGGTGGGGAGGCATGGAAACGTATGGAATTTTCCTTTTTTGGTACCTGCAGGATGCAGGTGTAGGCAACCCTTAAGTCAGCTAGCACTTGTGGATATTTTGAGGTGGGCCCCCTAGTGGGCAAAGTGATTACTGTGGGCCCTTCTACCTTACTCAGTGTCCATCGTTCAAGTTGGTTGCCTAAATGTGTCTTCTGCACTTCTTCTGCACTTATTAAGAACATACCAATAATTTTTTAAAATTTGTCTTTTTAACAGAAAGGAAATCAAATTCTAATTTTGAATCAGGGTACTTTTGATATTAAAATTCTCCTCTCTTTTTAGCTTAAATTAATCCATTTTAGTCTTAGCTTGACTACTCATAAAATTTCTTGCTCAATATTCATTTTCCATGATCTGTAACTTTATTTATCTATTTATCTTATCATCTGATCTTTTTTAAAAATCTTGGAACAAACATTATATTTTAGAACAAAATTACTTTAATTTTTCTTTTACCAGTGCGTTTGCGCACACACACAAACACGCACACACACAATAAATAAAAACATGTCCTTCTTAGCTTTTCTTATCCAAAAGAAACAAACAAAAACACATTGTATTTTTCTTATCTACTTTTTATATATAGTCATTTTCTTTCACCCTTGTTATTTCTGACTGTTTTGTAAAACACCTTAGCTGGTTTCCAAATCAATTTCAGCAATACACTTTGAAAAGAGAAAAACATAATGTGCACACAGCATGCATCCAGAGACATACATAAATATACAGAAATAAACAGAAATCCCATAGCTTTTATTTCAAAACCTTAGCCATAAATCGGCACCCGCTTACGTGGCTAAAGCTTTTTACTGGTATATGCGGATTTTACGGGGACTATGGACTAGCTTTCGGGCAAAGGAAATACAGCAGTTAGTATTTTAAACAATCTCCACCCCCTCTTTTTTTTTTTTTTTTTAACTTCAGTTTCTCTGAGCAACGTTTTGGTTATCTCCCAGGTGTTTAATTTCAAAGGCTTGGTAAGATCACAGCTTCAAAGAAGGAGAAAGAATGTAAGTTTTTTCCTATGCATTGGGAGTAATTGTTATTTAAATATTTCCTTTGTTACAGAAATGCTGAGGCATAGGAGCACATGGACCCCAATGTTCATAGCAGCACTCTCCACAATAGCTAAAACATGGAAAGAGCCTAAGTGTCCATCAACAGATGAATGGATCAAGAAGATGTGGCTTATCTATAAAATGGAATACTACATGGCAATGAGAAAGAATGAAATCTGGCCATGTGTAGCAACATGCATGGACCTTGAGGGTGTGATGCTGAGCGAAATAAGTCAGGCAGAGAAGGACAAATATCATATGTTTGCACGTATAGGAGGATTAGGAGGAACTTGACGGAGGAACAAGGGGGAGAAGAAGGGAGGAAATGGTGGGGGAAAGGGAGAGAGGCAAACCATGAGAGACTCTTGAATGCTGACAAAAACTGAGGACTGATGGATGTGGGGGGGAGGGGGGAGGGGCATAGAGGAGGACACTTATGGGGATGAGCACTGAGTGTTATGTGGAAACTAATTTGACAATAAACTATTTGTAAAAAAAATATATATATATATTTCCTTTGTGTTAGGGGTCAAATGACCCAGGGCATCTTGTCCATTTCTGCATCCATCATCACGACACACTCCGTTTTCATTCTTACTATTTTTTCAAAGATTCCATCTCTTAGCATCCTAATCAGACTTGGTCACAAGCACCCAGATCTTCATATAAGGTGTTTTGTGCTTTTCTAACTTCACAAAATGACACGCGGAGTTCCCTGAATGATTTTACTGCTCTTCCACACTGTTGTCTAGCCCAGGAACTAGCAGAATAGTAAGATTCCCAACCATCCTCAATCTCAGCCCTTCTTTCAGCGTTCTAACTTAACTTTCAGCCTCTGGTTGAAAATTTTGTGTCCGGCTGAACTGCCCATGCTGGTAGCCATTTGTTTCCCTTCTTTGCCATGGTCTACTTTGTGTGGACAGTTTCTCAAACAAGCAAATTAGATAGGCTGGCGTATTCAAAGTGACCTCCAGGCTCTCACAGTGGTCCATAAACATCTAACATGTAAGGAATTTACAAGGTTTGTCTTTGTGGCAATAAGGTCTCTGCCAAATCTCACAAAAGTTTATATAGAGGTCTTCCCTGGGTTTAGTAATGTATACCATAAAGAAAGTCTCAACAACACATCTATATCTCAAAGCTGCATGGTTGAGGCAGCTTCTGAGAATGGGAAAGACCAGTGAAATGCACAGTCCAAAGACAAGGGTGGGGATGGGGAAAGTCCAATTGTCCAGGGTCTAGCTTCTGAGTCAATCAGAAGTCACATCTTCTCGAGGACCTCTTCCAGCATTTGTCCAGGGCACTGAAGGGTATACAGCTGTGTCCCTGACTTCTACCCAGTAGATGCCAATGAACACCCTTTGAATCTTGACAGTTGAAGATGTCTCCAGATGTTGCCAAATGTTCTGGGTGGTTGGGGGTGATATTGGTGGTGAAATGCCCTCCATTGAGAACCACAACCTAATCTCACTACAAAAAGAAAAATTTACATATGACTAATTTAACCCTTGTAAGTATCTTAAATGTGAACATTGTGATGAAGACCAACCCTCTGTATCTTAAGAACTCCAACACAGCCATTTTTTTCTTTCAGCATTAATTAAATTGATGTTTTATTTCTTTTAAAATAAAACATTTTTAACTGCTGCATTTTTTTGATTGAGTAGTAGATGAAGATTGATTTACATTTATAATCATGTTATATATGTACATATTTATACACAGACATATGTATATGTGCATATTATGTACTCATACACTTAAAACACCCACACATATATACATCATATAGTATGCATTGTAATATAATCATATATAAGCCACATATGTTATAATGTGATGTAAAATGATATGATTTACTAAGAGAATAATAATATCACTTTTCTAATTACTTCTCATAGAGTTGTGCTGTCCAGTCCAGTAGCCACTATCCACATGTTGGTTATTTGAAATGTGTCTAGTATGAATAAAAGTATGTAGTTTACAAAAAATAAACACTGGGTTTTGATGATATAGTATGAAAAAGAGAATGCAATTTTTTCAGTCATTTTAAAATCAATTATATAGTGAAATGAGAATGTGTTGGTTATTTGGATTAAACAAGATATATCTTTCATTCATTTTAACTCATCTACTTTTGTTGATGGGCCTATTTGAAAATTTAAGATTATTAATGTGGCTTGCATTTGAGTCTTAAGTAATATTTCTGTTGGATAGCACAGCTTACAACATACACTCTTTTTTTAAATTTAATTTTATATTTTTTATTTTTTAAAGCTTATTTATTTATTTTGAGAGAGAAAAAGCACATGCAGGGGAGGGATAGAGAGAAGGAGATACAGAATCCTAAGCAGGCTCTGCACCATCGGCATAGAACCTGCTGTGGAGCTCAAACTCACAGACTGTGAGATCATGACCTGAGCCCTGATCAAGAGTTGGACACTTAACAGACAGAGCCACCCAGAAGCCCCATACAACATATACTCTTTTGATTAGAATGTTGGGATTTATTATGTTATGTTTATATTAATGGTTTCCTTTCTCTCTTTTTTTTCTTTTTAATTCTTTACAGTGATGTGTAATGAGATTAAGTTAAAGGCAAAAGTGATAGACTTTCTCTTGGGGTATAACTTACTTAAGCCAATATATGCATAATGCATAGAAAATAATCAGATTAGTAGGGCACCTGGGTGGCTCAGTTGATTGAGTGTCCAACTTTGGCTCAGATCATGATCTCCTGGTCCTTGGGTTTGAGTTCTGGCTGGGGCTCTGTGTTGATAGATTCTGTGTCACCCTCTCTTTCTGCCCCTCCACCATTCACGCTGTCTCTCTGTTTCTCTCTCAAAAATAAACATTAAAAAAAGTGAATAATAAGATCAGTAAATATTAATTTTTATTATTATCATTACTATTGTAACTATTATATAGTAAACACTGTAGTTCCTCAGTAAATGAAACAGTGAAAAGAAAAAGAAATAAAGCTTTTCTGAGTTCAGATTCTTTTTATAATACATATTGATAAACCAACTGTGCCTATCTTGTGTTTCCCGATGAGATAGTAATTGAAACATGAACACAGGGTCCTCAAGGATTGATGTTCATTTTTATGCTCTTTATGCTATCTACTTAGCTCCACAGAGTACATATGAAGGTGACTGGTATATTTCTATTGAATATTTTTGTTGCCTTACTAAAGAAAAAATGTAAAATTAGAAAATTAATGAGCTGGTCTAATTGTTTTTATCAATTTATTAAGGCAATATGTATTAATTGTTACAGTTTTATAAAAATCAGATTAGTAGAAAGAATTTTCAACCCAATTGTGCATATAAACATAAAATGTTTACCAATAAATGGATGAAGACATTCCTTTGTATATTGAGCACATTGACTGAAATGATTACAAAGAATATATCCAGACAGGGATAAGAGTAGTTGTATTGTTTTTCTGAGTTTTCTTTTAAAGTTATTAAAAAGATGTACTAATAAAAATAAAGAAGCAAATGTCATCTTTTTCAACTGAGATTCTCTTTGAGAGAATGAAATGGACGTAATGCCCTAGGCAGTCAACATATGTAATTACTTGGCTGTTTTTCTATGCATCTAGAATAGCACAAGTCATGTAACCACTTTGGGTGATAAAAAAAAAAAAATAGTGACTCCATTATGTTCCATGTTATTATTCATTGTTCCGATGAAGAACTTTGGATATATTTTTGTAGGAATTCTCCCCATTTCTGTATTTGAATATTTGTCTTTTTTTGTTTGTTTATCTGATTAGGCTTTAAGAGAGAAACTTCTTAAAGTAACCAAGAACCAAAGACAAGGTAATTGTCTTTATTAATCAGAAGAAATAGACACAGCATTTTGCTTATAATTATGATAGAATCAATCATCAATCTAGAATTAGAAGCTAAATTCAAGGAAAAGGTAAGAACAATATATATATGCTGAGGAGATGAAAGACCAGACATCAGAACCACTCAGGTGCTTGGAACTGAGGTTGCATAGAAGAAACAGAATTGGAGAGAACAAAGCAAAAATGCCAAAATAAAGTAACAGTAAAAAGCAGAGATAGCCTCTGGAGGACACTTAAAATCCTACATTAACATTTAAGTTTTCTCTGTATATGAATAAAAGTACTATAGCTTATGGGGGTAATTATTGTAAGAGCCAACTGAGTTCCAGTCTTCTCTTCTCTCTTAAGGTATTATTTTGTTATCAGTAGTGTCACATTAAAAGGAATACCAAACAATATATTGTATCCACTTAAGGAAAGTGATTTTGTAGTTTTAGTACATGGCAAGCTGAGATAGTGTGAATTCCTGTAATGTCAACATTGATCCTTGCAGAAATAGATCCCCAAACTAGCAACAGTAGAAAGCATATATTTTAATATGCATCCTAAGAAGAGGAATATGGACAAGATAAAAACATTAAAGGAGGAAGTAGAGGCTTATAGATAATTTTAACAAAAATTTCCAAGACAATACGGCTTAGAAAAACAGCTAATCATGTCTTTTAATGAACTCAGAATTATTGAATTCTACCATAGCCATTAGTTTATTTTAATGAGAAAGGTAAGAAGGTATCCACAGTTCATTTGATTATGCACGTATTAAAAAATATTTATTGAACTCCTAATATATTCCAGGCATTTGACTGGGCATTTCAGTGGTGATAGAAAAGGTCCCTAACCTCATGGAACTTATAATCAAGTATGTTGCAGATAAATAGCAGAAAGAAGAGTAAGCGTTTACCATCATTCAGGTTATTATGAATACTTAACAGAATAAGGACACAGTATAAAGGGATAAAAAATAATGTAGACATGTTTAGATTGTTTGATTAAGAAAGAGTTCAAGGAGGCAATGATTAGAGAGGGACCTGAATAAAATAACTAAATGGATATCTGAGAAAAATGTAAAGCATATGAAAGCCTGGGGTAGGATTATTTTAGGAACAAAAATTAAAAATGCAATGCCTTTGAGGAGAAAATAATGTTGTCATATTTGATGCATGGTAAAAAATCCAGAATAATAGGGCTGGGATGAAGAAGGAATAGTAAGTAGGAAATTATTTAAAATACACATGTAACTAAAGCACAATCTATAAAAATAATTAATAATAATAAAGATTGCAAAACTAGATTACATTAAAATTAAAAAATAAATAACCCTGAAAGAAAATAAAAACTTAAAAAAAAATAAGCCACAGCTAGGAGAAAATATTTTCAAAAGACATCTAATAAAGGACTATTATCCAAATTACACAAAGAATTCTTAAAAATAAACAATAAGAGGGGCACATGGGTGGCTCAGTCAATTAAGCATCTGACTCTTAATTTTGGCTCAGGTCATGCTTTCACTGTTGGTGTCTGACTCTGTGCTGATTGCGTGGAGCTTGCCTGGGATTCTCCCTATCCTGCTCTCTGCCCCTCGCCCACAAGCTCGCTATCAAAATAAACAAATAAACTTAGACAAAATCAACAATAAGAAAAACAACCCAATTAAAACATGGGTCAAAGACCTAATGGGCACCTCACCAAAGAAGGCCTATAGATGTTCAATATCATATGTCATTAGGCAAATGCAAGTTAAAACAACAATAAGATATCATTACACACCTATTAGAATGGCCAAAAACAAAACACTAACAATACCAAATGCCAATGAGCGTGTGGAACAATAGGAACTTTCATTCACTGCTATGGGGAAGGCAAAATGTAACAGCCATTTTGGAAGACAGTTTGGAGATTTCTTACAAAAGGAAACATACGCTTGCCCTGTGACCCAGCCACACTCCTTAATATTTACCCAGAGTTGAAAACATCCACAAAAAAACCTGCATAGGGATGTTTATACCAGCTTTATTCATAATTGCTAACAGTTGGAAGCGATCATGATGTCTTTCATTAAATGAATGGATACATAGTCAGTGGTACATCCAGACAATCGAATATTATTGAGTATTAAAATTAACAAGCTATTAAGACATGAAAAGTCATAGAGAAGCCTTAAATCCATATCAAGTGAAAGAAGCCAATCTGAAAAGGCTACAACATAATGTATGATTCCAACTATCAGATATTCTGGAAAAAGCAAAACTGCGGAGACAGCAAGCATATGAGTGGTTAGGAGGAGGAAGAATGAATAGATGGAGCATAAAAGATGTGTAGAGCAATGAACCTTGTATGTGATCCTGTCACAATGGATACATGTCATTATACATTTGTCCAAATCCATGGAATGTGCAACATGAAGGGGGGACCCTAATGTGAACTATGGACTTTGAGTGGTTACGAGGTGTTGCCATAGGTTCATCTGTTGTAACGAGTGTACCACTCTTGTGAGGGATCTCAATAACAAAGAAGGCTGTGTGTATGTGAGGGTAGGGGCATACAGGATTACCTCTGCACCTTCCTCTGCATTTTGCTATGTGTCTAAAACTGCTCCAAAAACAAACTCTATTCTATACTAGAATTAAACTAAAAACTTTCAAGAAATAAACAAAACCAAAAAAATAATAAACTCTATTAAAAATATGTAGGAAGAAACTGTATCTAGTAGGATCCTAAAGCCATGATGAGAATTTTCATTATTGTTCTAAATGTGTAAGAAAATCTCTGAAGAGCTATGGACACAAATGTGACATCATCAATATTAAGGATAGAGAGAAGGGGGAGGAATGGAAAGGAGAAAGACAACTTAAAAACCTGTAGTATAAACCCAACTAACTGATGATGATGATTTGGTTAAGGATGGTTTTGGTGGAGGTAATAAGAAGTGGTAATAAGAAGGAAAGTAGAAAGAAATCAAAGATGACTTACAAGTTTTCCACTTGCAACATCTATGTCAATGTCATTTGCTATATTGAGATGAGGAATATTTTGGAAGAAGCAGGGAATCAATGGGTGACTTTGGGCAAGTTAAGTTAGTTATGCCTAATGGAGTTGTTGAAAGAGAGTTGTATATATCAGCCTATCTCAGAAGAAAACTGGAGGTAAAAACTGGGGATCATTGTTATAGAGATGCATTTAATACCATTGGCCTGGATCAAATCAGCTAGAGATATAATGTAGGTAGAGAAGAAGGGAAAGTTAAACCAAATACTTAAAGGTCAGGGGAGGAAGGCAAAACCAGTCAAAAGTACTATATTAAAATAAGAAGAAAATTAGGAATATGTGGCATTCTCAAAGCCTAGTTAACGTAGCAATTCAAAAGGAGGAAGAATCAGTTATGTCAAACCTACTGAGGAAGTTTGAGGCTTGATAACTGACCATATGTTGAATAATTTGCTTTAGGTGTTTTTTTTAAAAGTCTAGTCTTTTCTTAGTTTGAGAGAGAATGAAAGAGAACACAAGTAGGAGAGGGGCAGAGAGAGAGGGAGAGAGAAACCCAAGAAGGCTCCACACTGTCAGCACAAAACCCAATGAGGGGCATGAACTCACAAACCATGAGATCCTTACCTAAGCCAAAATCAAGAGTCAGGGCCTTAACAGACTGAGCCACCCAGGTGCCCCAAATTTGTGTTAACCCTGACAAGAATATCTTCAAAATGTTGATGGGATAAAACGTCTAAATAAAGAGAATTGAAGAGAGAATGTAAAGAAAAAAAATAGAGAATGCAGTCGTCAATAACTTTGGGTCAATGACTATAGGAAATGAGAAGAATCAAAGAAATTTCTTTTTAAACAAGAGAAAGGAGCATGCCTACACTCTGACAAGATAGAAAATTGATAATACAGGAAAGAAGCATATGACTCCAGAAAAATCTCAGGTTCCAAATCAGGGGAAAAATGTTGAGCACAGTTAGTGTGTTTGACCTTAGATATTAACACGGACAATTCGTCAGTTCAAAAGTCAGAAAGCCAGAGTATGTAGGAACAGATGGAAGGAATCTTGTGTTTTCTCAGCAGAGGGTCAGGAACAGAGAGTGTTATTGATGGTTTGAGAAAACAGTAGAAAATGTGAATTTTTCCTTTCTGAGAATGAGAGCACAAACTAAGAAATAGCATAAGAAAGCTAGAAGGTTCTGAGGGCTCAGCTGATCTCTGGACTTCCGCACATTTGCTAAGTATTAGTGGAAATGGTAACTGATTTTCATGGATCCATGAAGTTTGAATAAGATAGTTGTACTTTCAGATCAATTGCTTAGGCTTTGCTTTACATTAAGAGAAAATATTCATCAGTCATTGAAAAGAATAGTCTGACCTAGGGAAAAATATTTACCCTCTCTAGGGCTCATCTGTATATTGGGCAAATGTTACCTGTCTTACAGGGTAATTGTGAGAAGTAAATGATGTAAAACATTTAGCACAATACTTGACAAAAGTAAGCATGCATCCCTTGCAAGTTATTGGTATTGGTATTGTTTCTGTTATAAAAGCATAAATAACCAGCTATCTTGTATGCAGGTACTTGGAATTCAGTGAAAGGATAGTTGTTAGGAATGTAACTGGCATTAATAAGCAGAAAACTTGCTTATGATGTTTCAACCAGATAGGGGTTTATTATTTATTTATTTATTTATTTATTTATTTATTTATTTTTAATGTTTATTTATTTTTGAGAGAGAGAGCTAGAGACTGAGTGTGAGCCAGGGAGGGGCAGAGAGAGGGAGAAAGAATCTGAAGCAGGCTCCAAGCTCTGAGCTGTCAGCACAGAGCCTGATGCAGGGCTCTAAACCACAAACTGTGAGATCATGACCTGGGTCGAAGTCAGATGCTCAACTGACTGAGTCACCCAGATGCCCCAGGGTTTATTTTTTTAATCAACAAAATGACATTCAAGGTCTAGATCAACTGTGCAAGAATGCAATCAGAAACCAGTGTTCCTTCCATTTTTCATATCACCATCTTCACAAATGGATTTTGTCTTCAGAGATTCCAGATGTCTGTTATCTAAATAGGCTTGATGTAAGAGTTCTAAATAAGAAGATGAAGGAAATATAAAGTATGAATGGCTAACGTATGGGCCAGCTGAGTTTGAGTGTGTATTTATGTGTGTACGTGTGTGTATGTGTACTAAGCTGTTGACTCAGTCTTCTTTCTCATTGACTTGAAGTTTAGAAAGCACACAAAGTAGCCTACAGCACTATTTTTATTAGGATAAACTATCCATCCTCTAAATAAAATGAGGGTTCTCTTTTTAAAAAAGCATAGAATGCATATTTGCTAGGCAGCTAACTGCCTACAGCAGAGGATCAAGATAAGCTCTTTCTTTTGGAAAAGCCCATTGTTTAGTAGAGGAGACAAATGCATAAACCTGAATTCACAAACAGAAATGTGTACAGGGTCAGGCACAGAACGAAAATGATGAAGTGGGTTGAATGGTAATTATAGAGCACATATCACAACCTAATATGGCAAGAATTACCTATCTGTAATATACTGATGCCATGAGATCCGTGGTCTCAAAATACTTAGCTCTTTCAACAGAAGCCCACATCTTGATTTTATGTTAATTTTTCCTTTTTTTTAGAATTATAAACTAGATTATTATTTTTCTAATGAGCAGACAAAACAAAAAGTGTCTATGGCCTGGAATCCATACAACTCACCTCTGACTTATACATTTTGGTATCTTAAATTATAATAAAGCCTTCCACAGAAATATATGCAAAGCGATACGGTAGCCTCATGGACAAAGGAACTCATTTGTGAAGGACTTTGTTTTCATTTAACATTGCAAGAAATTCAGTGTGCCACAGAATCATAAATCTGTGCAATGGAAGACACCTAAGTAATTATCTAATGCAACTCCTTTATTTTATACATGAAGAAATTGCAACCAAGAGAAGTTTCTTTCAAGGCTACAGAACAAAGCTCTAGAATCCACATTTCCTGTTTCCTAGACCAGGGCTCTTTCTACCTCAGCATGCATCTTCATACAAGTCAGACAGAGGAGTGAGTTGAAACTGACAAGGCGATTGACCTAGTCCACTGGGCTTGTGATGCAGAAATAATAGATAATGTTTTAAACACTCCTGTCAATTCACCCCAGTGATAATGCCAGGGAAGCAGAAGAGTTTCTAGAGATTGTGAAAATAACTCAGTTGAAGGCTATTTCACAGCCTCTGAGTCAATAATTAATTCTGCCAACAGGTAGTCATATTATCCTTCTCTGAAGGTCAGGCGATTGCTCATCTTCTATTAAGATTTTATGAGAATGAAACAAATGACCCCAAATAAGCTCACATCAAGGACTTTCTTAAAATAGTTGAGCATTTGCATTGGGTTGTTTTCAAATAATCCTATCTCTGAGTGAATCTGTATCTAAATCTGTAGAAAAATACAATATTGAAGGTATTTGAATCTCTTTGAAAAAAAGTTTTTAAATCTTAATTTTCTAAGGATCTACTATTATCATAGGATAAATTATATTTATTTTACTGGGTTTGCTCAAGTAGGGATCGCTGCTTTAAGTTTATCACAATGTCTTATATTTAAAAATAATAATTGATGAACTACTTTCAGGAACTGATTATTTAAAAAGCATCAATTCAGAATGCCTCATTTTTAGAATATTTCAGGTTACTCTTATTTATAATTTCACCCACTTATACAACCCATTAAGATTCAATGATAAGAAATATATCTCTATGACTATTTTTTTAACATGATTAGTTTTACCCTTAAACATATTCAGGATGTTTCAGAACCAAAAAAAAAAAAAAAAAAAAAAAAAGTGTGGAGAATATCTGGCAATTAGTTAGATATTAGTTAAATAGATACTCTTCTGTTTAGGCTACATGTTCATTTCCCAACTCTTAACTAAGTTGGAGCCTGTGCTTTTTTGTGTATCTCAATTTGATTTGATTGTTTATTTAGTTCATCTCTTTCCAACCTTGTTCTTCACATGTTACTAACACTGCTACAATTTGAGAGTTCATTAATTTTTTCCCCCTATTATTCTCCCAATTTGCTAGGCACTGTACCACCTAAACCACCCTAAGCAGATGTATATATAGCTGCTTTTTTTTTTAAACTCTCCAGGGAAGAAGACTCCATAAACTCCCTTGGTAACCAATTCTAGTGTTTAATTGAACATGTCCATTCATCTATAATAATATTTGTAATTATACAGCACATTTCTTCTGAGTAGCTCTTGGCACTTTAAAATAGTATTTCAATCCCCAAGACATTCCTAGAAGTAGGTGGTAAGCTTCATTATGCTCCTAGAGGGCACAAACAACATCTTTATACATGTTATATTCAGTGCTCAGGACATTGTGAAGACTTTAGAAATGTTTAATAATCAGAATAGTAATTTTACAGATGAATAAATTGAGAGAAAGTGAATTTAGCTCCTCTCCCAGTGCTCACAATGGGGAAAACTTTTGAAAATTTCTGACTCACACGCACTGTAGGCTACAATATTCTTCCGTAAGATTTTGCTCCTGTTTTTGATGCTTTGATTAGAAATGAGATAGATACTGTTATATATCTTAAAAGGGGAAATATTCCTGTCCAGGCAATCTCTACACAATCCAATATTATTCAGTGGGTTATTATGAGTTTAAACTTTGGAGACTAGTAAACTGTGAATGACATGAACTTCATCATTTGGTATCCCTTTTCTCAAGGGACCGACTGGCTGCATTGCTTTCCCACGATGTATTTTCTATTATATGTGGGACAGGTCCTCTCTAACACAGAGTTCTGAAACTTTCAAACTTTTGCCAATTAAAACATTCCTGATTTGCATCTCATGTCATTTGGTTCCTGGCAATTCTCAATAATACTATTAAATAAATGCATTAGAAAGTCCCAATATGCACAGGATCATTAAATAAATTTGCATTTTAGAGGAACATTTTGAGATCAGAATGATTTAGTTCAAGAGTAAACAGAGGCATTTCTGGAAAAATGTCATTGGTCTATGGGAAGAAATATTTTTGGATAACTAATTTTCTTAGAGCCATTAAATTATAATTCAATATAGTACTTAAATTGTGTAAATGACTATCTACTCAATATTTGAGTAGGAATAATCATATAGAGTTGTATTCATTAATTTTGAAGACTAAGTTTTTATTAGAGATTAAATTTTACTACATAACTAAGATCAGTAGCCTGGAAACCTTATTGTGCTCAAAAGAATCAGTTGAGGTCTGAAATAGATGTTGTGTAGCACTTAGATGACTCAAATTATGTGAATGGTAAGCAAGTTTACTGACTAATTTTCCTTATACACAGATATCATGTTTTCAAAAGCAAATGTTCTAAGCAAATTCTGAAAATAGCTGTGAATCTGAGATGTTCATATTTGACCAGATTTTCCTCAACTGTTTGAAAACGTGATTCAATCTGACTAGTTTGTGGGTAAATGGGTGTATTTAGATGAAATAAAAATAGAGGAGGGACAAAGACAGAGAGAAAATAGACATAGAGACAGAGAGACAGAGGGAGAGAGAGAGAGCACATTTCAGTGCTCATTCCAACAGGCTGCTCTTTAGACTGTTGACCGAGATGTAAATGGACATACTTTTACCATCTCTCTGGGGAGTCCATGTTCTAAAGCTTTTAAGTAACTTTTTGAAGGAGATTCTGTTACTGAATAGAAATATGATTTCACTCAGACATGTAGCCCCATACATCGAATGAACATCAGAAGAATCAGAGATTCTTATAGAGAAATGGGCGAGAAGAGTTTCTTAGAGATATTGCCAAAAAAGATACTATATGAGAAGATCACATTCATCATCATCATGTAACTAGCAGCCATGTGACATAGATGATGTTTGGAATGGTTTGCTTTAGTGCCTGGTGCCTTAAAAGTCTGATGGTGGTGAAAATACTGTAAAATGTCAGGAATCAAGCTGAAAAGAATTAGAGAAAATAACAATGCAATGAATATATTTTTTTAAAAACCAGAATTATTTACCTTTAAATATAAAACGATAATGATGGGAATAACCCTCATTTAAGGGGTCAGTGTTAGCACGAATATATTAATAAAGTACTAATACAAGTGAAAAGACAAAGGAGTCTTTATTACCATGTTATTGAGCGATAAGACTGAGCCTGACATATAAACAAACTCCTAATATGTAATCCCTAGATTTCAGGGAGAAAAGTACATATTGTGTGGCATATCAAAATTCATGCCATAACAAATCTTTCATTTTTTTCAACCTACTGCTAGGTGGGTCACTGAATATTCATTCCACATAAAAAGACTGCGTATATTAGCAAAATGTAATTTAAAATATAAGATAGAATACCTATAGGCTTCAGAAATAAAATGTAGTCTATTTTACTAATTATATTTCTCCCTTGAAATATCTGAGCCACCTACACATGTCAGTGACATGGTAGTAGCTCCTATAAATTGAAATGGTAGGAGTTGAACTTGTGTGGATGTTATTCAAATAATGGGATGCAGGTGTAAATGGAAGCATTCCATCTGATTGACAATCTTGGTGCTGTGAGGAGAAAGGTGAGCTGTCAGCTATGACACTAATGAACTATTTGGCTGAATAAATAGATTCTCTGTGTGCAATGCAAAGCATGTTGTTTTAAGATTATATTCATAATTAGATGCTGCTAATAATATGGGGCAATTTTATATACATTGCCTAGGGCACATCAAATAAATAATGAGCTCAGAAATAAGTTTCAAGTATCAGATGGTGACTTTCATCACAAAAGCCATTCCTATTACTTTCAGCCTTATGACCTTGGCTAAACAGCTTAACCCAACTGAACTTCAACATAGCATCTGAAAAATGGGAATAAAAAGTCTTAACTTATAGGGTTGTTGTAAAGATGATTCAGAGAGTATTAAAAAAATTAATTGTGTGTATAGCATAGTAACTGTTTTATAAATGGTGTTTATTTATTCTTAAAACTCTTGGAGAAAATATCTAGAACACAGTCCTGCAAAATATTTCTCCATTATCTAAACACTGCACTAATAGTAAGTTTTTTAAGATGAAACTTCTTCAGTGATGACTCAGAGTTCATATATTTGTAATTGATTTTACACAATACTATACATAATAATAGTAGACATATCATTGCAGATAATAATCCATGTTTCCAAAATTCCCATGAAAAATCCCACAAAAACTGAAATCTGGAAAATTTGAAACAGGTCTGAAGAATGTCCCATTAAAATGATCATGATAATGATGAAATGAAGTATGTCTTTTATATGAATATCATCTTATATTTTTGAAGGACCTTCAAGTGCTCTAATTTTATCTTTTTTAATGTATGTGACTTAGAAGGCATACTTTAAAGGCAATATTTTTTAAAGACAATATTTTTTTTTCTTTAAATGTTTTTTTAAATTTATTTTTGAGAGAGAGAGACAGCATGAGCCGGGGAGGTCAGAGAGAGAGAGACACACACACAGGATCCGAAGCAGGCTCCAGGCTCTGAGCTGACAGTCAGCACAGAGCCCTGACGTGGGGCTCGAACCCATTTACTGTGAGATCATGACTTGAGCCAAAGTCGACGCTTAACCATCTGAGCCACCCGGGCGCCCCTTAAAGACAATATTTTAAGGAAGGCGGTTCATATAATGAAATGACCAAGTAGAACAGCAATGACTGGAGTCCTGTGTCACATCCCTTGTGTGTAAAGAACTTGGTGAAATTATTAGATTTATTGATACACCGGCTTGTAAATTTTTTGGATGGTTTATTAACTAATTCAGTAATTTAATAAACATGTATCAGGTGACTTTTTTGTCCCAGGCATTATGATGCAGGCCAATAAGGAAAGTGACAAGATGTAAGTGAAACTATAAAGGGAAACAGCATTGGTGGAGGAGACTTAAGAAGCATATGGAGAAAACCCCTTCTTTTCTCTTGTTGGAAGTGCCGTTCAGGTACAATGTGAACATTACAAGTTGGAGCCACTATATCATGTTACAAAGTTCTGGCTTTATTCCACAACCTTTTCATTCCACCTCAAGAGGTTGCAAATGTTTTCCTTAGGTTTACGTTTTATTGTAAAAATTTCAGTCTGTCCTAGTCATTCCCAGGAAAAACTCTGGAATGCTTGGTTTCCTAATTGTCTTATTCCCTGAGTCATTTGGGGTTCCAATCCTTCTCTGTGTTTTCTACAGCACATGGGATATCCCCAGCACTTCTGGGTCTGGCGTCTCCCCTAGACAGTAAATTCCTTCAAAGTCAAGGGTATGTCTTCTTCATCGCTGCTTTCACAGAGTTGATCACAGTGGGAAATAATTCAATATAGTAGGAGAACGGTAATAGGAAATACCAAAGTCGTCATTAACAAACACAAGTCTTCACATTTCTCTATAGCTACTTCTGATCTTTGTTTCCTTAGATAAATTAAACTATATTTAGTATATCTCCCTTCTTTCTTTTTTCTTATGCTTTTCTAATATATTATTATGTCTTTTTGATGAATGAATGGTTGGCTGAGTGAATTAGTGAATAAATTTGCACCCCCATACATAAAATAGAGTTTGTTAGAGGCTGTTTCATAACTTTTTAATGTTTATTCATTTTGAGAGGGAGAGGGAGGGAGGGAGACGGAGAGCACAAGCAGTGGAGGGGCAGAGAGAGAATCACAAGCAGAGCATGGAGCCTGACTGCAAGGCCCTATCTCAGGAACCATGAGATCATGTCCTGAGCCAAAATAAAGAGTGGGATGCGTAACCCACTGAACCACCCAGGCACCCCTGTTAGATGCCATTTCAAAACTCGGAAACAAAAACAAAACGACAAACAATCAAACAAACAGGGAACCCTCAATATACAAAAATTTTATGTATGTCTAAGTAGAAGAAGTTATCATCTGGCTTTTAGGAGATTTGGAGAGCTGGTCATTAGATTTTGTTCTTTAGTGCCAACATTCCATTGGCTTTTCTGATGCCTTCCTCCCTGATTTCTTTGGCCGTTTTTCTTGTGGTAATTGTTGTTTTTGTTTTGTGTGTGTATGTTTCCTAGGAGCCTGGATTTTGGAATTTTTGCATATGAAAACTGCATATGAAAACTTCTATCTATAATCCTTCAATTGATTCCACTATTGCTGGGCCTCTGTCTTAACTATCAGTTTGTACAACATCTGAAGTTTCAGAGGATCACCTGTTTAGGGCTTTGCAGGGCTCATGGATTTCTTTCTTTGCATTAGGTGCCTCTGATTTTTTTAAAAATTTTTTAAATGTTTTTATTTATTTATGAGAGAGAGTGACAGTGTGAGCAGGGAAAGACCAGAGAGAGAGGGAGACACAGAATCTGAAGCAGGCCCCAGGCTCTGAGCTGGCTGTCAGCACAAAGCCCAATGTGGGGCTTGAACCCATGAACCGTGAGATCATGACTTGAGCCGAAGTCAGAGGCTCAACTGACTGAGCCACCCAGGTGCCCCTCTTTTTTTTTTTAATTTTTAATGTTTTTATTTATTTCTGAGAGAGAGAGAGACAGTGTGAGCAGGGGAGGATCAGAGAGAGAGGGAGGTGCCTCTGATTTTTAACTTGTATTAACCAGTTGCATGAGTTATCAGTATTCTACCCTCTCTGTCTTCAATTAATTTCAGTTTCTTAAAGGCTCTTGGACAGGGATCTTCCTACACTTTTAGTTACCTCTGCTCTGATAGTTTTCCACTTCCTATTATTAGTGGCATTGGTTTATTACAATGTTAATGGGTCTTGAGAGTAGACAAGTCAAACAACTTTTCTCCTCAATCTTACATATTATTTTAGAATCCCCACCATTTCCCAATCTTTTTAAACCTTTGTTCAACCTTTGAAACCTATGGAGGGATCACAAATATTAGATTGAACATAGAAGAGGAAGTTTATCAATACTCTGATCATAACAGAGAATCCTATTTAGAATGTGTCTCAAAGCTGTTCGGCTGCTGGTACCCAGATAGAAGTCATCACAATACACAGTATGGACAGAAGTAATTTGTATGGATAGAGTACAAGTGAAATTATTTTTGCGTTACATTTTCTATCTTTCATATTGCCCAAATTATTCCCAAATTTTGGTCTTTCTTGCTTCATTTTTCTTCAATGATTTCCCTAACCATACAAGTTCATAGAAGGTGTATTAAAAAGCATGAAATGCAGATAATGAAATAAATCCTATAGTCCTAGAAATAACACTATGCCATACACTGGCTGTTTTTAGAATTTCAACTTATTGGGCGATTTTCAAGAGATCCAAATGCCTGATCTCAAGATTGGAGACCAACCTGTGGTTGCAGAGTAAAATTTGCCCTTTTACACCACAGAAATTGTTTGTGGCTAACACAATGTTTGCTTTTGTGTTTGTTTTTACTTTACCACCTAAGGTGCAATCTACATCACTGGGAAGGAGACCAATTTGTATATCATGGGGCTATACATTGCATCCTATGTAAATCAGATGTAGAAATCTCAGCTACCTATGCTGAGATTTATTCCAGTGATATCTGTGTGTTACTTCTTTTTTTAAGTTTATTTATTTATTTATTTATTTATTTATTTATTTTGAGACAAAGACAGCATGAGCTGGGAAGGACAAAGAGAGAGAAGGTGAAAGAGAATCCCAGCCAGTCTTTGCACTGCCAGCACAGAGCCTGATGTGGGGTTCAAATTCAGGAACCACAAGATCATGACTTGAGCGGAAACCAAGACTTGGATGCTTAAGGGACTGAGCCAGGCAGGACCCCCTGTGTGCTACCTTTCAGATGAGGTCCAGGAAGCTGATGATTGGTTTTCTTTTCAATCTGGCTGTAGGAACAAGGGAAGAATATTTAGCTCTGGCCCTTCAGTTTATTTATTTATTTTTTTAAATGTTTTATTTATTTCTAGGAAAGAGAGAGAGATAGCGTGAGCAGGGGAGGGTCAGAGAGAGAGGGAGTCACAGAATCTGAAACAGGCTCCAGACTCTAAGCTGGCAGTCAGCACAGAGCCCGACACGGTGCTCGAACCCACCAACTGTGAGATCATGACCTAAGCGAAAGTTGGACACTTAACCAACTAAGCCACCCAGGCGCCCCCCTTCAGTTTATTTGTGATGATCTGATTCTGAGGGACATGACCAAATATTTATTTTCACTTTTTTGTCAGTTTATTTTGTCTTCTTTAAATCTCCCTTTCTTTTTTAACCAAGGCTTTCAAAGGGGCTTTCATGTCTCTTCACAGTTGTAAAACCAGTATAATTTCAGGGATATTGTGCATTTACTCATATTGTACTATTCAACGGGACACCTGTTCATTCCGGCTCTTATTTCCACCTTCGAAGAGGTTTTTTTATCATTCAACATTCAATTAAAATGCAATCCCTCTGTAAAATATCTAATTTTCCTAGCCAGAAATAAAAGCTTACTTACAACTGTCATGGGGATTTTGAATAAAATTTATAAATTTGTATTATAACCAATGAAAACTATCTGATCTCCTCTCCCAGTTGACAAATTCCTCAAATATCAAGACCTGTTTCATTAATTTGTATACTGTGTATATATATATTATATGTAGGTTACACAATAATCATATATAACAACAGCAATATCAACAATCACACTAGCAAACATACAACAAATGATTTCTCTATGGATGCACTTTCTGTGGGCTCTATGTACATTGTGTTGTTCAATCCTCCTAACTGTACGAGTCAGGAACCAACATTATCCTCTTTTTCTTATGAGAATATTGGGGTCTAGTAAAGTTATATAAGTTGCCAAGCATTTTACAGCCACGAGACCTTAGACTTATTTTCAAACCCAGATCGACCTTGTTTCAACTGGCCATTTGTCCCTTCTCAAATATATAGACAATATACGACTTGTACATACTAGGTGATTAATGAAAATTTTTTGTGTGAAACTGTAATGAGATCACTGCTTTCTTAAGAACAATTTAAATCAAAATTTATTTTTCCGGAGAGACGAGCAAAGTGTAACTTTACCTACACTTTACGGAATATTCCTTTTTTGTAGTGAGGGGCCCAGGGTGCACGTTAACATCATAAAAAGAGTCATTGTGTGACACCCAAGAGTAGCCTTGCTCTCTCTTGATTTAGGGTATTCAAGTGTTAAAGACCCACCTGTTATACTTCAAAAGGCAAACTTTTGACAGCGTTTCTGAAAACAGAATTTGGAAGAGGTATAGCTTTGCCTGCAGAAATACACATTGCATTCTTAGGATATGAAATTGCCATTGGAAACAGAGATCCAAAATAAATAAAAGTCACTTAAGCAAATTCATTTTGTGCTCACAAAGAAGTTGAGCTGGGGTGATGACACTGCTTTAGGAAGTCATCTGTGAACCTGGATCCTTCTTTTGAGTCTCCATTTCAAAGGGGTTGCAGGGCACTGGGTGGCTCAGCCAGTTAAGTATCCGACTTGGGCTCAGGTCATGGTCTCACGGTTGTGGATTCGAGCCCCATATTGGATCTGCGCTGACAGCTCAGAGCCCAGAGCCTGCTTCAGATTCTGTGTCTCCTTCGCTTTCTGCCCCTCCCCTACTAATTGCTCTCTTTCTCCCTCAAAATAAATAAATATTTTTTAAAAAGGGGGTTGCACTTATCTGCACCGCTCAAGATGGTTCACTATCACTTACAGCAGCCAGGAATGGGATGTGAGTGCACAGACACGCTTTCCCTTCAGGGTCACAGTTTGGAGTGTTCATCTGCCACTTCCTTTACACCCCATTGTCCGGAGATTAATCATATAGACATACCTTGCTACAAGAGAAGCTAGGAAATGTAGTCTTTCTTCTAAATGACCATCTGCTGGGCTAAACATTCTATTACAATGACGTGAGCGAGGTATGTTTTAGGGGATAAGTAGTGGTATTTCTCACAGACTCGATCAGATTATACCTGCCTTTTTATGCTAAAGGAACTTGCTGGAATCTGTACCACTTATGTTTCTTTAATATATATAGTGACAGGGGCGCCTGGGTGGCTTAGTCGGTTAAGCGTCCGACTTTCGCTTGGGTCATGATCTCGCAGTTCGTGGGTTCGAGCCCCGCGTCGGGCTCTGTGCTGACTGCCAGCTCAGAGCCTGGAGCCTGTTTCAGCCTGTGACTCCCTCTCTCTCTGACCCTCCCCAGCTCACGCTGTCTCTCTCTCTCCCCTAAAAATAAAAATAAAAACATTAAAAAATATATATATATAGTGACAAACTTGAGATGTACATAGAACATAACTCAATTGAAAAATGAAAAGTGTGTATTATTTACCCTTAAGTACATCTTAGGCATTTTTTTTAATGTTTATTTTATTTATTTATTTATTTATTTATTTATTTTTACAAATAGTTTATTGTCAAATTAGTTTCCACATAACACTCAGTGCTCATCCCCACAAGTGTCCTCCTCCATGCCCATCCCTCCTCCCCCCCACATCCATCAGTCCTCAGTTTTTGTCAGCATTCAAGAGTCTCTCATGGTTTGCCTCTCTCCCTTTCCCCCACCATTTCCCCCCTTCTTCTCCCCCTTGGTCCTCCATCAAGTTCCTCCTAATCCTCCTATACGTGCAAACATATGGTATTTGTCCTTCTCTGCCTGACTTATTTCGCTCAGCATAACACCCTCAAGGTCCATCCATGTTGCTACACATGGCCAGATTTCATTCTTTCTCATTGCCATGTAATATTCCATGGTATAGATAAGCCACATCTTCTTGATCCATTCATCTGTTGATGGACACTTAGGCTCTTTCCATGTTTTAGCTACTGTGGAGAGTGCTGCTATGAACATTGGGGTCCATGTGCTCCTATGCCTCAGCATTTCTGTATCCCTTGGGTAAATTCCTAGCAGTGCTATTGCTGGGTCATAGGGGAGTTCTATTGTTAGTTTCCTGAGGAACCTCCACACTATTTTCCAGAGGGGCTGTACCAGTTTACATTCCCACCAACAGTGTAGGAGGGTGCCCGTTTCTCCACATCCTCGCCAGCATCTAGAGTTCTCTGATTGGCTCATTTTAGCCACTCTGACTGGCGTGAGGTGGTATCTCAGTGTGGTTTTGATTTGTATTTCCCTGATGAGGAGGGATGCTGAGCATCGTTTCATGTGTCTGTTGGCCATCTGGATGTCCTCTTTGGAGAAGTGTCTGTTCATATCTTCTGCCCATTTCTTCACTGGGTTGTTTGTTTTTCGGGCGTGTAGTTTGGTGAGTTCCTTATAGATTCTGGATATTAACCCTTTATCTGATAAGTCATTTGCAACTATCTTTTCCCATTCCCTTGGTTGCCTATTAGTTTTCTGGGTGGTTTCCTTGGCTGTGCAGAAGCTTTTAATCTTGATGAGGTCCCAACAGTTGATTTTTGCTTTTGATTCCCTTGCTTTTGGGGATGTGTCAAGTAAGAAGTTGCTGCAGTGGAGGTCAAGGAGGTTGTTTCCTGCTTTCTCCTCTAGGGTGTTGATAGTTACCTGTCTCACGTTCAGGTCCTTTATCCATTTTGAGTTGATATTTGTGCATGGTGTCAGAAAATGATCTAGTTTCATTCTTCTGCATGTTGCTGTCCAATTCTCCCAACACCATCTGTTAAAAAGGCTGTCTTTTTTCCATTGGATATTCTTTCCTGCTTTGTCAAAGATCAGTTGGCTGTATACTTTTGGGTCCACTTCTGAGTTCTCAATTCTGTTCCATTGGTCTATGTGTCTGTTTTTGTGCCAATACCATACTGTCTTGAAGAAGACAGCTTTGTAGTAGAGGCAAAAGTCTGGGATGGTGATACCTCCCGTTTTGGTTTTATTTTTCAGTATTACTTTGGCTATTCGGGGTCTTTTGTGGTTCCATACAAATTTTTGGATAGTTTGTTCTAGTTTTGAGAAGTATGCTGGTGCAATTTTGATTGGAATTGCATTGAATGTGTAGAGTGCTTTAGGTAGTAATGACATCTTAACTATATTTATTCTTCCTATCCATGAGCATGGAATGTTTTTCCATTTCTTTGTGTCTTCTTCAATTTCCTTCATAAGTTTTCTATAGTTTTCATCATACAGATCTCTTGTATCCTTGGTTAGGTTTATTCCGAGGTATTTTATGGTTTTGTGTGCAATTGTGAATGGGATCAGTTTCTTGATTTCTCTTTCTGTTGCTTTATTGTTGGTGTATAAAAATGCAACCGATTTCTGTATGTTGATTTTGTACCCTGCAACTTGGCTGAATTCTTGGATCAGTTCTCATCTTAGGCATTTTTAACTTGGATTTGTAATTGGTTTCTGATTCTGGATTGAAAAAAATTGATGACATGTTACCTAAGGAATGTTTCCATGCCAGTGAGTCTGGTCTGGTTCACATCGTTCCTTCTTTGCATGATCATTTCCATGCATGTGTGTACAATTTAACTACATGAATGGAGATTAAAACCCTAAAGAACTGCATGGAGTATTTTGTGTGTACAATGAAATTTTGTCAGCACTGCAAAAATGCAATGTATGAATAAGATAACTTTGACATATCAAATAAAAGATTTTGTTAAAGCTAGTATGCCCTCTTTTTCCTTTTTCAGTGAGAAGGATCAAATGAGGAGCCTCCTTTTGTCTAGGAGAAAAGAAGGGAAAAAAATGAAATTTGTGCTATGATCTGTGGATTCGAGGTTTGATGGACAGATAGAAGAGAGTTTAGAAACAAGATGGAAAAATGGATTATTAAGCATCTAGGGAGAGTCAAAAAGATTGTGAAGAGCAAGGCAAAATTTCTAGAACTGCGTGTGACTTTACCAAAAGTAAATCGGAAATGTGATAAAATCAGAAATGTTTTCTACTTCTATGAATTGCCTCGTATCTTTTTCTTACAGAAGTTTGTTTCCACATACCTGACTTTCCCAATTTTAAATGATTTTATTCAATCAGCGCAGATGACAACACCTTTTATAATTTAGTCCTTGTATATAGATTTGGTAAGTGAAATAATGAAAGACCAGTGTCGGGCTTTTTTCAATACACTGCTGTGAAAATATTCAAGTTATATGCGACTTAAGAAGTGAAGTGACATTATTTATCCACTCCTCTCCTTTCATTTAATTTCAACATTTGATTTGAAAATTTAAAGATGGTTGTATCTTACCAAGGACCGTCAAACTTGGACAGGGAAATGGTACTCTTTTTAATTTTAATTTTAAGTTTTGAGAGACAGAGAGAGACAGAGCATAAATAGGGGAGGAGCAGAGAGAGAGGGAGACAGAATCAGAAGCATGCTCCAGGCTCCGAGCTGTCAGCACAGACCCTGACACAGGGCTCGAGCCCACACGCTATGAGATGGTGACCTAAGCTGAAGTCAGACACTTAAATGACTAAGCCACCCAGGTGCCCCAAACTGTACTCTTAATGGTGATTTTGAAAATTTTATTTTGAAATTTGTATTTTTATTTTTCTGCTATGTACGGCCTACTTCATTTTTTTCCCCCTATGAGTCTGGTTACTTGGCAACAACATTTTTACTTCCTAAACCTTAGCAAATACTTTCAAAGGTGACGTGATTGTGAAAACCATCATCTGGAAAATAAATGGACTACGTTTTAGTGGGTCGGCCTCATTACAAAGAAGTACATGGTCTATTTTAGTTATGCACCATCACAGAATCAGAAGGAGAGAGCAGAGCGGCCTTGAGAGATTCAGGGTCAAGTCCCCACACTGCGCAGGTGAGGTGAGACTCAGTCGTGGTCGTTTTCATTTTCATTTCAATTTTCTGCATCAGAGTCAGAGCACACAAAGCCCAAGGAAGAGTCCAGGGACAACGCAGGGGTTTGTTTCCAACATCGCTGATTTTCTACAAATTCCAGCACTAGGTAAAGAGTTTAGGTCATTTTTCTGAACTTCCCAGGAGTGAAACTGACTGTGTCACTTTTATTTAGTTGTTTTTTTATGTTTGTTTGTTTGTTTCAGACCTAGCATGCTTGTCTACAGCTTTACTATAAACAAATAAAGATAGAACTCCTACCTAGAGTGCATATAATTGGAAAGGGTAATTTCCCACAAGGAAATCAGCATGCCAAATAGGCTCCTATCACAAGACAGTCCTATTTGAATGTCAAGTAGGAATCTCAAATTCAAAATGTCAAAAACAGGGGCGCCTGGGTGGCTCAGTCGGTTAAGCATTCAACTTCGGATCAGGTCATGATCTCACAGTTCGTGACTTTGAGCCTCTAATTGGGCTCTGTACTGACAGCTGAGAGCCTGGAGCCTTCTTAGGATTCTGTGTTTCCTTCTCTCTCTGCCCCTTCTCTGATCATGCTCTGTTCTCTCTCTCTCTCTCTCTCTCTCTCTCTCTCAGAAATAAATAAATATAAGACAACAACAACAACAAAATGTTGAAAACAGAACTCCTGTTCTCCTCTTCAAATAAGCTGTTCAGGACAAAACTCAGGATATCGGCTTCGAGTCTTCTCTTTCTTTCTTGCATCCGATCGAATTTATCAGCAGTGGTGAGTAACCCTAGCTTCAAAGCATACCCCAGAGGCTGCCACTTCTCACTGCCCTCACCAACATTGTGCTGGCTGAGGTCACAATTGTCTCCCATCTGAATTCCCACCACCAACCATTCTTCCTTCCTCACATATTCCCAGGATGTTATTTTCTCCAGAGAATCCAAAGCGATCTTTTTGAAAAATAACTCATTTCTTAGCATCCCCTTTTTCTAACAGGACAAATTCAGACACAGTTAAAGAATAGGTGCTGAGCGCAGAAAGGAGGAAGTGAGGGAGAAACAGCTAATGCCCACCACAGGGTGGAAGGAATAAAGCCAATGCCACTTACACAGTGGATACCCCTTTATCTACAGTTTTGCTTTCCACGGTCAACCCACTTGGAAGCTGATGACCTCCTCTGACGAATCATCAGAAGGCCAAGAGTAGGCTAACTCTATGTCACAATACCTACGTCATTCACCTCGTTTCAGCTCATCAGGTTGGTATTTTATCATCTCACGCCATTCCCCCACCCAAAAAAAAGGGTGAGTACAATCCAATACGATATTTTGAGAACAAGAGAACACACTCACATAACTTTTATTATAGTATATGGCTATAATTGTTCCGTTTTATTATTAGTTACTGTTAATTTCTTACTATGCCTAATTTACATATTAAACTCTGTCATAGACATACATGTATAGGAAAAAAAAAACAGTATATACACGGTTAGGAACGATTTGCGCTTTCAGGCATCCTCTGAGGGTCTTGGAACATATCCCCAGCAGGTAAAGGGAGACCACCGTAACTTTAATGATCTTTGTCTATGGAATTTAGAAATGCTGAGTTTACTGTGCATGAAAATATTGAAAGCCTCAGAGTGAACTGATAAGCCCCAGGACTCCTATAAAGAAGGTTAAAATTTTAAAGCAGCAAGAGGGAAAGAAATACATTGTTACTTATTTTTCAAAACAAAGAACTGCTTTGAGTTCAGGTTGAGATTTTACAGCGTTTAGATTGTGTCATGTGATAGTACAAGTTCTCACGTATTTTGCCTCGAGGAGTTTCACATTACTTGTTAAAGAAGAAGAAGACGACAAAGAAGGTGAAGAAGAAGATGAAATAAGGATGAGACTCACCCTTGAAAAGCCAAAGACTTTGAAAACAAATATATGTTTGATAAGGAGAAAGGGCAGAGCAAGCTCAGGATACAGGCTTTGTGGAAAGTTGTCATTCTGCCCAGCGACAGTAGATGGGGATGGTGTGACAGAAGAGAGCCTGAGACGTTGTGCCTGAGATCTGCAGGAGATAGTTGAAGCAGGTGCTTGCTAAAAAAGACACTATTTTGTCTGAGGAACTGTAAAGTGTATTCATGATTCACATATCATTATTAATTCATTTTGTATTCATTATCATATGGCAGATTCATTTGGCATTTAGGCAGATGTCAGAGTGTAGACACTTCCAGGAGCTATCTGTGCAGGTTCAGACCAGGCCTTCTGTGTGCAGGGTTTCACGGATGCATACATGGAAAGAAGAAATGTTTAAAAAAAAAAAAAACACATGACACAACTTAGCTGTAGATCGTACCAGGGATTGCCCAGCTAATGGCTTTCGGTGTCTAATTCTGTGACAACTGTGTGTGTTGTTATTTCCCTGTGCATATTTTTGGCAGATTAAGTCTGGCAGATGAGAATCTCCCAGGTTGGAGAGCTCTGCATAAGATAAAAATTTAATAATCTTATTGCTAACCCAGCCAGTAAGGGTGGAACCCATAATCCTTTAATAATGCACTTCAGAAACCTGGTTTGCATAGCCAGAGATTGAAGGCAGTTGGGTACAGTGGAAAGAGAGCCTTTGAGACGGGGAAAAAGACAGGCTCTGGTGTTGGCCACTAACTAGCTCTGGGACTTTGGGAAAATCAATTAACCTTCCCAGGTCTCAGGTTCTTAATCTATAAAATGAAAGGATTGCATGAGATCATCCCCAAAGTCCCGTCCAGTGCTAAAAATAGCAACATTTCCTGGTAGAAAAAAGATACATACCAGATAGAGTTTTGAAATGCTAACACTTCTTTGTGACCTACTTCAAGTCCGACGAATTGTAAAGCTGGCCATGAATTGTAAAACGTGTATCATCTGTGAGTAAATGCACTTTAGCTGTTACAAGTGTGATTTATTGCCAGTGGCTGGTGCACTGTCACACGTAAGTGACAGTGGTTGGTCTTGAAACCTTTCTTAAATCTCAGAAATGACAGAAGAGAAACTTTGGGAGGGAGGTCTAACTTCAGGACTGCTTTCTCACAAATGAACGCAATTTGACAAATTGTGTGTGCCATGTCATGGCATATACTTCACAAATGTGCAAAGAGAGGATCTACCTTGAAACAGTTCCAAACTCGAAACCAGATTTTCCTCACTGATTAAGTCACTCCAGAAATAAAGCAGATGCTCAGAGAAGCTCATTAACTCTTTGAGGACAGCAGGCACTTGTCTCCACTGCAATATAGAAATTGAGTTCCCTGAAATGGTTTATATACTCTTATATGCTCCGTGATTAACACAGGACATAGTGGAGCCACTTGGTGAATTTCCAAATAAAGGGCACTGACAATGAAACAGATCTAGTGGATAAAGACAATTATGTTCTTTAGGAGAAAACCATGTCTGAGGAATCAGTTTTTATAAGAGATGGCCAATTGGGGTGCCTGAGTTACCTAGTCAGTTAAGTGTCCAACTTTGGCTCATGTCATGATCTCATAGTCCATGAGTTCAAGCCCTGCAACAGGCTCTGGGCTGACAGCTCAGAGTGTGAAGCCTGCTTCAGATTCCATCTCTGTCTTTCTCTGCCACTTCCTCGCTCATTTGTGCTGTCTCTCTCTCTCTCTCTCAAAATCTCTCAAAAATAAACATTAAAAAATTAAAAAAGATAGACGGCCGATAAAGGTAAGGGTACATGCTTACAATTTCAATTTTCTAAACCTTGGACAGGGCTTCAAAGGAGGAGTAATTTTTTTTAGGAGCAACCATCAGGAAGGCAGAAATGTTTTGTCATGAATCTCACACTTCCCTCTCTTTGGCGATGAATGGATGAGTGAAGTCTGGAAAGAACAGTCCCTCAGGCATCAAAGTTGAAACTCATTGGTTAGTTTAATTATCCAAAATTAGGTAGAGGGAGACTCATTGCTCCCTCATGTCTGCAGGTGATTCTGAACTCTTCAGTACTAATAAATGCTGAATCAATTGCAATAGTTGCATGGGTATTTCCTTAGAGTACGAGGCCTGAAAGATGGATGAGAAGGAGCCTCCTTCTACAAACTCCAAATAATTATTATGTGCCCAGAACTCTGCTAGTGCAGAAAATACCTTCAGATGCTGGTAAGAGAGCAGGTAGACATATAATCAGAAACTTACCATGCGCCAATGCATGAAGTGCTATCCTAAGAGATGTTGGTATTAATGAGGGAGGGTGGGCATCTAGAGGGATGCAGAGGACTTGCAAAATAAAACCAGACGAGAGTCAGTGACTAGCTGAAGTAGGAGTTATCTATGTTAAAGGGCAAGAGAGGCAGTGTGTGGAAAGGCATGGGGAACTAAAAGAACATATGGTATTTTTTGAACATTAATTAACACCGTATGACAGAGTTAAAAAAAAAAAAAAAAAGCTGCCTGAAGTTAAGTTGTGGGAGATGCGGTTAGGGGGAAAACAAGAGATACTTCTTGAAGGAATAGTAGATGCTATTAAGTGAAACAGATCCAGTTTTGAATTCTTTCTTACCATTTACTGGGTGTCTCTGGGAAAGTGCTTAATTCTGAGTAATGGTTTCCTTATCTTTATTTTATTTATTTATTTTTTTACAAATAGTTTATTGTCAAATTAGTTTCTACATCCTTATCTTTAAAATGAGGGTAGTGATGCCAATCCTCAGAGACTCACTCTGAAGTTTTGAATTGGGTCTCTACCAGTTGTCACATGGAGATCAAGATCTCAGCTCACTAGGAGTATGAGGTTGGAGGCATACTGGATCTCTCTTAGCAATCTTCAGCTTCCTATCCACAGACTCTGCAGAGAGGAAGTTCATCCAGGCATGGCTACAGCCTCTCAGTTTCTTTCTCTTTTTCTCACCATCTTTTGAATGGCAGAATACGGTTAGCATGTGTGATATTAAAAGAAGCATGCCTACCAGGAGAACAGAGAAAATTCTTCCTAACTTTCTCAGATTGTGTCTCCCTTAACACTTTTGCTTAAGAATAAAGGTTCTGGTCAACTAAAGCTATGACAGTCCTCTCTAGAGAGACTAACAGTGTATGAAAACAGCTCTGTTCCTATCTCATGAGAACATTCCATAGCACCAACTTTGTTCATTTTCTTGGACTTCTGTCACACAGTTAACTTGGGTCCCAGAAAGCTAAGAAATGAAGACTGCAAATTAAAATAGCTCCTAATCCAAACTGTTATCGTCTAAGAAATTTACTTCCTATTCCACATTTTGTCTAAAATATGACCAATGCAAGTAGGCATAGTGATGTGTGCAAATGACAGCACACAATTATTTCAAGTTACATAATTTTTATATGCTATCATTTAAAATTTTAAATACTATCTGCGTTATTGAATTCATAAGAAGAAATCAAAGCCTCCAAAAGACTCCATTTTGTTGTAAGTTAAAAATGAATGAAACATTTTAAGTTAAACCCAAAAGAAGTTAAAGTCTAAAAGATTTTGTTTGTTTGTTTTTGTTTTTTTCCTCTTCAATTCCTTTCTCTACTCAGTGATAGTCATATAGGTCTTAGTCTAATGCCTCGGGGAGTAGAGGCTACCTTAGCAGCTATAGATTGGACCTATTTATATGAAAGACTAAGATTCATTCAAGAGCTCTGAATTTCACATACATTTACTCAAAGTCTCCCAGGTACCCTAGTTTTTAAAAGTTCAAAAAATTAAGAGGCCAAGAAAGATTTCACCTCACTAGTCCCAAAGCCTCAACCTTTAGGAAGGTGTTCCTCAGCTGATTCATTTCTCCCCATTCTCCGTTATTTGAAGCTCATCAACCCCTTCCAGGGTCCCAACCAATGCTCTCTCTTCCTACATATGTTTCATTGGCAGAATCAGCACCAGGTCACTCTCAGCTACTGCTGAGACTTCGAAATGTGTTGCAGTAGGAGGCCCAGTGAATGCTAAGACCTGGCCACATGTGTTCACCCCAAAAGTTGTCCGTCCTCTGTTTTGCTTTGGATTTTTTTTCAGAATTGGAATTTTTTTTTTTTTTTTGATGGCACAATTCATCCTTTCTTCTGCTTTATCGTTTTCTGCTATGGTAGGTTACTCCTCAAATATTTTGATTCCTTCCTGTTCCTCTTTTTTAGAAGTCCCTCCTGAGTATTTTTAAAAATATGGATTCTTAATCTTTAATGTTAAATGAACTCATGATTACTCAAAAAATTTTAAGTTTTTTATTATTATCAAGACTTTATTGGGGGCTCCTGGGTGGTTCAGTCGGTTAGGGGTCTCACTCTTGGTTTTGGCTCAGGTCATGATCTCATAGTTCGCGAGTTCTAGCCCCACGTGGGGCTCTGTGCTGATGGCATATTTTAGATGGGGATTTTCTCTTTCCCTATATCTCTTTGTTCCTCCCCACCTGTCTCCCCCCTGCCATCTCTCTCTCCCTCCTTCAAAATAAATACATTTAATTTTTTTTAAATAAAAAAGACTATTTTTTAGAGCAGGGACAAGTTCACAGAAAAATTGGGGACAACGTATAAAGATTTCCCATATATACCCTGACCTAACACATGCACGGCCTCCCTCATTATGAAATTCCCCCACAAGAATGGCACATTTGTTAACACTGATGAACTTACATTTGACACATCGTAGTCACCTCTAGTCCATATTTATGTTAGAGCTCACTCTTAGTGTTGTAGTTCTATAGATTTGGAGAAACCTAGAATGACATGTGTCCATCATTATAGTATCATATAAATAGTTTCATTGATCTTGTTACTGTCGCCATAGTTCGGCCTCTTCTTGTCATGGAGTTGGAATCATACAGGAGGTAACCTTTCAGATTTGCTTCTTTCACTTAGTAATACACATTTAAGCTCCTACCATGTCTTTCCATGGCTTGATAGCTCCTTATTTTTGCACTGATTAACATTTTATCGTCTGGATGTACGCACTTCATTTACCCATTCACCTACTGAAAAACACGTTGGTTACTTCCAAGCTTTGACAATGTTGAATAAAATTGCTATAAACATGTATGTGCAGGTTTTTGTGTGGAAATGTTTTCAACTGCTATGCATAAATACCAGGGAGGATGATTGCTGGATTATATGATGGGATCATGTTTAGTTTTGTGAGAAATCATCAAACTGTCTTGTAAAGGGCCTGTTCTGTTTTACATTCCTACCGCCATGAATGAGAGTTCCCATTGTTCCATGTTCTTGCCAGCCTCCTTTGGTGTTATCAGCATCTGGATTTGGGCCATTCTCATGGGTGTGTAGTGATACCTCGTTGTTTTTTGTTTGTTTGGTTGGTTGGTTTTGTTTTTAAGTTTATTTATTTATTTTGAGAGACAGAGATTGAGAGAGAGAGAGAGAGATGGGGAGGGGCTGAAAGAGAGAGAGAGGAGAGAGAGAATTGCAAGCAGGCTCCACACTGTCAGCACAGAACCCAGTGTGATGTCCAAACTCAAGAATTGGAAGATCATGACCTGAGGCAAAACCAAGAGTTGGATGCTTAACTGACTAACCCACCCTTGCACCCTCCCTCATTGTTGTTTTAATTAGCATTTCCCTAATCACATATGATGCAGAGCCTCTTTTCATTTGCGAATTTGCCATCTCTATGTCTTCTCTGGTGAGGTGTCTATTACAGTCTTTAACCCATTTTTTAATTTGGTTACTTGTTTTCTTATTGTTGATTTTGAAGAGCTCTTTGTATATTTTGGATACCAGTCTTTTGTCAGATGCAAATATTTACTCCTGGTCTGTGGCTCCTCTTATCATTTTGTTGGCATTGTCTTCCACAGGGCAGGCATTATTAATTTTTAAAAAGTCCAATTTATCAATTATTTCATCCAGGGACTGTGCCTTTAATGTTATGTCCTGCTGAATTTTGAACATCCTAAACTGATATCTGTCCTCTTCCATAACATGTTGGGTGAACACAGCTTGTTGTATTTTATTCACTTTCTTTTTAACTTTCCTTGTTCTCTGGGGTCCTAACTTTTCCTTCCCTTACCTACTTGTTAAGATTTATGTTGTCATGCTCCCTAGTAACAGACACAATTCCAGACCTAGGTGCTAATCTGTTACTGTACTATCTGGTTCCCCTCTCCCTTTGTTTGTTTTCACATACTCTTTGCTTCCCTTTTAGTCTCATTTCCATTAATAAGAGCTTCCTTGGTCAGTACTTTTTTCCTCAGTGTACACTTCCTGCTCTTCCCTGTTCTCTCATTTTCTTTCTTTCTTTCTTTCTTTCTTTCTTTCTTTCTTTCTTTCTTTCTTTCTTTCTTTTTTCTTTTTTCTTTCTTTCTTTTTAAATGTTTATTTATTTTTGAGAGAGAGAGAGACAGAGCATGAGCATGAGCAGTGAAGGGGCAGAGAGAGAGAGGGCGGGGGGAGGAGTCACAGAATCCGAAGAAGGCTCCAAGGTCTGAGCTGTCAGCACAGAGCCCAACGTGGGGCTCGAACTCACAAGCTGTGAGATCATGACCTGAGCTGAAGTCAGATGCTCAACCAACTGAACCACCCAGACACCCCTCTCTCATTTTATCACTTATCTCTCACATTTTATCCATTCATCTATTTATTTTATTTTTCTATCTTTCCCTCAAAGATGTATGCTGTATTGCTACAGGGTTCTGTAGATTATATTCCTTTCACATTCCCAAGAGCAAAGAAGTACCTTCCAAAGAGTAAATGTCCCCAAATTTTATTGAATCAACTTTTTTTTGAGGGGGATATCTATATTTTCAGCTACCACAGTGATCTTAAAATACATCTAAAAGGCTTAAAGTATTTTGTGATCTCTCAACTTTTTCCCTCTCAAATGTTCAAATAATCTGTAACTGCTTTGTATGGCTCTCCCAGTCTTCAGGAAATGGTTTTCTAACTACTGTTGCTACAGGCTTCCCATCTGCTGTTATAAGATGATGTTTCTCAAAGCTTTCTTGGATATGAACTTCTTCCAGGAAAATAAGTCAGGTTCACTGCTGAGAAATTTTACCATTACTGGAGCAAAGGCATTTGGGGTAAATGTAGCTCATTTCCCTTTCATTTAGTTTTGACTTGGTAGTAAAGATCTCAAGGTATCTCTTAGGTAGGTCCCTTTCTTCATCTCATGAAAATGGTTCTGCTTTTTCCAAAGGCAAAACCATTTTCTGAGCCATAACCACTTAAAACATTTAAGTTACTCTATATTTTTCTCCCTTTGTTAAATTGCAAGTTGTCTGTAAATCTTATTTCTAAGATGAATGCAGGTATAACATTTCTTTGCTGAATTTTGAGTTTTAACTTTGTGATAACCTCCTACAATATTCTTTAACATTTAAAAAATTTTAAATGTTTATTTATTTTGGGGAGAAAGAGACAGACAGAATGTGAGTGAAGAAGGGGCAGAGAGAGAGAGAGACAGACAGAATCTGAAGCAGGTCCAGGCTCTGAGCTGTCAGCACAAAGCCCAACACGGGGCTCTAACCCACAAACTCCAAGATCATGACCTGAGCCCAAGTCAGACACTCAACTGACTGAGCCACCCAGGCACCCCTACAAATTCTTTAAATCTAGGTTCAAGTAAAAATCCGTTTCCAATGTAATATGCCTCTTTCCCTTATTCTCCCTTATTTGTTGATTAATAAAATACACCATCCCCTTGAAGACCAATCTGGTCTAGACCTTGGAGATCTTATGCCATGGTCACAACCCATTCAATGATCAAATCAGAATCAGTTTGAAACTATGTGGTAGGAGATGACTCTCAGAGATTGTGACTATGCTATATGAATCCAAAAGATTATCCACCTGGCATGTGTCATGTTTATTTTTTTGTAATCGGACACCCTTTCAAGTGTGGCAAGGGGAAAGAATTTGAAGTAGCTAAACTAATAGCCTGTATTAATGTCAAACACTGACAATACAAAGACTAAAACCTTCATCCAGTCGTAGGATAACCCACATGGATATTAACTGCCCTTCGCAGATTGCAGCCTCAGTGAGCTGACGGCGAAAAACACTACAAGGAACAAAAATCATTTCACCCCTCAATGCCTGAGAAGCCTGTATCAAGCAAGACTTAACTGGTACTAAATGATTCCCTTTTCCCTGATAATCTATTCCCTATCTCATTCATGCCTGCTGAGGTCAAAACTGGACCTGCGTCAGTTAAGGGCAGCTACAAAGGTCAGTGTGAGGTGTGCTTATAAGCCCTATACTACTTATTAAACACAGAGACAAGTCACTGTAACCCTAAAAGGTCAAGGAACAGAGGCACATTTGAAGCATCCATTTTTCCACCTGCTACTTTGTTTCATATGATACAAACTCATTGCAGGTTCTTTCAAGGTTCCTGGCCAATGTACCAGAATATTGAAATGTTAGGGTCCCAACAAATAACAATTAGGGTCTTTCCTTTGCCCAGTGCTTTGTACAGATTTGAGAAGGAAAACACATAACTTGCCAGGTGAATATTGAATTGGTGGTTATATTATTGAAAGAGTTGGATTGGAGGAGAGAGTTACATTGTATCCTCATTATAGCTGTTTAAAATTATACCCTTTGCTGATTGGATTTACCTACATAAAAGGATAATCCACTTTGTTAAAGACAGAGATATTCTAAATGAACCACAGGACAGGATGGAGAAAATGTAAGGGGGAGAGATAACCTCTACCCTAAAAGAATGTGGAAAACACACACACACACACACACACATACTCTAATCCTAACCAACAATCAACAAGGGGTGTATCAAACAGGGTCAGTGTGTCTTCATACTCTCCTCTTTCAAGGGTTGGCAGCTGGGCTATGTTGATGAACTAAACTAAAATAATACGTATCGCAACAGAGTTGCAAGTCTAGTGAGGGAAATAGATACGAAAAATTTAAACAACAAAAAATCCAGATAATAATGTATAAGGAGTAAGGGAAGTTGTTGTTTTGTTTTGTTTTTTTTTGAAAATTATATTTAAGATGTTATTTTATTTTATTTACATTTTTTAATGTTTTATTTATTTCTGAGAGAGAGAGACAACATGAGCAGGGGAGGGTCAGAGAGAGAGGGAGGCACAGAATCTGAAACAGGCTCCAGGCTCTGAGCTGGCTGTCAGCACAGAGCCTGACGCAGGGCCCGAACCCATGAACCATGAGATCATGACCTGAGCCGAAGTTGGTTGCTTAACTGACTGAGCAACCCAGGCACCCCTAAGATGTTATGTTAAATATGGGTAAGAAGAGATGTTCTTTTTAACATAAAGATTAGAGGAAATATTATTGTCAGATTCTTGATGGAAGCAGGACAATAGGAAGCAAACTGTATTAAAATTTTTAAAATCAGTCTTAAAAATACTGCATAAAAGTTGAGTTTACATAGTCAATTTGGTGATACCACACAATCTTCTTAAGATTGGTTTAAGAAGGATGTCATCACTCCAGAATTGGTGCGTCCATTGCTTTTACACAGATATCGCACTTAAGCTTGGGATAATGCCAATGAATAAGTTTATATAAATGATCTATGTATTTCATGTCAGAAAGTGTAGATTATCTCTTTTTATGTCTATGGATTTGTTGTTGGTTCTTTTCTTTTTCCCTTCCTTCCTTCCTTCCTTCCTTCCTTCCTTCCTTCCTTCCTCTCTCTCTCTCTTTCTCTTTCTTTCTTTCTTTCTTTCTTTCTTTCTTTCTTTCTTTCTTTCTTTCTTTCTGGCAGAGAGAGAGGGTGCAAGTGAGTGAGGGGCAGAGAGAGAGTGAGAGCGAGAGCAAGAGCAAGAGAGAGAGAGAGAGAGAAGTGGAGCTCACCTGAAGCAGAGTTCATGTTTGTTTGTTTTTTATGTAATGTATTGTCAAGTTAGCTAGCATAGTCTATACAGTGTGGTCAACTTAGTCAATACAGTGTGGTCTTGGCTGTGGGAGTAGATTTCTATGATTCATCAGCTACATACAACATCCAGTGCTCATTACAAGTGTCCTCCTCAATGTCTATCACTCATTTTCCCTGTAACTATTTTCTTTTTTCTTTCCCTTCCCCTATGGTGTTCTGTTAAGTTTCTCAACTTCCACATGTGAATGAAAACATATGATTATCTGTCTTTCTCTGACTGACTTATTTCACTTGGCATAATAGCCTCCAGTTCTATCCATGTTGCTGCCATTTGCTTTACCCAAAGCTGGACTTGAGCTCACCCCATGTGGGACTTGAACTCACAAACTACAAGATCAGGGCCTGAGCTGAAGTCAGATGCTTACTCAGTGGAGCCACCCCGGCACCCTGTTATTGGTTCTTTATTGAGTAATAGGTGCAAAGTCCCTCCAAGCTTTTTGGTTGGAGAGATGTAGTCTTGTGTAGATAACACTATTCCAAGATATAACTGCTTTAGGTTTAGATGCTGGCTTACCACACACTATATCTGTTACAATGATAAAGTATTCAAACACTCAGAGCTGTTTGCTCTTTTATTTTAATGAGGGTATTATTACCTGTTCTAATTCCATTTATTCAGAAGTTATCTCTAATCCAAGAAGATTTTAATCTAAGAAATAAGATTGCCCTTGTACAGCATAGACACTGTGTGTCTACTCAATTTAAGTTCAACAGACTTCTCTTGACTGTTATTATTTAGCATCTCTGTCATATTTCATGCGATTAAGGTGACTTTTCAATCATTTTCCCATGAAGGAAGCTGAAACTTAAATAATGACTTTGTTGATAAATTAACAGGCAATAGAACAGGGAGGGAAGATATTTATAGGGACAGGAATAAAATCCACCAAATTAAACTAAAGACATAAGAGTCTGTAGGGTTACATATAGTAGTTAAGAAAAAATTATATTAGCATTACACTGACTAATTTTTTTGTGATCTTAAATGATCATTACTTATTATTTTTTTGTACAGAAAAGTTTGAAAAATACTACAATGTGTCAGAATAAAAGAGGTAGGAACTTTTGAGCCAGATTTGCAAGGCTCAAATCCAAGCTCTGTGACCTTGGGTGAGATCTAGACTTCTGTGCCCATTTCCTCGAGGGTAATAGCAATGCCTACATCATAGGATTTTGTGAGATTCTAGAAAAGTGAACATTATAAAACACTCCAAATGTTATCTAGTATATTATAAATGCCATGCATTTACTTAACTGATGTTGTATTCTGGTGTTTGGACTTATATTTAAGACCAGTTTGTTTATAGCCATGAATTACAAATCAGGTCACAAATATAAATGACCTAGGAACCTAAAAGAAATGTTCTCCACTTAACATCTGCAGCTAATGAAACACTGAGAGAGTGAGTACATTTTTCCAGGATCTAGGAACTGATGGATGGTCAGATTGAATTGGAACAGAGGACTTCTCTTTCTCAGCCCATCCTTTTTCCATTTTACTTGTTCCCTTCATTATGCGAACACCAGACTCTGCCCCTTGTCAGTGTGTGAAATGTATCACTTAAACAGGGCTTTAAGGGACAAAAGTGAGACTAGAATGACCTAGAATGTTTTCAATCTTAAGAGCACACTGGCATCTTTCTTTAGAGTGACGTTGACATAAATGTGTTGAAATAAATGAACGTTCTCATCTATACTGACTCACTAGGCAGAATCGAGTTGGTCTACCAGTTGAAACAGAGATGGGAGAACAATGGGCCAGTCAAGATGGCACAGAAAATTAACCAGCACAGGTGCAGAGGAGAGAAAAAGAATTTTCAAATGTGCCAAATTCAGAGTCACTTAAGGTAAACAAACAAAGCAAAATAAACAATACTAAACTCAAACACAGGCAAATATTCTTCCCATTGGTAACAGATCTCCTTCATGCTTTTGTTTCCTTATCTCGTGCTCAAATTAGTCTCTTTAATATTTTATTTGTGGCAAATTTTGCAATTTAAGAAAGAAGTATTTCCTTTGTCAAGTCTATTAAAATTTTATTTCGTTTCCCAACATAAAATATGGTTAGGTATTTTAAATTCTTAAGCTACTCAAACATTAATATTTATTGAATAAAAGTTGAATAAATTCAAAATAATTCACCTAGCATTTTTAAAATGCAAAGTCCTAAGACCCTTTCTGCCCCATCTCAGATATACCATACCCAAATGCCCACATTTCCTAAGACTTGACCAAACTCAGTTACATAAATAAACAAACAAATAAAATCCACTCAGAAACAAAGACTTCTAGTTAGGTGACTGCAAACAGAACAACTACTGTAGTGAACTCACAGATTTGGGAATGTCTAAAAGTCTATGAATGTAAGGGAACTGTTATGCTGGTATTGATGGTAGGCTGGATCAAAGGCGGAATTTCCTCTGTCCTTCAAGGTCCTTCTAAGTAGACTAAGGATTAAATTGACACAAGAAGATTGACAGGAGAAAATTGAATTTAATAGCGTACATATATGGAAATTCCAAAGACAGTGAGGCAATATGAAGCTCACATAGGAGTCTGAAGATGCAACGGGGAGGAAGATCATGAGCTGGAAAGTAAAAGGAGATGTTTGGGGACAAAAGGTATTATGTAGATAAGTGTCTCGGGTAATTAGGAATCTTGTTCATAGCTTTCTTCCTCACCCAGGCAAGCAGTTGAGGGGGAGGTAAAGCGCTTTTTCTACATCTGCTTGGTTTTCATTGCTTTTTAATTCAAAATAATGTTCATGCCATAATGGTCCATTTAGGGGTTGCCTGCCCTTGGCCCCCACAGTTGAATAAGTTCCCCAAAGATGTTAATGTTTGAATTCCCAGAACTCTGTGAGTATGTTATCTGATCCAAGGGAGTTTGAAAAGGTGATGAAGTTAAGGATCCTGCCATGGGGACACTGTCCGAGATTATCTGGGTGGGTCGGGTATGATCACAAGGATCTCTATAAGCAAATGGCAGAACAATCAGAGAATGAGGTGATAATGGAGGCAGGATGAGAGAAGCAGGTAGGAGCCAGAAGCAGCAGCCCTTAGAAGAAGGAAAAGGTAAGGAATAGATTGTTTCCAGATGGAACAAAATCTGCAGATGAGTTGATTTCATTCTTGTAAGACGCATTTTGGACTTTTGACCTCCAGAACCACGAGAACAAATTTGTATTGTTTCGAACAACTGAGTTTGTAGTGCTTTGTTACATGAGTGCTTGCTTCGGGAATCAGACACTCTGCTAACCTGTCTACACAGAGGTGATAAAATAAAATCTTGAAAATCATGTGAGACACACATTAGAGTTGTCTTTAGTTTCACATAGGACCAAGTGTAGCTTATAGAGATGAAGTGACTCACCCATTGATTCATTGCTAGTACAGTGTGACCCAGAATTCATCCACCACATCTCCTGCCTCTGCTCTTTGCCAGCCTGTTTATGCCTATCTCTGAGATTCCTCATTAAAGGCTTTGGGTAGGGTCCACAGTCATGGAAGGTAACTGGTTTCACATTAAGTTAGAAACTGCAATTAAATAGAAACAAATCGAGCAAAAGTTTAATAAGTAACTCGTACATAGTATTTTCCTAGACAGTAGACCAGGCAGGGAGATGAACAGGGCTCTAATTCTTGAAGAACTAATAGTCACAGCAAAAATGTGACTCTCTTTATAATACTTAATACATTTCCAATTTGTATTCAGGGCTTTTTTTTTTTTTTTTTTTTTAGCCTGCTTTTTAGCTGTTTTTTAAATCTTGCAAAATGCATTGTCAATGTCAGGTCACCACACATTCAGTTTTTAGATAATTGCAGTTTGAAGCAGAAGAAGGACAGTGTTTTAGAGCAACAGAAAATATAAATATATTTCCTCCTGTAGTATCGCCGTTGAAATCCCTGCATCGTAGCGTTCACTACCAGGGGTGAGACTGCTTTTAATTTTTATTTCCTTTGCTTCCTGGAAAGGAAAGTGAATTAAGCTGCATCTCCATTTGTTTTTAAAAATGAAGAAAAGTTTCAAGTGAGACCTGTGGGTACATAGAAAAAAAACCAAAACAACAGATGAGGCTACACTGAGTTCAGGAGACAGATTCAGGACCGGGAAGACAAACAAAAGAATGCTTTTAAAAAACAAAGCTTCTTTTCACTCCCTTTCATGTCCTCATCTTAATGCTTTTATGAGTCAAATATTTTACAACCTTATGTTAAATGGAAACAAAAGGCTTCCCTGCATATTATTAAATACAGAATTATACGAATCATTACATAAAAATATATTGCATTTGGATTTCTCCCAACTCTATTTTTCCAGTAATTTTGAGCTCATTATATTCAGCTGGATCTATTGATTCTATTTTTTCAGATTCTAGGTGATTTCTTGCCTTTTTACTTGTTCTTCTGCCTTTAATTAACAGCGAATATGTAATAAGGCAGCAGGAAGTATTTATTTTGTACCATTAATTCTGCACTTGCACAGAGAGAATGTATCGCTTTATGCTAAACAACCAACCACACAAGCTAAGCTGCGTGTCCTACAAGATAAAGCCCAGTAGGATGCACTGTGGTGTCATTTCCTGATGGGACACTGGCTTCTGTTTCTGAGTTAAAGGAGTCATGTTAACTCTATGGGCCTCAGTGTCCGTATCTAAGGTAAGGACCTCTAGGGTTCTTTGCAGCCATGCATCACGTTTCTATGGACCCTTTTTGTCTCCCGTAGATTCTCCAGTGCACTCTGGAAAAAAACCAGCTTTAGGATCCTTCAGATACCCTGGGAAGGTCTGCTCCTCAGGTGTGGTGGACACAAACTCTGGCTGCAGGAAAAACCCAAGATTGCTCATGGACCCAGTCCAGTCTCTTTTCTATTTTCACGTTAATTTGTTGGATAGCAACTGTCAGGCCAGCAGGTGTCAGAATGACTTTGGGTAATCCCCAAGGGGATTTTAGACACACACACCCACACACACACACACACACACACACCACATCATGAATTCCCACATCTTGTTTCCACTTTATATTGTTTGTTTGTTTGCTTGCTTGCTTGTTTTGAGAGAGAGAGAAGGAGCAGGTGAGGGCAGATGTCTCGAGAGGGTGAGAGAGAACCCCAAGCAGGCTCCATGCTGTCAGCACAGAGCCGGATGCAGGGTTCCCACTCACCATGATCTGAGCAGAGATCAAGAGTTGAGCACTTACCTGACAGCCACCCAAGGCTCCCCTTGTCTCCATTATAGAGCTTTGAGTTTTAGAACCCTTTTCAGTGTTTTCCCAAAGTCTTCTGTGCTTTGACACGTAAGGACAGAAAAATTTTCCCATCTCCCCTTCAGGTTTTTTGGCTGGTTTAATAATTCAATTGATATAAAACAGACCAACAAGAGAAAACCAGTCCGAGTTGTGGGAGAGGGTGAGGAAAACTGAAATGGTGAAGCCATCACTTTAAATACCGTCTCCTGTAAAGGCACAAGGTGTTAGGACTAGAGAGTCAGTTATGAGGAGTTACCAGGAAGAGCACAGTAAACAAAAGTTAAGGTTGTTATGTAGATTTAAGCCCTTGTCTTCTCCACTATTAATAGTTTCTCGAGATTTAGAGTCAGCCTCCTCTTCCTGTAAAGCTGAGAGACTCCCTCACAAATGGAGATTTCTCTCATACATGCACACACCTCTTAGAATAGGGTAGTTAATACTTGGTTTTCAGACATCTCCTGTGCCTGCAGTTTTCTAAAAATAACCAGCTTTAAATAATCAATGACGAGCAGGCAGAGCTTGACGTACCCAATTTGCTTCCCTTCAACATCAAGATGGAGAAGAGACGTCTTCTTTCCAAATATGCCTGCAAAGTCTTATATCCTACTGCAGAGCTTGCTTCTTTGGTAGGAAAAAGAGAATGTGAGGGCACCTGGGTGACTCAGTCCTTGAGCAAGTTGAACACCGGATTTTAGATTTCAACTCAGGTTATGTTCTCATGGTTGTGAGACTGAGCCCCATGACAGGCACTGCTTAAGAGAATCTGCTTAAGATTCTATCTTTCTCTCTCTTTCTCTGTCCATCCCCTGCTCTCTCTCTCTCTCAGAAGACAGAAGAAAAAAAAGAAATAAGGTAAGAAAGGAAGGAAGGAAGAAGAAAGAAAGAAAGAAAGAAAGAAAGAAAGAAAGAAAGAAAGAAAGAAAGAAAGAAAGAAAAAGAAAGAGGAGTCTGGGTGGCTTAGTAGGTTAAGCATTCCACTTCAGCTGAGGTCAGGATCTCAGGGTTTGTGAGTTTGAGCCCTGGGAGTGCATCGGGCTCTGCGATGACAGTGCAGAGCCTGCTTGGGATTTTCTCTCTGACCCTCCCCCACTCACGCCCATGCTTGTGTGTACTCTATCTCAAAATAATAAATAAATAAACTTTAATAAATAAATAAATATTGTTTAAAAGAGAGAGAGAGAGTATGGGGCATTCTACAGGTAGTTTTAAGAACGATGGAAATAAAGCAGGTCCGCAAAAGATTAATTTATATTGATTTGAGAAGCAAAAAAAAAAAAAAAAAAAAAGGATTCCATGTAGTGAAGAGTAAATAAATGTGAAAGGCCTTGAACAGTTTGGCATTGTCTCTGTACACCAGCTTTCCTTTAAAGCTGTAAACGGGTGAGAGGAAACAAATAATGATAACAATAATAGCAATAATCATTTTAAACGTTAGTACATGTTCAAATTTCTCATGCTTAATCCCCAGGACTTTGGTTGGGCAAGCAGGAGTTGTGAACCTCCATTAGACCCATTCAGGCACTATTGACAGTGGTTGTGAGCAAGCAGCCAGCTGGCTTGGAGAACCTTCTCGGTAACCAGAGCTCTTCCTCTCTCCCTATCCGAATTCAAGTTACCTTTTCTGATGTGAGAATTATGAACAAGTATTTCTACTTGTAAGTCTTCATGAAAAGAACAGGGATAACAATACCTTTTTTCTAGTATTGTTATGGAGACCAAACATGACAAGGGACATAAAGGCTTAGTCTGGCATGTGGTGAGCACTCAGACCAAGATATTTAATTCTCTTTAAAAATTAAATATTTTTTCCTTTGCTCCAAGGCAAAGATCTGTACGACTTCTGGACTTTTTTTTTTTTTTTTTATAACTCCCTAGCCTGAAAGAGAATGAAGGAACCATACATTGACCCTCTCTCAGTCAGAAGGCACCATACTGGAAGTTTCCAGAAAATAGTTATGAGGAAAACATTAGAATTCTTGAATAATCATTGTGGGCAGCCATACAAAATGAAAGCCTTTTCTCTTAAAGGTAGAACAAAGAGGTGTTTTTTTAATTACAATTTTGAGTTAGAAATAAGAGGCGTTCTCTTTCAAGTTAAGCATAAAAGATGAATATATTCTAAAATAAATGCCACTTTAATTTACCACGTGTAGCCTATTATACATACTTTGATTAAAGAGGTGCATCTTGAATAAAATCCTATAACCTAAATTTAGTAAGTGAAAAATGATCAACTAATAAAATAGGAATAAGAAAAATAATTAGAAGAAGGGAATTAGTTTCTGTAAATGTTTTTATTTATTTTTGAGAGAGAGAGAGAGAAAGAGAGAGAGAGAGAGAGTATGAGTGGGGAAGGAGCAGAGAGAGAGAGGGAGACACAGAATTTGAAACAGGCTCCAGGGTCTGAGTTGTCAGCACCGAGCCAAATGTGGGGCTCCAAGTCATGAACCGTGAGATCATGACCTAAGACAAAGTCAGATATTCAACTGACTAAGCAACCCAGGTGTCCCAAAAATTACTCTTAACTTGGGAAACATCTCAATATCATTTTGTGCCCAATAGTGGGGCAGAAAACAGACATACATATATTTACAAACTGGGATGTGTCACTGGCTATTATTAAAAGGGAAAACAATAGCCCTAGTAATTTTCACAAAGAGCAAGTATATTACACTCCCTATAATTATGCATTTTTTAGAAAATTAATAACATTAGAGTAGGTAAAAGCAAGTAAACAAGGGAAGATTTCATTGTTTCAGAGTTTACTATATATTAACCACTCTGCTAAATGCTTTGTAAATCTTGGTTGTTTTATTCTTGCAACATTGCTCTAAGTTGGATAGTCTCATACCCTTTTTACCAACTAAGATATTGAGGCTTTAAAAAATTACCTGTTTTGCTCCAGCTCAAAGAACTGATAAGCAACCAAATTGGAATGTGATTCCAGTTTTGGTTTGTATGACTTGAAACCTCATAAAATTTGAAAACCAATATCATCACTTCTCCCTATACTCAAACTTGACTTTGGGATTCCAAGCGAGGGTGCACCTATATATAGTGTGATAACTTATCTGGACTCTCACAGTCTTTTCTTGGGTACAACATGGGCTTTTCTTGACTCCTCTTGACGCCTTTTCTTGACATCTCTCCTCAAACTGCTTTCCACTTAGTTTATCCTTGATTCACTTTTCCCCTGTTCAGGAACATCTCTTTTGAATCTTGCCTAATGTTCTCCCCTGGTTAGGTAGATGTTCTCTTAAATATCCAAATGACCCACTATGCCTACCTTTCTCGTTATAACCATACCAAAGGACAGGGGCACGTTTGCTTCTTTGTCTTCCTCATGAGATTCCTTGAGAAGAGCCCTGCTGAATAGATCTTTACAATCCCAAGAACATCTAGAACCTAGTCTATACTCATTCGATATTAATGAGTTAATACATGTATTCCTTGACTTAAATATTTCTAAAAGTACTTTCTAAAACAGAATATATAAAGATTGTCCTGACATGTTGGACTTGTGAAAATTATGGAAAATGGCAGACTATTGCATATATTTTATTAGGGCATTTTATTTATATTTTTACAGTTACTCCCTGTCTGAATTCAGTTTTATCTTCATTTCATAGATGTGTAAACTAAGGCTTAAAACTTAATAACCTGGACTTGGGTTGTACTGGCTCAGGTATACGGCAACAGAAAATTATATATTATTATTATTACTGCTATTATTACTATTACTATTATTATTATTGTTATCATTATTATTATTTAAGGCATCCCTTGGGATATTATGCAGTGGGGCTGGCTGACTTCCCTGGTCTTCTTGGATCTTGCTGTTGAAATATTCTATCAGTTTGGCAAAAGGTTCTGACATGGGCTGGAGGTGTGTTATTTCTAGCTCCCTAAAGCACTACCCACTGCTTTCCAAGGTGGCTTTCCTTGGACAGTTCACATGCTGGTCATGATAAGGGCAGGTCACAGATCATGAATCCTCACAATGTAACCTGCACAACTCTATCAGGTGGTAGCTGTTTTAAACACGCACAGAATTGTGACCCAACAATATAGTCTACAGCTGGAAACAGTCCAGGTTCCGTCAAAAGGAGCATAAATAAAGGGGACAAATGACTGATAGGTGCAATTACATGGGATGCATCTCAAAAATGTTACTAAGCAAAAGAATTGCATAGGTTTCCCATTGCTGCTGTAACACATTGCCCGTAACCTAGCAGCATAAAACAAGGCAAGTGTATTAATGTAACATTTTTGAAAGTGAGGAGTCCAAAATGGGCCTGGCCAGGCTAAAGTCAATTATGTCAGCAGATGTGTTCCTTTCTAGAAGCTTTAGGGAAGAATTAATTTTCATGCCTTATCTAGCTTCTATATAGGCTTCCCAGAGATCTTGGCTTGTGACCCCCTTCAACCTTCAAAGCCATCAGTGTTTGGTCAACTCTTTCTCATGATTCTATTTCTTTGATTTTGACTTCTCTGCCCTCCTCTTCCACTTTACCCCTGTGATTACACTGTGCCCACTTAGATGATCCACGATAATTTCTCTATTTTAAATTCACCTGATTCACAGCCATAATCCCACCTGCTACTTTAATTCACCTTTGCCACCTTGCCATGTAAAATATAATGTTCTCCATTTTGATAGGGACTTTTGCTACATAGGTATGTAAATGAGCAAAAACTCAACTTATATACATATGTAAATGTTTTATCATATATAAATTTTACCTCAAAAAGAAAACAAAGATCCAAAGTGCTGGAGACCCACTCCAGCCGGTCCAGGGGTCCCCAAAGGATGGATGGTGTCTGCGAGAGAGTGAGAGAGCCACGAGAATCTTTCTGATCACCAGGCAGGCATCTCTGTCATGTCGGTTTTGGTGTCTTTATTTATAAGTCAAATGATAACGTGAGATCAGAAAAAGGAATTTTTACAATGGAAAAATCTTTGTGATAAGATGCTTTGGAAAGTGTACAAAAACAGGTTTTATAGAAGTATTCTTGCAGAACTACTCCAATCAAAGTGAGGTTTAGTAAATCTTACAACTAAGGAAAATAACAGGATTTCTTAGTGAACAACAGGTTAACATACATATTTGCTCTAAGTTAATAACACTAAGATTAATTCATAGATTAAGTTGTATATAGATAGGCTAGGAGTCATTCTGTCTGCCTCACGAGAGGACCAATGTTTTGAACTGGTTAATAAGTTGTTTGTGGAAACCTTTTTGACCTGATGCTGAATGTGTAAATACCATGGAGGCCCTAAATGTGTCGGCCTTTGTTTTTGGGTTATGTTTTAGCTACTCTTATCTATCCGCATCCCAGCCGCCAGTGTAAGGGAGGGTGTTTGCGGAAAGTAAGCCTTAGGAAAGGGACTGCCATACATCACCAGTTAGAAAAAGTGTAAGTATCAGCTTAAGTTCTGCCCTTATCTGTTCCTTAACTCTAGATTAGGCTCTTTGTCTCGGGGCCAGTCTCAATTGTAACTCTTGTGTTCTTAACCCCCTTTACTATCTAAGTCTTGGGTCTACAAGGCCCATAGTAAGAGCCTTTTGACAAACATCTACAGTGCTTTCATCTAAAATCTCTTTAGTTGAGACAGGAATATGCTTTTCCTTATGAGCTATTTATGTGGGGAATATCGGTCTGATTTGGAATATTGTGAGGCCTGGTCAATACCAGCAGCCTCATTTCCAACATGAGCCAGTAGTAGCAGAAGGAGATACCAGTTTTCGTTTCTCATGGCAGGAGCTGTGCAAACGCTGCCATTTCCTCATTGTGACTCTCATCCAGCAAGGCTGGTGCGGCTCCCAGCACCAAAGCAAATAACAAACTCTATAAATGATGCCTTTGAGTACGTATTTAGAGGAAAGTTCACTAATGTCTGAAAATTGCTAAGAAATACATTGATATTTGACTTAATGGACAAGGAGAGAGATGGATGGATAAATAGATATGTGGTAAACCAACTACAGTAAAATGTTACTTTTAGGTGATAGTTGGTTATTTTAAGTCTGGATGGTTACTGCAAAATTGTTTCAATTTTCTGTGATTAAAAATGATCATAACAAAATATAGGTGCACCAATACATGGGGTTGAGGTACGGAGCGTCTGTAATAAATAGATCTGTATCATACTCTGGCTTATTCTCTCTATTCTCCTTCCAGACACAGAGGCTGGATCTCATTGCAACCTTCAGACTGGGAGATGGACTCATCCTTAACTGAGTTTAAGAGCTTACTTTGATCACAAAAGACTCTCTTACTAACTTCTAAACTTAGATATTGAGAGACTTTGGAAAAAGAAGTTAACTCCATTCTCATCCTGACCCCATACAAGGCTTCCTGGACAAAACTCTAGTGCTTTCAATGCTTAGCCCTGGTGAGATAGTGTGTGTGCATGAGGTTGGTAGGGATGGTGGTGGAGTTATGGGGGCAGGTGCATATCGATAGTCAGGAATTTATTATAAATATATATTATAAATATAATATATATGTATCATATATAATACAATTATATATAATGTATTAATATATACTATATAAAAATGTATTATATAGAGTATATATTATATATCATGTATATACTATAAATACATATATACATGTATATACATATAAATGTATATAAATACATTTATATATAAATGTATTACATATATTATATACTATGTATATTCCTGTGTATCCATATATATATCCCTGTACTCTGTATATAATATATAATATAATATATACTATATATATCTCTCTGTATATATATATATATATATATACACTATATATATATACCTGTACTCTGACTAAAGGAAGCTATACTAAAACTGATCCCCCTTACCCTCCAACAGAGAGGCTGTGTCCAAGAGGAGAAAACAGAAACCCATTGTCTAAACAGTGATAAAAATCCCCGTCACTTTAATCCATCCGGCTGCTTTGAAGCCTGCATGTAAAGCCATTCATTTGTCACATTAGGCTCTAGCGGAGCGTGTGAACAGCCGTTACACTCTTATGAAGGCTGCTGATCCTTTACCTTATTGCAACCCGCCTGGTACATTAGAATATGCCCTTTGAAAAAATTCTGAAAGGTGCCCTCAGCTTCAGAGCACCTCCAGTTACTTTCCACATTCCAAGCATTCCCCTTGTCTCGTGGATGTGTGCAGGCTTTTTTATATGCACACAGCTGCTCATTATGTATTTATGGGTGTTCTCCATAGGCTGACAGTGGGACTACTTCCCATCTTTAAAAAGAAAAAAAAAAAAAAAAAAACAGAGTTGTACTGTTTATACACAGAGTTTTAAAGCACATTTACTCTAACTTGTGAGGATTCAAGATGTGATCTCTGGCCCCTCAAAACTCCAGTCTCAATTAGGCACTTTATGTGGAAACTACAAGGTCAGGAACACAGGGCTTCTTAAAACCAAATTCTAATTTGTCTGCCACTGCAGCTACATGCATTTCTCCTTCCCGGCTCCTCCAGACTATGACAGACTACAATAACCAAGATAACATCACTGCTAATAAGATGGGCCTTTTCCCTTGACACTGAGCTTAAGCAACTCTCCACACTGAGGATAAATTCAGTACTTTCATATGAAAACTCAGGGCTGGTGCAAGCACCGCCTCAGTGTGTCCCTCGTGATGCTTCCCCCGGCAGTTGTTCATGGATGATAAATTGCTTTGATTCCAGAGATTGGCAATGGCTGCCACTTAAGTTGAAACTTACGAAAACACCAGAACCTACTTTGCTCACATGCAGTTAACGTCTAATTATTCTTTGTTGGCTTCTTCTCTTCTTTGTCCCTCAGTGTTTCCAGCACCATGGTGATATTTTTGTCAGTTTTAACTTACTTCTCTTAATTGACTGAACAATTTGCTTCTATTTCTCATCAAATTCCTTCTAACTGTGCATGTGTGTGTGTGATTTCTTTGGCTGGAACTTTATGGCTAATGAAGTTGTATATTTTTTTCTTATTGTTTACTTCATTAGACAAGCTTAGAACAATCTAGTGGTTGAACTCAAGGCAGACATGACTGATTTTTCCTTGTTATGGAAATATATATTCTATTTAAGTCACTGACTTTTCATTCATTCTTTTATTGATTTTACATTCGCTGTAACCTTTACATATGCACTTGCTGAGTATTTTCAGAAATCTATCAGTCCTTTCAGTCATATTAACAGTAAATGTAAACTTAAATAACTATAGTACTGGATAGAATATGTTATATCATAAAAGGAATAGTTGGTGTCTAAGAGAAATGAATGTGCCATAAAGGAAAAGGATACAGGAGAGCTGATACACAGAATGTGGAAAATTGTGTTTAGGAAAAGTGGGCAGGTATGATTATATTAACTTCCTGCATGGTGCAAATGGGAAGGGCTTCTCATTAATTAGCAACTATTCCTTTAATTATCTCCCATGTACTAACCTCTCATTCCCTCACTCTTGTGTGGAATAACAGGTATACAATAAATATTAGTTATTATTAACCTCCAGTGAATCATTATACACATACTATATTCTGCTGTATAATTTCTGTATTTTGCTGTATTTTCCCTCCAAAAATGCTACCTGTTGGAACATGATAGTTGTATGGGAAAAGATGTCATCTTTTGTGCTACTTAACCAAGTGATTGTATTTTCACTTCACCAATTTCAGGCAGATCCTTTAGCATTGTATCCTCCAATTTTCTCATCTTTAAAACAGGGACACTGCAAGTCTATCTCATAGACTTAGTCTTGAGGAATTATTAGCATGCTGCATAAAGGACTATGACATTCTTGGGACATAATAACTAGTAACCATTTGACATATCAAATGTCTTGTTTTTGGTTTTGTTTTTAATTTGGTGTTATCCTGGCTGTGTGTTATATCTGATTTTGACACATGAATTTTTGCATTTTATTAAAGGTGTATGTTTACTGTGCCAACTATATGTGATTCTGACTTTTCACTCACCATCTTCCTCAAAGATGTCTCCCCAAAAGAAGTGCCTATTTTTTTCCATGTTTTACCCTATGACTTCCCAAGATTCCTCCTAATTATGTGATTGTGGTTTCTTTACCCTTCTGCGTCCTCTAGGACTACAAATTTGTCTCTTCCACTGACTTTCTATCTCTCTTTCTCCATATGCTCAACTCTCTCAGGTGCCAAAATAAATTTTGACCCTCTTCCTTCCTTAAACTGCCCTCCAAGTCTGCTAGCTGCATTCTCTGCAGTATAGGTGACTTGCTTTGCTATGTTTATTCATTTCAGGCTCATTGCTTAGTCTCTTGCAATCCAATTCTGCACCCACTATTCCATTGAAATTGTTCTTACATAATCACTAATAAATACTCAGTGGTCAAATCCCATGGCTTTATCTTGACCTTGTTCTCTTTGACTTTTCAGTCGCTGTTAATATTATGGATCATATTATTTCTTAAAACTATTGTCTTCCTTGCCTTTTAGGACTTTCTATTTAACTGAATGTATCTTCATTCCCACCATCCCTTTTCTCTTCTCTGCCTACCTCTTAAGCCCTAATGGCAGAAGACTTTTATAATTAGATCTACATTAGTCAAGGTTCTCCAGAGAAGAAGAACCGGAAGGACTGATTGATTGATTTCAGAAATTGGCTCATCTGAGTATGGAAGCTTGCAAAGTTCTAAGATCTACAATAGACAAGCTAGAGATCCAGGGAAGTCCATGGTATAGTATAGTCCAAAAGTTGGCAGATTGGAGATGTGAGAAGGTCTGATGTTTCCGTTTCCTGAGAAAGCAGAAAAAGACTGATGTCCAAGCTCGTGTAATCTGGCATGAGGAGTTTCCCCTTACTCATAAGAGAATTAGCCTTCTTAATATTCAGGCCTTCAACTGCTTGGATGAAGACTACCCACATTTGGGAGAGGGGTCTACTTTACTCACTATACCTATTCCAATGTTATTGTTACCCAAAAACACTTGCATAGAAATTTTTTTTGTCCAATATTTGGGTACCCTGTAGCCCCATCACACCGACACATAAAGTTAACCATCAAACTATCCTTGACCTTCTTTTCCCTAAATAATATTTTTCAAGAGAAATCTCCTCATTCACTTTACATTTTAGGGATCCAAACATTGATTTATTATATTCACTTCTTTAAACTTCTGTTCCTTTATCTAGTCAAGTAGTTCTGTCATTCCATGAATCACAAGCCACCATCCATTTCAAACAGACTTCATCTTCTATATAACCACTCCTATCAGTTCTGTATCCATGTGTGGTACTCATCCATTAGAACAGATCTTCACTGCCTTTTACTTCTTAATAATAGCTTCTTAGTTACTGTCCTGGACTACTTAACGCTCCCACAACTTCCAAAATTATCTTATAAAAAGTTTGACTCTTCCTTGATATTATTCTAGGTTCCAGAGAAAACAAGTCAAGAATCATATTTCTGGGTAATCTTGCTTAGTATTGTCACCTGGGGCTTTGGTGAATCATATATAAACTTTCCATGGTGGTATGAGACAACCAATTGCAAAAGAGAGTCCATATCATATTTCAGGAAAGAATACTTAGAAGTAAAAAGGTATAAAGACGTTTTCAAAGAGGACACAAATCATGAGTTCAAATACTTGGGCATATTAATACGTATGAGATGAGTTAAGACAAGTGGATTAGAAATGAGGCTGTGCACAGTGTGGGGGTGTAAAGCATCTACCGTCACATATGTCAGACAGACTAATTCATTTCTTTTGAAATAAAACCCATGATATTATCATGATAAAAATGTATCTTTGCATTTTTACATGGCTGACTTCAAATATTCTACTAGTTGTACCATTTACTAATGAAGACACTTGAAGAAGTTATTTCAGGCCTCTCAGGTTATTTCTTTATCTCTAAAACATAGGTAATAATGTCATTCTTGCCATGTTGTTCTGTAAAACAATTAAAATAGCCTGCATAAATACCACTTCACATCCGTGAGGGTGGCAATTACATGAAAAATAAAGAAACATCAGAAAATAACACATGTTGGTAAGGACATGGAGACTGTGTGCATTGCCGATGGGAATGTAAGATGGTGCCTCCAATATGGAAAATCGTATGGTGTTTTCTCAAAAAATTAAAGAGATAATTACTTTCTGATCTAGCAACTTCACTTTGGGGTACATACTCCCCCAAAAACTGGAAGGCAGAGACTTGAGCAGATATGTGTAAACTAAATTTTAGAGAAACAGTATTCACAGTAACCAAAACATGTTACTGAGCAACCCCAGTCGTCAGTGGATGAATGGATAAACAAAATGTGGTATATACATACAATGGAATATTATCCAGCCTTTCCCCCCCCCTCCCTTTTTTTTAATGTTTTATTTATTTCTAGGAGAGAGAGAGAGAGAGATAGCATGAGCAGGGGAGGGTCAGAGAGAGAGGGAGTCACAGACTGAAACAGGCTCCAGGCTCTGAGCTGGCAGTCAGCACAGAGCCCGACGCGGGGCTCAAACCCAGGAACCGCGAGATCATGACCTAAGCGAAAGTTGGACGCTTAACCGACTAAGCCACCCAGGCGCCCCTATCCAGCCTTTAAAAAGGAGTAGAATTCTGACATAATGCTATAACATGGATGACCCTTGAAGATACTATGTTAAGTGGAATAAACCAGCCACAGAAAGCAAATTCTGTATAATTCCACTTACATGTGGGCCTAGAGTAGTGAGATTCATACGGACAGAAAGTAGAATGGTAGTTTCAAGGCCTGCGGGTGGGGGGAGGATGTTGGGAAGTTTTTGTTTCGTTGGTATAGCATTTCTGTTTCAGGAGATGAAAAGGTTCTGGAGGTATGCACAGTAATATGAATATAGATAATATCGCTAAACTGTATACCTAAAAAGGGCTAAATTTTTTAATGTTATGCTATGTATATCTTACCACAATATAAAATATATATGCTATCTGTACTGCATACAAATTCCTCTGAATGAAGACCCTCATGATTCAGCTTCTGTCTTAGCACACCCTATGGTTATCCTAGGCTTCTGTCATTCTACTCTATAATTTATTCCCTGCATAAGTCATCTAAGTTCAGTTCATAGCTGTGTATATTCTCTCACTTTTTTTTCCTTCATTCTGCTATATTTGTGATCTCTTTCTTCATCACTGAGTTTACCTTTCTGATTCCATGTCCTCTGTATAGCATTTCCAAACAACCCCATTTAAAATCAATTATTCCTTCATTTGTACCCTGTGCCATGTTTACTTATATCTTGATTTATTCTGTATTCATTTTTTCCTCTTGTTATAGATGATTGTTGGCATTTGGTGTCCTCCATCACATGATAAGCTACTGGAATGCAGGGTCTGTCTTCTCCTCCCCCTGTTCCTAGTCATTCAGTGAATATTTGATGTGAAATGAAAGTAGCTCACAGAATAACCCTTGAGATTGGTTCTTGCTTTTCTTTGCTTTGTGAGAGACAGACAGAACTCAAAATAATTAAAGAACGGTTTCTCTGTTTGAAAATGGTTTTGAAACATTTTGCATTTCAATAGATATGAAGATTCTTATTGTTCTCTACTCTTTCTCTAGCTCCTAGACTTTAATAGCATTTACATTAGTGCTACTTGAAGGGCTAAGGGTTGATCTTGTATTTTCCATTTGGAAAAATATGGAGACAATAATATTGTGGCTTCTATATTTCCAAGAATTCACAAAGAGAACAATTTTTCTCAAGTGGATTAGCTAATAATGATTGAGTAAGTGGTAGTTATAAAATAGGCCGACTATTAAAAAAACAGAGATTTAAGGTGAACAACCACTTAACTGGTCTCATTGTTACATAAATTGGAAATCCTATATAGCTAATGATGCATAGCAGAGACACAGGCTTTTTCCTCATAATCTTCACACTCTTTTTAATTATTCTCTGCAAGTTAACTGTACAATGCAGGAGTAAGTTACATTATCTTTAACAATGTGGGTCCTCAAATCTCAAACCTAGTAAAATTGTGGTTCTCGAAATACAGAATGACTGGGTGACTTTCAATAAAGAAATGCTTTGAAGAAGTTCTACTAACTTAAGGGAAAGTCATTGTGTACATTGAGGTATCACTTTCTTTTTGAACCCACAGGTCTGGGGAACTCTCAAATAGTCTCAGATAGCTTCCTATTAAAGAATAGAAAAGCCATTCGAAGCATTAGGGTCTGCCAATTCCATTAGCACCCTCCTTACTAACATGTATGAATGCAGAATCTTTTTTTTTCTTTCTAGACTTCATTGCTGTAATAACCACCCATGTTCTAAAACCTCCTTTGTCCCAATCTTTCTTCCTAGCTCCTTGACTGGTGTCTTCTCATCCTCTGCAAGAGGTACACATTCTGGGACAAGTATCCCCTCAATCTACCCAGCAGTAAGTCAACAATTCTGTATAGCACAGAGTGGGGGCCATTAGTGATTGGGTATAGAAGAGCCCCTAAGCCTCATGTCCCAGATTGACACCGACTCTTAACGACCCTTCACAATGCACTTGAACCACTAAGGGAAAAGAACGACTCTTTTGTCAGGCAATCCATAGTTCAATATTGACAGGAGCATTAGAAGAAATTTCAGATAGCCTATTTCTGCTAGCTAGAAAGTCCTGTAATTGTGGCAGGCAGGGGGCAGAACGCCTTTGGTGGCTGGCAGTGAAAATACTTGATCTGAGCTCTCAAAGCCTTTGTAGATATTTCTATCCAGAGAAGAGCACCAGGGCTGCATTAGCTGAGTCCTTGAGAAGCAATCGAGGAGGAATGCTATTTTCCTTCTGGCTGAGAGAAATGGCAGAGGCTCTTTGCAACAAATGATCATAAATTGCCCAAGTGTCTCGGAGGCAGTGAGAGAGCTTGCATGTTAGAGCTAATGCAAGCTGCTCTCATACTTTTAAGTGGTGCTGGCTACTGGGAGGAAGTAGGGCCTGAGGATAGAGCTACCGAGATGTCTCTGTATGCCCCAAGTAAACGCGATTGAAAGGGAAAGGCTTTCGGCTCTTATGTTACTTTAAAAACGAAGTCTCAATCCTCAATAATCAAATCAAGAGGGAACTAAAACCTGAAATGAAGATCAAGTGAAATTTGGAAATAGGAAAGTGAGAGAATAAACAAGATCCCCAGCCAGAGTTAAGCCTATCTGTTGACGCTGTCTTGTATCCATTTTCTATTCTGTCATTTAAAACTCTGTATAAGGGCATGGAAGTCATATTATAGAAATGTGTAATCAAAAGCATGCACATATTTCAAGTTTAAATTCAGAGAAAACTTCCTGTTCAGCGCTGCTTTAGGCCATTTTGGCCAATTTTGAAACGATTCCAGTACACAATCTAGGTCATCTTTAAACTTCCTGAGCTGCAGTATTCCCTGGTTCTTTGCAAAATCATTCTGTGAGTACACTTCAAATGTGCAGACTTATAGTAAGTGACTTTTGATGGATTTAGATTATGCTATACCTGTGGTTATAAAATTTCTTTAAAAGCTCTGGAGTATCATGTGTGTTTCTAGAATGCACCTGTGAAAACTGGTTCAGCATAACACAGACAGGATTTTGCTATTTCACTTTTTTTTTTTTTGGGAAGCCTAATTGTGTTTATTTTTTGAAATGATTCACATTTAGAAATGTAATAACACATTTTAAAGTAAACATATTCAGTCAAAGGGAAGTATTTAGAAAATAAATATATTTGTAGATCATTGTTACTATGCTGTTTTGTTTTAACATGACAGTAACGATGTTGAGGCTGATAGCATGCAGGTGACTCAGGAATTTTTATAAATGTCAGAATACTCTGCTAGTTATTTATCATAGATTTTATCATTTAATCCCCCAGCATCCTTATCATGATCATTACTCATATTCTTTGAAGAAACTGAGGCTTAAAGAGGATGAGTAAGGTCATACAAAGAATATACAAAGGATGACTGCTTTTAATTCATATTATCATAGTTTTAAGTGCAAAATGCCAAAAAGGAAGGAGGAATGGTGTGAGAGAAAAGGCACTAGTGCTTTATGTTGCGTGATTTAAACTTCCCTCTCATTTCCTAGCAGTGCACAATGAACTTCATTTGCTTTTGAAACATGGTGTTTAATCCTCCTTATTCTGGAAGAAATGCCCTAATCTTCTTTGTTAAAACACCGCTTCTAATTATCAACCATATAGATTAAGTATTGCTTGTTCAACTCATAGCTGCAGGTGTTAGCTTCTAATTGACTTAAGTCCTATTCTCTTGGCTCAAGAGATGGGTCAGATATTTGCCAGAGTTTCAGGTAAAGGAATTAATCTCTCGCCCTTCTTGTGCAAGAACCACTACAATATACGCTGCCAGTCATTGAGTAATATGGTATTAAGTGAAAATATGCTTTATTGGAAATAAAGCAACTCTTTGGACGCAATAGAAGAGTTACTCAAACCTTTCTGTGGCCAAGCTCCCTTATGGCACCTTTTCCAAAGCTCTCAGCAAAATATGGATGCTCTTTCCCGCCTCTTGGATCTAATTGGTTTTAAAACTTGCTTTGGCCAACAGAAGATGAAAGCAGTGATGTTGTACAACTCTGAGACTGAGCCATGTGCCTTCCATTTTCACTATTTTTGTGGAACTCTGCCCTAAGACCTCCATGTAAAGGAGCCAGCTCACTGGCTTCATCACTGGTATATCATCCTCCAAGGAAGAGATCCATGGCTTTCAAAAATAAATAAACTTTATTTTAAAAAAAAAAGGTGGGAGGAGGTGGTGCCTGGGTGGCTCTGTTGGTTAAGTATCTGACTTTGGCTCAGGTCATGATCTTGCAGTTCATCAGTTTGAGTCAGGCTCTGTGCTGATGGCCCAGGGCCTGGAGCCTGCTTCACATTCTGTGTCTCCCTCCGTCTCTACCTGTCCACAACTCATGCTCTGTCCTTCTCTCAAAAATACGTAAACTTAAAGAGAAAGAGACAGGGGTGCCTGGGTGGCTCAGTTGATTAAGCATCCGACTTCGGCTCAGGTTGTGATCTCACGTTTCGTGGGTTTGAGCCCCATGTCGAGTTCTGTGCTGGCAGCTAGCTCAGAGCCTGGAGCCTGTTTCAGATTCTGTGTCTCCCCCTCTCTCTGACCCTCCCCTGCTCACACTGTCTCACTCTCTCTCTCTCAGAAATAAATAAAACATTAATTTTTTTTTTTTTAAAAGAGAAAGAGAGAGAGAGATCTATGGTGTTCAAGGTGTCAGCCAACTTCAACTATGAGACCTGTGTGTCAGGCCATCTTGGAACTTCCAACTCAGCTGAACCTGAGCTTGATGAAGCTGCACTGGAAAGTGCACTAGAGGAACCATGGCCAGCCAACAGTATTGTGAGAAATAATAAGTCATTCTCTTTTAAACCATTTGGTTTTGTGGTGCTTTATTAAACAGTAATAACTAAATGACACTGTCACTTGACTAGGAAGTTGGAAAGACCAGTTAGAGTGATTACAAGGAAAAAGAAAAGATTCCTAGTATTCTTACATGAGTTGTTAAGTCAAGTCTTCCCTGAAGTCTGCCCTACATTTAGACTTAGCATTTATGAAAGCCTGTCTCTCCCCATCACTTGTCTCCCTATCTTGTTTTTGCAGGGGATAAGGATGAGAATGGTTTAAGCCAATTATATTTCATTAAGTTGCAATATTCAGTTAACAAAGTACCTTAGTTACCACACTTTATTGTTGGCTACTTCTTATACACACTCAGATTTGAAGTGATTTTGCCATCTCTGGGTCCATTCATCATCTAAGGGATTAATGGAAAGAACATTATGGAAAGCAAAATTCCAAAGGCAAGATTCCGCCATGTTGTTTTTTTTTTTTGGTTGTTGTTGTTGTTTTTTTTAATGTTTTTTTATTTATTTCTAGGAGAGAGAGAGAGAGAGAGACAGCGTGACCAGGGGAGGGTCAGAGAGAGAGTCACAGACTATGAAACAGGCTCCAGGCTCTGAGCTGGCAGTCAGCACAGAGCCCGATGCCGGGCTCGAACCCACGAACCGCGAGATCATCACCTAAGCGAAAGTCGGACGCCCAACCGACTAAGCCACCCGTGCGCCCCAAGATTCCGCCATGTTTGAGTGAAGCTCCTGAAGCTTTAGTAACATCTTTCCTGTGTTCATTTCTAAAATGAATAAGTCCTTACCTAACTTAACTTGTCTATAATTGGCCCTATAGTGGATGCTTAGGTTATATTTTCCTTTCTCTGTGTAAGAAGGAAGGGCACAGTTCTCAACCTTCAGTCAAAGCTCAGTGCTTCACTCACATGGTAAGGTGGATCCAATATTTATTTGAAATATCAAGCAAAAGGAGGGGACAGGAAAGATGCACTTTTTAGAGACCAGTTGTATTGTAATGTACATGTATCTGTTTCTGAGATATAATTTAAAAGATCTTTAGATCTCTAAATCTCTAGGCTGCATGATATAGATCATCTTTGACACTGAATTCTCACTTTAAATCAGTTCTTGTTATTAGGTATTGGCTTCTAACATGCACCATTTGCAAAACAATCTCTTTAATTGTGACATCAAATATGATAATAATATAGCTTGAGTGTAAAGACAATAACTATCTATCAAAACGGTTAATTCTAAAAGCGGACTAAAGCGATGTTATAAAAATCTAAAGTTTAGTTTTGTTTATAAGAAATAATAAAAATTGAGTGTGGTGTAAATCTTATTGAGCCCTCTGATTAAAAGTTTCCAGACATTCTGAGAGCCATTCATTTACTTATTAAATTTATTGAGTACCTACAATATGTCAGGCCCTGTGCTGAAAGGAATGAGAAATGGTAAATTTTCTCAGGGAGCTCATAATCTCCGGGATGAGCCAGGCAATTTGTCAGGCTGTACAATAAAGTGACTCAGGATGATGAGAAGTGGTTGACAGTGCTGGACAAAGAGGTAGAGTTAATTGAGTATTCTCTCCTCCAAAGGAGATGCCAGGCATGTTGCCTAAACTTGCCACCCTTGTTGTCTTTCTGTCTGCACTGGTAGTGAGGACCCGTTGACAGGATCAAAGTGCATACGAGAGGGAGTCATCAGTGCAAAATACTCAAATCAGGTTCTTTTGTCCTTCTAGGCAACTGGTAGAATGGTATTTCCTGATCGATTTTGGACCAGGTGTGATGAACTGATGACTTCTGGACCATAAATTATGAATGGAAATATGCCATTGTGGTACGGAGCTTTTAACTTCTAGAACAAATCTCTAGAGCTTTCTCCCTTCTCTCTGGCACTGTAACCAGCCATATTCAACATGATGGCTGCTCTGATTCAGAGAAATAAAATCTGCAGAGTACCCCCTGCTGATAAGCAACGGATATAGAGAAGGAGCAAGGTAGCTACCTTTCTTGATGTATCACCATGATTTTTGTGTTGTTTATCACTCGAACATTAACCAGTGCATTCAGACCAAAAGAAATGTTTTTGCATACTTTTATAATTATTTACTTATGCAATTTGCCTACCTAAGCAAAATAAGAGTTACAAAGTGCTTATTCCCAGTTCCTGTCCTTTTTCCCCCAGACTTTCCAAAACACCAATCCCTGCATTGTGAATTCCTTCTGAACAGACCCGTAAAGCAAGAGATTGCACATACATGCATGGCTTGCATGTACATACATACATAGAAATATGCATACATGGAATTTGCTTCCTTCTTTTTATTTAACATACAATTGTCCATATGATGGACTACGAAGGTTTTATGAGTTGTTTGCTGGTTGAAAAACTCTTGACATGACTGGTTTTTGTTGTTGTTGTTGTTCTTGTTATGACTGTTTAAAAAAAGACATTATAGAAGGTTTAATTTAGGACTTTGGGAAACTTATTTTACCTCATATAAGGTTTTTATACTAACAAAAGTATAATTCTTATGAAGAAAAAGAGAAAACAGGAGAAATGAAATATAGGAGACACACTGATCCAAAAATGTTGAAGAAGGGGGTGTCACCTTCCTTCCAGAAATTCTGTATGGTTTTGTGGATGGTGTTTGACTATGTACATACCCCCCTGCCCACCCCCTAAATTTCCCTAGAGACTTTTCCTGTGGAGGCAGATTTTATTTCTAATGTAAGCTTCAATATGAGAGCTTCTCTCCTTATTTCTGAAAGTTCTTGGCCCTCTGTTTACGTAAAGATATTTTAGTGATATTATAAGATGCTATAGCTTCACCTTATACTTATCTGTGATTAATCCTTCTTGGTCTGGAGATGGAATGAGATTCTCTCCCTGAGGATGTGACTTGATGTTTCTGCTGTGTTCATGTAAAATATGATTTGACAACGAAACGTAGCTTAGAGAATAAAAAAATGATGACTGTTCTAAAGGTCTCTTTAGGTAAAAGAAACTAAAATAAGCATTCCATGTGCAGAAAAATTAGGTCTTAAGAAGCTAAACTCCCACACCATAAGCTACTTCTTGAAAATATATAAGGCACATTAGAAGCTGTATTAATTCTTTCAAGATAAATTATTATCTCTTAGCATTAAATAGAGCCCCAAGAGGCCACATTTCTCTCCTACTTATTTTAAAACTAAAAATACAGTTTTTAGAAATAGTTGGGAACATAGATTTAAAGGAAACCTAGAATGTGGCTTTTCCACCATTTATTTTCTGTTTTGAACATAGACACTGAAGTAGTTGTGGTTGTAATTTCACTAAATATATGTATAATTCCCTTAGAACACTTATGCAGTTTGATGGTATGTAGCAAACTATCTTACTTATCTTCCAGTGGTGTTTGGTAGGCGTTTATTAAGCACTTCCTTGACCTAGTACAGGACACTGGGATGGTGACGAGGATGAAAACATGGCCCTTCACTCAAGAATGCAGTCTAGTTGGAACACAATTGCATGAGCAGGGGGTTTGTTGCGATGCACAAAGTCAGTGACTGTACCGCATTCATTCTCTCTATACTTTTCTGAGAAAGGATTTCCTCTTTGTTTAAAGGTGGAGAAATGTGCATATTTTTTAGTACGGTTGTGCGGGATGGATTGGAATTTCACATGCTGCAGCTACCAGAGGAAAAAGAAAATAAATGAAAAAAAAAGTAAAAGAAAGAAAGAAAGTGCAGAGAATTCAGTGGTAGTGCAGAGAATTCAGTGGTAGTACAGAGTAATTGCATTAGATTTTATACCTAAAACATCTTTCTTTGTAGTTGCATTTGAGCTGATTGACTCCTGACCTTTTTGAAAATGTTAATAACAAAAGCATACATGATTACATAATAAAACTTACATTCATTTTTATACACAAAATATTAATCCATATGGTTGACCTGACCTAAATATTGTTAAAGGAATGACTCTGGAATGGCAAAATATAAACTTTTGGAGCTCCCGTGCTTGTCTAAATTTTTTAAAATCTCTGATTTAAACAAATTGTCATTTATATCTTCCAAGGAACACATTACCTCTGCTACGTGAAAACCCATAAGATCTGCACTGTCAGATTTTATTATTATTGTGACAGATACTTTAGCATATAAATCTTAAACTAATGAAAAAAATGTCATCTTCCTTTTGGAGCTAAATGTTCAAAGTGCATCAACTATTCGATTTGATAGACATTTTTTGAGAAGGTTTGGAGGAATTGCATATTAAAAATACGTTGCATGTGAAACTCTTATCATTTATATCCACCTCCACAGTGGATAAACTAATTGTAAACCACTTTTGAGAACTAGACTTCCAAAGAAACCACACACACACACACACACACACACACACACACACACACACAAAAAAAAAAAAAAAAAAAAAACCCGAAAAAAAACCAAAAAACTTTTACCAGCAGGAGCAGAACTCTAGAAATGCCAAATGATATTTTTGTGACTTTCACAATATCCCAAGGAACTTCTTTTTATTTACTGGTTTAATATCAGAAGCAGAAGAGTCGTGTACAACCTTTCAGAGGAGAGGCAATGCTCTTACACAACTTTGAAGCCATCACAATGAAAACACATACAATGTGGTCAACTGAGCTAATGAATACTTTTGTCTTTGGTTGCCCTGTACACTTGGACATTCTTTAAGTGATAGAGACAATTATACATTCTCAAGACAAGGAAAAACCTAATGTAGTGTTTCTCAAAATGCCGTGTGCATGAGTTCAACTGAATGTCTGTTAAAATTGCAGAGTCTTAGGCCACATCTTGAGACATTCTGGTTCAGAAGGAGTGGATTCTAGTAGAGTCCCAACAAATAATTCTGATGTAGCTATTTCAAGGAAAACATGAGTAGAGAGTGATGCAGGATGTCCAGATTTCTCTATCTGATTAAATCATTGTAGTGATAGCCTGGAGTTCGGAAGTCATCTGAAATTAATTTGCAGTTGATTAAGACAACAAAGAATAAGAGAGTGCATATGTCTTTAATAAACATCTTCTCCTTGAAAAGCTTCTTTTAAAAAATGATTATTACAATTGTTTCCAAAAAGAAGAGTTGATCAAATTTAAATATCCATTGATCAACAATACACACTTTCAGTTGACAGCATCGTTTTCCTAAACGATTCCATCATATATGATAACAGGGTGTTAGGGTATTAAAGCGCTGAACCATTCATGCTCAGTGTCCAGTATGTCTCTTGTCATACATTACTCTGGATTTTAATTTCCATGGCCTTCGTGTCATTGTAAGTAGCACTTTTCTCTGTTTAGGGACAGGTCAAGCAGTTCTTTGATAAAGCAATAAATAGTGTAATTGTCTCCTCTAGAAAACTCATGGTATGTGTTTAGTTTCCTTAGGAAGGCCAAAGGTCACAAACCCATTCTCCTGATCTTCATTCAACACACACATAGAAGGAAGAGCATTTAGACCACAAATCCTCAGGAAGCTGAGAGCCATTTTTATTGTTTTAGTCATTCCTGGTCATTTTAGTACAGTGGAAAGTGTATGTTCTGATATTAATTGGATTACTTTACTCTAAGGTAAATGATTTTCACCGTGGAGACAACAATTTTGATCCTGAAACAGCACTATATTTAGCAGAATTTTGCACTGCCTTTCAAACAATGTTAGTCCATAGAAGTATCCCTCTAAAAAGTGGTTTTGTACTCATCTGGGAGGCTCTGCATACCATACTGATGCTTTCAAAGATTTATGCAAACCATTAATACATTAAAGGTCTGGAGTTGCCTTGGGAACTTCTCTAACATCATTTAACTCAATTTAACTCATCACTTCCCAGAGTAATTTGTCTACAGAGCCCCCTTTTCATTTGATATCTGTTGATTGCATACAACTACACATTATGCTGTATAACTTCTCTGTAGAACTCATGCGATATGTTCTGTTCCACTGGAATGCGAAGTCACAAGTCCCATATACTAGCCTTTGCTCAGGACATGCTCAAAACAGTGACCACTTGGACAAAAACAATGAAAGAAGATGGTAGACAATTTTATTTTTTTAATAACTCCAAGCCATGATAGTACCATGTAAATATAAGAAAGCTCTTTTTCAATTAATTTATTTATTTTGAAAGAGAGAGAGTGACAGACAGAGAAAGAGAGAGAGAAACGGAGGAGGAACACAGAGAGGGAGGCAAAGGGAGAGAATCCCAAGCAGGCTCTGAGCTCTACGCTGAGGTCAATATGGAGCTTGATCTCACAAAGGTAAGATCATGACCTCAGCCAAAATCAAGAGTGGGACACATAACCAATTGAGCCAACCAGGGGCCCCAAGAAAGTGGATTTTTGAAGAATTAGTTGCTTCACAATTTCTTTTTTTTTCTTACAAATAGTTTATTGTCAAGTTGGTTTCCATATAACACCCAGTGCTCATCCCCACAAGTGCCCTCCTCCATGCCCATCTCCCCCCTCCCCTCCACATCCATCAGTCCTCAGTTTGTTTCTCAGCATTCAAGAGTCTCTTCTTAAGGCGACAACTCTAACCCATCTTTGTTTCTCTGAAACATGGCAGGTCTCTTTCCAGGTGGTCCCTGTGTCCCTATTTTGCTTCCATATGAATCTACTTATAGATGCTACTACTAGTATCATATGTCTATTTAAATATTTTATTGTTTCCTCCCTGCATAAAAAAATAAAATTCTAATTCCTTGAAATTTCATGAAAACTCTTCATGACATCATCTCAACTTACTCTTCTAGTTTTATCACCTTTTATACGTCTACATTCATACTTCATTGCATCTGAAATGTCAGAGGTTCAAATATTCACTACCTAACTGGGCGCTTACAGGGTTATTATTCTAGATTTCTCCTTTTTAATAGGAATTGGTGTTTTTTTATCCTATTCTCTTCACCTGGTTGCACCCATAGAACTCAGGCCATTTATTTTCAGTGTGATTTTAATGATTTAGAAAAATTGTTTGGACTGTGGACAGGACCTTAAACTGGATCAATGGGTATTTTCCCTGGAGAATTTGAAATTGAGGCTATGAGATTCCAGCCTTAGTTTGGTCAATCTTTTAATGAAAGAAAAGGAAAATAAATCTCCAACTCTGGAAAGTTATAGGCAGGAAAACAAGGGACCTTAATCTTCAGCGAAACAGAGAGTGGAACAGATATTCACAGAGAAACAGAAATATGAGGCAGAACAAGAAGCTTCACAGTATTTAGATACCAGATTCCAGTTAATTTCTGAATCTTACATGCCATAACTATATCTGCTGACGGTCATGTTTGCTCTTTAAGCAAGCTCATATGGATCTCAAGATCTTGGCAACCAAAATAGCAAGAGCTGCTATAAAGTACAAACCCATGCACATCCAGGCATATACACACCCTGCATCGCTTTTCTTGTGCCACAAATGTTTACTCTCTACTTCTGCTTTTCAAAACTCTATTCATTATTGAAAACCCACCCACCTCTTGCTTAAAGCCCATCCTCACCTCCCATGGGCAGACACTCTTTATGCCTATGTTATTTAAAACACTTTGCATTGCATTATATACAAGAGTAAACCTGTGTCGTTACCTTGTATAACCTAATGCTTATACCTGGCAGCATATTTTAAACATGGGAGGAATTAATAATAATACCCGAATTGAATTGAAGAAGAAATAGGACTCCATATACTTACCTATTTCCTCTATTTGTAACTCCCTAGGAAGGGTGAGAAATCACATCCAGATTGTTGTTATAAATATGAGAAGTATCAAAAGACAAGCTTTTGCAAGGATCCTAGAGATTATGGTGAGGGAGGGAGCCTGATGGCTGAATAGAGTGCCCAGCTGTGTTTGAAAGACACTTCCAATGCATGAGGAATAAACTGCTTTTATATAATACATTTAAAATATATGCATAATGCAAAAGTACAAAATCCAGTAGACATTAGCACATTGATAGATGAATAATTGTTAAATTTGCCTTCCAAAACCTAAAGGTCATCTAAAATGATCAGAAATGGTATTTAACATCTGAATCGATTTTTGACAGTTTAGCCAATGCACAAATCCAAGGTGTGACTCATTTGAAGAAATAAAATTATTTACACCTTACCTAACACAGAGACTCAGCTTCTCACCTCAGTCCTTACAAGAACACTTGCTGAGTTAGGGACTAGAGTTCACTCCAAGAAGCAGGTTTTAATAGGAAGGAAAAAGACCAGGCTGGAAGGGTAAACAAAATTTGTTTCTTGCAGGGGGCTTTGCCAAGAATTAAATTAGCCAATATTCTTGTTTTGTAGCAGTTATTATTCTAAGGAAAGGAAATGGAAGGCAAGGCAGGGAAGGAAATGTAAAATAGAAATCATTTTTGACCAGCTCTTAGGTGCTAAGCAATGTATTTATTGTTTTACTGGGGTCTCGTTTAATATTTACAATATAACCCTTCTGAAATGCATATGAAATTGAATTTGAAATTGAATGAAGGATTTCATTATAGTTGAGTTAATGATAATGATATGATAAGTGGTTTGGCTCAGTTTTGCCCCCCTGTTAATTATGGCTCCAAGGTTCAAACTGGGGTCCGTGTTCTCTGCACTGTACAGCATGGTGCCTAAATCCTGTTTTCCTGACTGCTGTTTTATCTACCGATATTCAAGACCAGGGTTGTTACTGTGTGACAGTTGGTCTGGACTTGAGGACTATTTTTATCTAACTGAGAAGAAAACAGAGGGCTTCCTTCCACCTACACACAAGATATGAAGCAAACAAAATCGTGGAATTAATTTCTATTTAACTATGTCGTTCTAATTTGGAAGCTCTTTGCCATTAAATGTCAGCATTGGTAACACTCCTTACATGGTGGTTATGATGATCATATAAAATGGTTTAAGCTCAGGATATTAAAATGTCAAAAAGAATAAAGGACCTGTGGTGTTTTAAGTACAAAAAAAAAAAAAACCAAACTATTATATTTTACATCATGTACTTCCTGAGATACTATTAAATGATAGAAAAGAGATCTCTCTAAACATAGCAGACTTACGCCAATAAATGCAACAAGAGATACATCTTTAAAGGAAAAGACATTTTAACAGATTCCTGGAAATAAGTGAGTGGAGGAATTATCAAACAGATTGGAAAAAACTTCAGGCACATTGTAAAGTCAGAGTGAACTACATTTATTCCAGAGAGGTCATGTCTTCAGGGGCACCCCAGAAGGGCCCAGAGAGCACAGTAGTGAAGCAGGGAACTGAAGATTGGGGGGTTCATTGAAAACATATACATGAAATATTACCACCTCAACATAGTCACAAACACATCCCTCTCATGGGACCACTTTACATTATATAACAACCTAGCATTTTCAAAATTAAAGATAATAATTAAATAGTGGGGGCTTATTCCCGCAACATGTTTGTCGAAATGTACGTGGCTTCTCAGAACTATTCACCTGGAAATGTTAGACAAAACATATTTACAAAAACCTTTCATCGAAAAAAGTAAGGATGACTTCTTTTTTTTTTTAAATCATTCATTTTTTTAAAAATATTTTTATTTATTTCTAGGAGAGAAAGAGAGACAGCATGAGCAGGGGAGGGTCAGAGAGAGAGGGAGACACAGACTCAGAAACAGGCTCCAGGATCTGAGCTGGCAGTCAGCACAGAGCCCGACGCGGGGCTCGAACCCACGAACCGCGAGATCATGACCTAAGCGAAAGTCGGACGCTTAACTGACTAAGCCACCCAGGCGCCCCAGTAAGGATGACTTCTTGTGCCAGGTGGACAAGAGAAATGATGCTAAAAAAGCCAGCAGGTTCTGAATCTTGCCCCTGTGCAGAGAAACACAGCATGGGACCCAGTCCCTACAGGGAGCAGGACCAGATCTCTTACATGCTGCCAAAAACTATAAGAAGTACTATCGCTGAGTGAATTTGGAGAAGAGAAAACCCACATGTCAAGTTAGGAGTGAGGAATTGTGCTCACACCTACGCCCCTACTGTCTGTGCATGAGGTAGAATAGTGCACCTTAAAAACACACAGCAACAAGCCAGTTTTCTCAAAGGTTTTCCACTCTCCATATACCTTGAAATTCTTTTCTTTAATAATTTTTTAAATGTTTTTTTCTGGGGGACGCCTGGGTGGCTCAGTCGGTGAAGCATCCGACTTCAGCTCAGGTCATGATCTCACGGTTCGTGGGTTTGAGTCCCGCGTTGGGCTCTGTGTTGACCGCCAGCTCAGGGCCTGGAGACTGTTTCAGATCCGTGACTCCCTCTCTCTCTGACCTTTCCCAGCTCACTCTCTCTCTTTCTCTCTCTCAGAAATAAATAAAACATTAAAAAGCTTTAAAAACTAAAAAAAATGTTTTTTTTCTTTTCTTTATTTTTGAAAGACAGAGACAGAAGAGCACAAGGGTGGGGGGTGGGGAGAGAAGGAAACACAGAATCTGAAGCAGGCTCCAGGCTCTGAGCTGTCAGCACAGAGCCGGGAAGGGGACTCGCAGTCACAGCCCATGAGGTCATGATCTGAGCCAAAGTCGGACACCCAACCCACGGAGCCACCCAGGCGCCCCTATGTAGCCTGAAACTCTTAAGGCAGAAATGTTGTTGAAAGTGAGTAATGGTTCCTATGTCCCTAGAAGGCTTGGCAGAAGCAACAAAAGTGAATGACCTGCAGTTACATATATCATAAACATATGAGCCACATAAAATCATGTTCTATGAAAAGTAATAAAGTCACTTAATTCATACAATACATCTCCACTTACAACAAACGTACAAACATGTAAAATAAAACAGTTCATTATTCAAGAATACATGCACATAGTGTAAGACTCTCAGTAACCCTTAGGGAACAGCATGGGTTATCATGCTATTATCAAAGTCACCAAGGACTGCAAAGATACTTAAACATTTTACTTTTTTAACAGGTTGGTTCTAACATAGATGTTCTTTTTTATTCTACTATTTTATATATAGGATATACTGTGAAGAATTAAAAATTAGTTACTCAAGAGTCAAGGACATTTTAAAAAATGCTTCCTCCATAGCTACTAGTCATAAAATCAGGCCTGACGTTACATAGCCTCTTCCATAAAGACCAAGTCCCCACTCAGCATGGCTCTTATTAATTTGTAAACATGGTCAAACTACAAAGTTTCTCTAAATACTTGAGAGAGGACTGCTACCTGAAAATAATGGCCAAGGAAAGTAAGGAGAAAAAAAATGACCCCAAGGAACAGGTGAAAGAGGGAATTAAATTTAAGATAAAATAATTTTACACAAACTCTATTAAACACTGTCAAAAATATTTAATGATAAAAAGTTATCTATAAAATAAGAATGTGCTGAAAAATTAGATCACATTGAGTTTTAACATACAATTGCTGACATTGACTGCATGTGCTGTTATGGTCATGGCACAAATCTGATGTAATCCAGATATTAGAGCACAAAAATAAAAAAATATTTTAAAAAGGTAAACGATACCAAAGATCAGTCCAGATCCATCATTTTATTAATATAAATTAACCAGAAAAGGAAAAAAAAAAATAGATGGACCGCAAGAAAATGATTACAAAACTAATGCAAGGGGAATTCTCAGAACTGAGAAAGGACATTATCTCCAGGAAAAGAAGACCCATCCAACCTGTATTTAGAAAACAAAACAAGAGAATAATAAAAAAGAACCACACCTAGACATAACGTTTTCAAATCTCATAATGATATAAAGAAATTACCAGAAAGTACTCGAACAAAAAATATTATACACTCATCTATAAAAGAACAAAAAATGAGGCTGGGATCAAAACTTTTTAAACTAGATTAAAAGTAGGGGAATGGAACCTTTAGTGTTCTGAGATGAAAGAGTGTTTACCTTAGGATTCCATACCAGCACAATGGATTACTAATCTGACAGTTTATGGCTCCACATTCTTTTTTTAAAAAATATTTTTATTTATTTCTAGGAGAGAGAGAGAGAGAAAGACAGCGTGAGCAGGGGAAAGTCAGAGAGAGAGGGAGACACAGACTCCGAAATAGGCTCCAGGCTCTGAGCTGGCAGTCAGCACAGAGCCCGACGCAGGGCTCGAACCCACAAACCGCGAGATCATGACCTAAGGGAAAGTCGGACGCTTAACCGACTAAGCCACCCAGGAGCCCCATCTCCACATTGTTTTTTAGGGAATTACGTGAGGATGTGCTCCAGAAAAAGCAGGGAGGTAATCAAGAAACAGGAAGATAAGGGATACAGACAACAATAGAGCAATTTCAGGAGATTGGCGAGGTGAAGTCTTAGGAAAGCAGGTGTGAGCCTGACACACAAAGTGATCAGTGCAGATGAGAGATGAAATCAGGAAGACATGAATGTTTTAAAATTTTTTAATGTTTTATTTATTTCTGAGAGAGAGAGGGACAGCGTGAGCGGGGGAGGGTCAGAGAGAGAGGGAGATACAGAACCTGAAGCAGACTCCAGACCCTGAGCTAGCTGTCAACACAGAGCCCAATGCAGGGCTCAAACCCACGAACTGTGAGATCATGACCTGAGCCGAAGTCGGACACTTAACCAACTAACCCACCCGGGCGCCCCAGGAAGACATGAATGTTTTAAGGCCGATGTGTAAACAAAGGAGAATCTAGTTTTGATAGTGCCCTTAAACATACAATAAAGGTAGAAAATGCATGGGTATCTTGCATTTCCATCTAACAGTGGAAGAAAAACAGAGCCAAATAGGTGAGTGCAATCATAGTACAGCCCTTGGTTCTGTAGTAAATGTCTTAATAAACTATTAATAATATAAACATTATTTACAAGCTTTCCAGCATAAAGCACAGACAGAGGTGTATATTACCAACCTCATGCCATAAAAGTAAACGTGCATGTAATGAGAAACATTTTATCACCAACATTCACGTCATGGTTTTCACTTTACATCATTGTGTTCCTTTTGCCTTCCGTCTCTGCACGAGGTTTAAGCTCAAATGTAGGGAGGTACTTTAATCAGGACAGCAAGCTTGAGTGACTGGAATGAACATTTCTTCTGGAGAGTAGAGAAGATACCAGTGGGCAGTAATATGTAGCAATGAAACTGGCATTGGCAGGAAAGCATAGGGGGTTAGAGAAAGTCAAAGGAAAGTATTTGCCTCATTCTGAGCATGAAGGTTTGATATGTTAGAAGAAGCAAGGATAGAGGTCTGGAGAGGAAGGAGGAAATATCAAATATTTATATTCATTCATTTATCATTTATTTAACTCATCGTTTACTATGCATTTAACACATACTGATTGAGTGCATATTATGTTTTAGTCAGGATTTCAGGTGCTAAGATCTAAGCACCAAATAAAATGGACAAAATTTCTCCTCTTATGGAGTTTAATTCTAGAGAATAGCAAGAGCTAAGACTTGTCACTCTTACTGCGCCCAAGGCACTATTCAAAGCACTTTATTTATATGCCAACTTGTTTTATTGACTTTTCACTCTCCAGGACAGAACCAGGATTTAGTGCTCTGGGTAGTAGACATACTGAAGGTAATAATATTGAAGGCAGGAGCTCTCCCCACTTCCCATCCAGATGGAGATGGATTGTGAACTTCCTCATCCCCAAGACAGCCCCTCACCTCTAACAATCCAAAGCCAGCACAGACTGGCATAATTGGGCAAAAGGAGGCCTTTGGGTTTCTCCAGTCCAATCTCACTTTCCTTGTGGCATTGTATATCAATCAGGACAAACTAAACTATAGTCAGAAGCAATAGCCATGTCTAAGTAGCTCAGCATAGCAAACATTTATTTCTCATTGATGTTTCATTTGCAGCTTTGGGGTGTTTAAGCTATACAGGCACCCAGAAATGAAGGGTATAGGGTCCATCACTGGTAACATAAACTTTCCTTCTTTACTTTGGAAAGAAGAAAAATTCTGGAAAATTCTGTATGGGCTTTGTAATGCTTCCATTTGGATGTGACACATATTCTTTCTGTTTATATTTCATCGGTCCAAAGTAGTTGTATAGCCCAATCTAACAATAAAGTTGGAAATAATAGTGGATCCATGGGAATATATAATGCACAAAAGGTGATGTCTCCTGCCCCAGCTTCTAAATGAGGGTGTCTCAATGAAATAGAATTTCAAAGGCAGAAAATTTGAGAGCTAGCAAGAGTTGCAGGGACTTTCTGGGTGATAGACGCCATGAGCCCAGTGACGCCTAGTGACTTGTAGTAAACCAGCAGGCACAGGGGCAGGTAGGTGATAAGAAGTAGGCTCAGAGGCTTCCCTTTAATGGAGAGAGCCAGTTGACACTGAGCAGGAGGCTAGATGGAAGTTGTCTGGCCTGGGTCAAGCCAAAAGGAACCAGATTATGAGTTTTATCAAAAACCAACCTCACTGTCTAAGTCCCATAAAGTGTCCAGAATCAGTGAAGTTAGAAGAGCTCTATGTGACCCTCAAATGCGTTTAAAGACCTGTTTAAGTCACTTCTTAAGATTTCCCTACTCCTCATCCTCAAATTCATCAAGATGCTTGTGGTAGACACAGGTAGGTACTGTCTGATCTCTTTTCAGGGAAGAATGCCAGTTCTTTGCCTCAGTTGAAAAGAGCTACCTTGTCCTAGGTCACATCCTACCCAAAGTGGCCCATGTTCAACAACTGATGCTGGTAGGGGTTGAAAGACCCAGGCATTTGGCCCAGGATACCTCTGATAGACCACTTTTAAAATTTTAATTACTGTTTAGGTAGCATAAACTTTCATATTATAGTGTACAATATAGGGGTCCAACAATTCCATGCGACATCCAGTGCTCATCACAAGTGACTCCTTACCCCCCCATCTCCTATTTCACTCATCCCTCCACCCACCCCTCCTCTGGTAGCCATCGATTTGTTCTCTATAGTTAAGAGTCTGTTTCTTGGTTTCTTTCTCTCTCTTTTCTCTGCTCAGTTGTTTTGTTTCTTAAATTCCGCATGAGTGAAATCATATGGTATTTTTCTTTCTTGGACTGATTTATTTCACTTAAAATTATACTCTCTAGTTTTGTGTTGTTGCAAATCACAGGGTTTCATTCTTCTTTTATACATGTTATGTATACAACATATATATATGTACATATGTATATACACATATACAACATATATGTGTATATACATATATAGATATAGATATTTACATATATAGATATACATATATACATATAGATATTTACACATACATTATGTGTGTGTGTATATTATATTTTCTTTATTCATTCATCAATCATTGGATACTTGGGCTGCTTCTGTAATTTGACTATTGTAATTAATGCTGCTATAAACATAGGGGTGCAAGTATCCCTTTGAAATAGTGCTTTTGAATTTTGGGGGAAAATACCCAGTAATGTGATTACTGGATCCTAGGGTAGTTCCATTTTTCACTTTTTGGGTAAACTGATGGGCCACTTGTGTGCCAGAGCTCCCTGTGGAATTAGCTATGTTTTTTGTAGTTCAGTAGCATAGACTTTTTCCTCTGCCCAGTCTTGCTTTCTTTCCCTCCCTTCCACAAGTATTGATCTTTCATAAACGTCTGACATGCCACACTCCATTTCAGCATCTGCTTCTGGAAAATATAATTTGCAATAGCCAGTGTTAGGAGAGGTCCAAGAAATGGGGTGATAAACTAGAGCTATAGGGCTGACTCACTTTTCTCCCAGTCACTAGCGTTAGTTGGAACCCAGAAGCATCCCCTGGCACAAGACAGTATCTCAATTGTTAAAGCTCTTCCTGTCAGTGAATTGAGATGGACTGCAAGTAGGAGAGAACCCTCTGTGTTGACACAATTTGTCAGACTTTTGAAAAGTACAGGCAAAGACAGTGGGTTTGAAGGCTATTACTAAATGGCATTGACACGTAGCTAAATATGACAAAAGACCCCGGGGAATAAAGAGCAATTGAAAATTGAGTGGGAAAGCTATAGGGCTTCTCTGGCAGCTTACTAAAGAAGTTCTCTCCTCCTGGGGGTGGGGGGGGCAGGGGGGGAGTAAAGAAACATGAAGACCAGGCTCAGAACTTAATAGAGCAGTTGCATCCTAGAGTATGGTAAATGCCCAAGCAAGGATGTCTTTTATGCCAAGGTGAGAGCCCTAATTAGAAAATGAATAAGAATAGGCCCATTTGGGTGGATAACCACAAATGTTATGAATCACCTGCTATCCCCAAAACTTTTGAGACTACAAAGTAGCCTATCTTTCCAATTAACCTATTACTCACTTCTAACAATAAGCTTCTGAGAACAGAAGCCACTGTGTTCATAATATATATATATATATATATAATTCATATAAATTATGTATCATATATATTCTGATACATTATGTACATTATTATATATAGCCATATGTAACATATTCATGTATATGCATATATTTATATATGGTTTATATATATGTTTATTTTTCATGTGCTCGGGTGCTTAGAAAAATCAAGACCAAGTTTTGATTGAAATAGTTCTATAGGACCAGTTGAATTCTTAGAAGACTTGAAATCAGCAACACAGCTGTGATATAATAAAGACTACATTTTAGAGGAATTACAATGCTTTCCAAATACATTTAATATATTCTACAATAAAATATATTAATCATTGATAACATGGTGTCCTGGGTCAATTTTTGATATTCAAGAATTCCACGGTTCAGTAGTTAAACTTTCTTGGTAGAAAGTATTCATAAGGAGAAAGTCAATTTCTAAGTAAAGTGAAAAATTTTTAGTAGTATAATACTAGATATAAATTACTCACTATGACTTAAGTGATGAGTAAACCAAGTGTTTTTATAATGTTCTTCAAAATAGAAATAGTTTTACCTTCCTGGAGGATGCAACTGGCAGGTATAATCACATTAATTCTTCTTGGCTCACTTAAAATGGAGGAGCACAAGAACATTAATAAAAGAAAGAAAAGTCAGTAAACTTGGCCTTAGTTTCTTAGCATCAGGTGTCCTCAATTATTTAAATGGCATGTTTTCCAGCTTTTGTGTTTTCTCTCCACCCAAACTGCCCACCTCACAGGCAACAAACGCCAGCAGAGCTTTTATTTCCATTGATTGTGTTAGGTGGCTCATCTTAATCTGTAGGAAAAACCTCGGGAAAATATATGGGCATCATCACTAATGCTCCTTATCATACTATTTGTTTCTCTTTCGCTTGGTAAAACAGTTCGTATCTATTTTCCTCTTCTTACACTGGGCATATAAATATTATTAGACATATCACAAGGGCGGGGTTTTTTTCTGTCTTTTCTTCAAGTTGACTTTTAATATCTTGCCTGGAGTTCTGCCGTTGTACCCTGTCTATTCCTGCCTGTACTGACCCCTTCAGGGTATAACACTCTGAAATACATCTGAAGAGGCTTCAGTGAAGATCTCCTTTAGTGGAAGTTTTAGCCTTGTCCTCCTTTGCTTTCATTATTATTTCTTTTTTAAATAACATGTCTGTAAGTTGTTTTTTTTTTTAGTTTTTTAATTGAAATTCATTTTGAGGGAGTACAATATTCTTACCGATTCTACTGAGCTCTGATCCAGACTCATGGGTCTGAGGTAAGATGTGTAACAAAACAATTCTTAATACATTTCTTTAAAAGTGTATTTTTCACAGCTAAGGCAAAATTGAAGTCTGAGCAGCCAATTCAATTTCAAGGAGGATTGAGACAAATGAAATTTTGGCCATTTATGAATTTCTTGAGTGCCTATTATATCCCCAGTGCTTCACTAACAATGACTGTTGATAGAATTTAAGCAAGGCCAATGGCCATTCTGCAAATGTCAAGACCCCAAGGTGAACATGCTGATCTCTATTTTTGCATGCAGTGCTCTAGGCTGCTGAAATATTTCTAGAACAGAAGATAATTGGTATCTTCAATTTGTGTTCCACAAAATTGGATTTGGGGACATTTGTATTAAAATTTCAGTTCTTTAGAAAAATCACACAAATTAAAATAGTTACTCTGAAAGAACTCTATGAGAATACGTTTTGGGGTTTTAAGATGTCCTACACACTCTGAAAATGAATAAATGTTGTGATGCCACAGTCATAATATCATACAGGTATTTCAGTATATATATTGAAAGAATATGTGGGCAATAATTATGGAAAATGAAAAACTGATGGTGTGGAATCAATACAACGGCAGTGTGAAGCCTGGTTTATTTACTTAATAGGCCCCAAGGTCATGTGATGGGCTAAAGGTCATTGAGTCTTAGTGCCTTCTCATATTAAATAGGGATACTACCACCTAACTTCAAGAACTCCTGCAGTCATAACTTAAATAGTTGTGTCAAGCTCCTGTTTAATAATAAGATGTTTAATAAACATTAGTTTTTCTCACCAATATCCACTGGTTACATTTTTCTGGAAGTCATACAAATCCTAGTGATTTGGTGACTTTCTTTGAAAATTGTTTTTTGTTTTCGTGTCACTTTTTCGTGACTTCCTAAGGCTACTTCCTGCTGGAAAAATGTATTGTTCTATGCATTCTGATGTGTTTCATCCAGCACCCAAATACTGGGTGTAAAATAACAACAACCTCCTTCCATTTCCAGCTAGGCTGGGATCCCTCTCTCCCTGGGAACTCACCTTGCAGTGATCTGTTGTTACTCATCACAGGTATCAGACCAGAACTGACTTTGGAATTTATAAAATGGCATTCTACATGTAGCATCAATTTTATTTGACTACTAATTATTTTATTTTCCATGAGTTTCGGAAAGTACTTCATACAAATACTAATTATATTTTATGTGTCACACAGATGCACCATGTATCTTTCTCCGTTGTATCTATTTCTTATAGGAACCTAGGAAGACTGAAAGAGTGAAAATACCTGAATAAAGGTCAATATGTAAATCTCTTTACTTCTTTATGCTCCTATGAGCAGGTTGTGGTACAAACCTCATCATTAAGTTCCACTTTTCATTAAAGCACTTTTTCATTATGTAAACACTGTTACAGAAAATACGTGGTTAATAAGTGTCAAATATCTGAGAAGCAGACTCACATGGGGTTGACTTTAAGGAAAACTTTCATCAGACATGTCATTGAGACATTATGCCAGTTTCCATAGAAGGTTTTGAGCATATTTGTGTACTTTTTGGTTGAAGATGAGTTTTTTATATTCAAACAGTATATGTATGTGTATATATATACATATATATATACACATAATTATGTATAAGTATATATCCATAGTTATAATTATATAATGATATCATCATTTTTATACATATATTCTTTATTCTTTGTTTTAGTAAGACCATTCGAATATTCCACTGAAAATTTTATCATTCCAGGTTCCATTTGGCTCCAGAGGGCTTGACAATGTCAGAGGGTAGGCATATGACTAAAGTTAGGACAGACAGATTCTCCTTCCAGATACACACACACACACACACACACACATAATAGAATGTATATTAAAATATATATGTGTAGTATGTATATGTAAAATATATATTAGAATATATATGTAGAACATATGTATGTAGAAAATATATGCAAAAAGTACATATATCTGTAGAATATATGAGTAGGATAGATATATGTAGAATATATACGTATATATGCATGCATGCATGTATGTATGTATCGAGCCTAACTTCTTTCATGTAGCTTCAATTATTAGAGATTTATAGTAGTCTACAGATATATGTCAGTAGTTCATTTCTTTTATTGCTATGTAGCATTCTTTAGTCTACTTTTCCCATAGCTTATCTATTCAGCAGCTGAAGACAGTATGAAGTTTTTTAGCCACTATGAATATTTTGTGTATTAGAAATGTATAAACATTTGTGTATAGATTTTTGCCTGAACTTATGTTTTCAGTTTTATTGGATAACACTCATAGAAAGGTCCCAATAAAGGGTGAAATAATAAAAATTTATATATGTAGGTTCAGGCTATCCATTTAGGCTATCTATTAGATGGGCTTTATGAGTTTTGTTAGTTTGAACTGCTCAAGGAATTTGTTGATTACATCTGTGTTGTCAAATATATAGGCTTAAGATTAATCATAATACCACCTTTTCATAGTTGATGTCTGGGAATTGATGCCCTCAATGTTTCATTTCTTATACTGGCAAGTTATGTCTTCTCTTTTTTATTGTATTATATTCTAATTTATTCAATCAATTTTGCTGGAGGTATATCAATTTCATTGATCTTTTCAAAGCCAAATTTCAGTTTCACTGAATAATCTCTAAAATTTTTCTATTCTTAATGCCCTTGTTTTCTTTGATTTTCTTTCTTGTATCTTTCTGTCTATTTGGTATGGGCTTAATATGTTTTCCTTTTTCTAATTTATTAAGGAGATAAATTTACATGGTTAACAGAAGAACTTTCTTATTTTCTAATTAAAGTGCTTATTGCTATAACATTTCCTCTAACCACATTTTTACACATATCAAACAAGTTTTACCTAGGAAAAAAATTGTAGCTATCGCGTGAGAATTGAGTCAATTGAGACAATTGAACTGATTCTATTCTATTGATGTTATTTGTACCTTCCGTTCAAAGCAACTCAAAATTTCTGTGTTCTGTTTTCTTCTTAGGGCGTCGATGGTGAGGGCTTTTCTTACAATTTTCCTGTTTCAGCCTTTTGCCTTCCACCTTGCTGTGTATCCGTATTGCAGGCAGGCTCTTTCTACCATTTTGTCCTTGTCCAGTAGTAGCCCCTCTCACTGGTTATTTGATACTTGCTAACCTGATGGTGGGTGGTCGCAAAGGGCTCTTTGAATTCCCCATTCAGCCTCATTCTTAGGCCAGACTTTTGTCCCTATGCCTGACAGCTGGCAATTTCTCCGTGCCTCATCCTCCTTCTCCAGCACTGGGAAATCACTAATGGCCTGGGACCTGGATAATTGCCTGCCCTTCCTCTAGGATTCAATGGCTCTTTTTTTTTTTTTAAATTTCTTCCAGCTACTGCTGGTCCTCACGGTGGTCTTGGATGCCAGGATTTGCTTCCTTTTCTTCAGTAGCTTGAGACTTGTGTTCCTTCAGGCCTAGGTCAAACTTCATTCTTTTCTGTACTGGTGGCTATTCCCTTTCTGTAGAGCAGAACCGCCCAAGAGGACTTCCTTCACACCTTTTCCACACTCTTCTTTCTCGTGAGCATGCATCGGAAGTCCATGAAGAAGAACATATAAGAAGATATAGTTTCCCCTTGAATCTACAGGACTCACAATTTCTCTACTGTCTCAGTAGCCTACACTCAACCTTTAGTAATTTGTTAAGAAGTTTAGGGGTTTTTTTTTCTTTTAGTTTTTTGATTTTTAGTTGCTTTTTTCTTATCTATTTATATTTTATCTATTTGAATGGATGTGCTGTCTTTCTCCTGAGGGCCCAGGGGACTCAGTATTCATGTTCCCTCTCTTCTGGGAGTATGACACCATACCTTTGATTTCAGGCTGTTTGTGTACCCTCTTCTCTACTGCCTGATGGTTCAAGAAAATTCGTATGTGATTTTAGTGTTTTATATATAATTCTGCTATATAATTTTGCATTTTGATATTTATAACTTTTATACTTTTACTTTGAACCTTTAGTGATAAAGTGAAAACAAATATTTTAATAACTTTGCCAATTCACTTATATTTTCTAGAGCATAATATATGAAACCAAATTAATTTCTTCTTAAATTTTCAATGCATAATCATTAAATTATTTCTATGTTTTTAAAGTTTTTTTTCTTTTCTTTTTTTACTGATATAACTTGCATGATCATTTTCCTATGAATCCTAAAAGTATGTAATTCATTTAAATTTTTCAAACTTTATTGAGGTCTACACAGCTCCCAACCTATCTGTGGTTTTGGATTGCTATTTGCCTCGTAAAGCAAAGTAGAGGGTTTGTCTTTGGGGAAGACAAAGTTGTCTTCTCCTCTGAAAAAGCCTCCTATATAGTTGGCTTTGGCCTCTTCCAGGAATATGGAGGCAGGGATTGAGGCTTCATAAGTCTGGGTTTTCAGCTGAGGTAGAGAGAGAAGACCAGAAGGTCCACAGTCAGGTGCAATTACCTTCAGGAGTCACTATTTACTCAACCTGGGCTTCATGGCAGTCATAGAAGTGTATTCCTTAAGAGTAAAATAATAATGCAGTTAAAAAATAAAGTAAAAATTTCAAACTTTTATCACTGTGAGATTTTGTACTGGATAAGATATTACCTTTACAAAGTTTAATTTTCCAAGTCAAAACTTTTAAATCTAGATTTTTTGGAAGGAATATTAAATTGTTATTTAAATATCTAGGTAAGGAGCACCTAGGGGGTTCAGTCATTTGAGTGTTGGATTCTTGATTTAGGCTCAGGGTGTGATTGCCCCTGCTTTCGGCTCTTCCCTGACAGTGAGCAGAACCTAACTGGGATTCTTTCTCTCCCTTTCTCTCTCTGCTCATCCCCACTCATGTGCTTGTGCTCACGCTCTCCATCTCTCTCATTTTCTCCAACAATAAATAAATGAACATTTAAAAATATCTAGGTAATAAGAATTTTGTTTTACACTCTGTATTCAATATGGCCATTATCATCCTTTGTTGATTATTTTTAGCTTGTACAACGTCTTGGGGATCTTTGTAAATTTTAATTTCAATGGATGGGTATGGACATACTTATGCTTACATCTCTAGTATATTTTAGTTTATGCATTTTAGGTGTTATAATTTTTCTGTTACTTATCTTTACAGTAATATTTATTAGACATTGGCTAGAATTTATGTTTTTATTGTTAGAGCAAAGAGCAACAAACCTAACAGGGCAAAAGCATTCAATAAGGACACATGGTATGGATAAAATATATGACTGTAGAGGGTGGGGAGATGTTGAGATGTCGTTTCAGGCTAAAGAAAGTGTATGAATAAAGCCTAAAAACATGAAAGAATCATGAAACAAATGACAAGGAAAAGGGTGGGTAGTTAAGGATACTAATACAAAAGAAATAATGCAGTTATATTGGGAAAATTGGAGATAGAATACTCAGCATTTCAGGGTGGTCTGCAGATTTTGTGATTAATAATTGCAAAATGGGCCGTGTTGGGAAATAGTCTGGGATAGTTTCTTGGCAACCCTCCCTCTTTCATAGAAATCCGGGAAGAGGTTTGCAAGCAGTATTTTTAGAGTACAACATTTTCTTGGAAATATATTCCTTCCACAAATAGGAATCAGTGAAGTGTTTGCTGTGAGGCGATACATACTTATTCCTGAATCTTTATTTATTAGCAATAGTGTTGTGTCTGTATATACTAAGTTAATTAATTAATATATGGTCTTCAAACATGTCTTTGAGGGGGTATAGAGCTTTTAGATAGAAAAGTAAATATATTATTCACACACCCAAAATCAAAGATTTGTTTGTTATTTCACATTGACCAATGTAATTGTGTGTGTGTGTGTGTGTGTGTGTGTGTGTGTGTTTTGGTTAAGAGAATTGCTGAGCAGTAATTTAGTCCGATAATGAAATATACTGCCATCCTTTACATTTTTGAGATGGTCAATCCATTTTTACATATCTAGAAAAACTTAAAGGTATGTATATTTTGATTATTGGTACCAAAATCACCTCTAATGACTTTTTAAAAAATGTTTATTTGTTTTGAAACAGAGAAAGAGAGAGAGCAAGCAAGGGAAGGGCAAAGAGAGAAGGAGAGAGAGAATCCTAAGAAGACTCCAAGCTATCAGTATGGAGACCAGTGCAGGGCTTGAACTCACAAACCATGAGATCATGCCCTGAGCCCAAACCAAGAGTTGGACGCTTATCCGAGACACCCAGGTGCCCTACCTATAATAACTTTTGAACACCAAATGAATAGGCCTACCTTTACATCAATCCAAACTAAGAGATATATATTTTCAAAGATTTATGGATGAACATCACTCATTACTGATTTATCATAATTACCCCCAAATTTTATTCTATTTTCATTGTTACAACTATTAACAAATCCCAGTAAAGAACTGCATAGACTAATACAAAAAGAAGTAGAAGGGGAATAATCTGATGTTCACTTGTTATGTAGGAGGTTGATCGTCTTCATATATTCAATTCACTCATTCATTCTTTCCTTTGGAAATGTCTATTAAGTACCAGCAACAATGCTAGGCATGGTGAAGACAGCAGTGAATGAAACAAATTAAATCTCTTCCTTCACAATTGGCACGTTTATACGTGGGTGAAGTAGAACATAAAGTAAGTATGTATTAATTGATGGTAAGTACAATGGTGAATAAAGTAGGGAAGAAATGGAAGATATGAAGCGTGTCTTGTTATAAGGGGCAATTTTATTTGTCACTAAAAGACTAATTATGAAAAAATTTTAGCAACATTCTGATGTAGTTATGGGTGCAAAGTACTCATATATACCAAAGTGTATTACTCTCATATTTACCAAGAGTGTAAAAACAGTGGAGAAAACAAAATGTGATTTTGGTTCAGAAGCATGCCTGATCCACTGGTAAAAAACAAGTAAGCTATTGTCAGAATGTTGAAATTGACTCTGGGATAGGAAGGTGTTAAAGGATCTGCACAAAAGGATAAAGTGATATGACTGTATCTGTGGGGTCACTCTGGTAGCTTTCCAGAGCACAGTCTGTTGGCAACCAGGAGTATTAGCATTAGCTGGCTAATGAGTCATGATAATGGCCTGTTTCAATGTATTTGCGTGGGGGCAGTAGAAATGGTGAAATTCTAAATATATTATGAACAGAGAGACAGCAAATTATATCTATTGGTAGGATGTGAGAAAAAAAAAACAGAGATGATTTCAAGATTTTTGTTTCTTTTTTTCTCCCTGAGCAACTGAAAAGATAGAGTTCCCATGAACACAATGGGAAAGTCTATGTAATAATAGCAAGTTTGGAGAGAAAGATCAATATACCAATGTTGGGCACATTAATTTTGAGTGGGCAAAAGCAGATAAGTAAGGGCGATAAGTAAAGAGATCATACAGACTGTTAGATATGCAAGTCTAAAATTTCAAGGCAAATCCAAGCTGAAGGTATAAAGTTTGGGGTGATTATCATTATCATATATTTTGTATCAAAGCCATTATATTGGTTAAAAATTTCAAGTCGGTGAAAATAAACTTCCAAGTTGAAAAAAAATAATCTGAAGAAGTCCAAGGATAGAGCACATTTGAGGGTCAGGAGAAAAAGAATATAACCATCAAAGGAAAATGAGAAGAAAGAGTAAGATTGCACTTACAATCATGGGTTACTTTTAAATTGTCAGGCATTTTAATGTGATTTAATTTAATCATTGAAAATGGTATAGGAGAAAGAATATTGTGTTCCTTATACTGATAAAGAAAATAATTTGGGGGAATCATCTTACTCAAGATCATATATTTTAGGTATCGGAGATTGTATTTGAATTCTGGTGTGGAATTTCAAGTCAAGTAAATTTCGTTTCCCACTACTCAACCAAGTGAAGTTTCTTTCAGCATTTGTGCCTTTGGGTTCACTAGCTGAAAATATCAACCCTGGACAGTGGCTTAAATATTGCTTCACAAATTTGCATGTCAACCTTGCACAAGGGTCATGCTAATCTTCTTTGTATCATTCCAAGTTTAGTATATATGCTGCCGAGTGAGCACTAATACAGTCAAAACAATTTTGTAAACATCTTCTGAGGTGACACACAAAACCAATGATTTGGGGAAGATTTTGAGGTGAGTGAGGAGGATGGGAGAATTTGAAACAACAGAAAGGGAATGACAGGAAATGCAGAAAGCTTGGGGCTCTATAAATTAAAACCAGGCTTGAAGACATTGTTCAGTGAAATTTCTGATTGTCAAATACCGGGATGGGGCACTAAATTACTGATGCATAGAATACAAAATGATGTCTTTGTCAGAAGTGAGACAAATAGGAAAAAGAATGTAAAGAGCACAATAGAAGTTTTTAAAAAAGCTCAAGAAATAATTAATTAAATTCCTACTAGCTAGATAGTAGAGTCCATACTGGTTTAAAGACACAAATCTAATTCTATGATAATGGACACATCTCTTGTTTTTATGCTTCCTATTAATCCTCAAGTTTCATAGCTCTCTCCATGCAGGGATTTTGGGGCTTCCCCATTCCTGTGAGCACTTTATGTCAATTTTTATTAGTGTTTGCAATACGGATGCCTAATATCACAATAGATAGAGCAGTGAACTAAGATGTAAAAAAGAGGAAAAAAAAGATAAAATCTTCCACTTATCTTTTCAATATTCATTGAAGGATCTCTTCGACTCAGAACAACTTTGAATGCTAATTTGCATTATAGATATAATTTTTTGAATAGAAGTATTATGTCTTGTAAACAAACATGTGTCCAGAATTTAGACCTAAATAGACCCTGTGTGAAAAAGATGAGTTGGCAAAGTTATAAAATATCTCATCTCATCTCTATTTGGTATCTATCTATAATATTTCTGAGTTCTATAACATCAACTTTCAGACATGCACATGGCACAACTATGTCTTATAAAGCTCATTTTATCAATATTTATGAGTGCATTCTATGGGTCATGAAACTTGCTAAAAGTTCACAAGGACTAAAGACAATAAAAATATTTCAGGACAAACGTGAAATTACAAGGGCAACCTATTCTATGGAAAATTCCAGGACTGATGAGAAATAGGACTCTGGAGTTATTAAAATCCTAGTAAAAATATCTGTGGGTCATGATGTACCCACATGATGTGGTTTGAAGATAATTTTTCCATGAAAATATGAGAATATGATTTGCCTTTTTAAATTACACTGACATTTGCATTGATGATGAAAAAGAAGTGGTGGTGTATTTTACTTGCTGTTACTTGAAAAAAATGTCTGAGAAACTATGCTTACTCAAACTTGGGATTTTGGTACACCTTGTCTCCAAAGAAATGAAGTGAGATTCTCAAGTAGCAGTAGTTGTTGATATAAATTGAGCTCTCAAGTGAAAATTAGAACTTAGGAAAACTTTAATCAACCACTGAGAGCTTGACAGCTTTTCAGTTCATATACTAGTTTTCGACTGCTGTGTAACAAATTATCACACACTTAGTGTAAACTTGAAATAATAATCATTTATTAGTTCATAGGTCCATAGGGCAGAAGTCGATATGACACAGCTGAGAGTTCAGAGTCACATAGATCAAAATTAAGGTGTCAGCCAGGCTACGTTCCTCTGTGTATCTCAAAGTGCTTTTCCCAGATCACATGGTTTTTTGGCATAAGTAAGTGATTGTAGAACTGAGCTCCCCACTTTCTCATTGCCCATAAGCCACTGTCAATTCCTAGAAGTTACTCTCAAGTTCTTGCCATCTTCCCCTTCCTTCCCATCTTCAGAGCCAATAATGGAGAATCTCCCTCCTGTCAAATTCTCTTTATGGGTTTACCTAATTAGGTCAGTCTCATGAAAGGTAATCTCCCTTTCTTAAGGTCAGCAGTCCCACATAATATAATTTAATCATAAGAGTGAATCTTATATTCATGGGTACAGTTCATCCTTGAGGAGGAAGAAATAGGGTGCATACTGATGGTTGGGTGTCTACTAACTCACAGGCTCAGAACCGTATCATCCATGAGCATAGAGTGAATTTAAACCTTTGGGTCTGAATCATATTTTTTCAACCTTCTAAACATAAACAATCTTACTGTAAGTCTTCTTAGATAATTGGGTTATTCTCCAGTCTTCTTGAAATAATTACACTGTGCCTTTAGGAAGCTCATTTCAACCCTTATTTTAAGATAATCTATCTGAAGATGAAGCTAGAGGTTCAAAGTATGAAATACCCAATCTTACTCTCCTTATGAGTATTCTTTTTAATGACTTCAAGATAATTTTCAGATATCTACGTTTTTAGGAAAAATAAAAAGATAACCATAAATGAGTGCTCTTGCTATTAGGATTTCTGAACATAGAGCTCTAACACCACCTCCTCCCTCCTAAAATTCTTGCAGTATGGTAGAAACCAGAATGGTAAATAATCCTATTTCTAAATTACCCCTGGTCTCTCTCTCATACTGATGCTCAGAGTTTCTATATGATATGAAAATGATTTGTCCACGCACTGGTAATACCATTCATTGAGCACTCACACTTTACTAGGTCCTCTATAATGATAACATGAACCATATATTTCACCTATTTATTCAATGTTATACCCTATTGCTAAATATGTCAGTATTACTATGGTACAAGTATTATTCTAATTGTCCAGACATGGAAACTGAGGCCAGAGGACTGATATATCATGTCTAACATTCTGTGGTCTGTCTCACAGTTAGTAAGGGTCAAAGCCTGGTTTACAACTCAGGTCGTTTAATTCCTGAGACCGAATTCTGAATCTTTACATCTTGCCATCTCTCCTAAACCTCCTAATATAACCCAAAGATGTAAACTTCCATATGATAAGCACTGTATACAACTATTTTTTAAAAAATTTCTAACATCAGAGATCTGGTAGAGGACATAAGGAATCTTTTTATAGCAATTCTCAGGAATAGGAAGAATGACAGGAAAAATGTATTTAATTATCACCATTGTTTTGTAAATTTAGTTGGATACTTTTTAAAAATGTTTTTAAATTTATTTCTGAGAGAGGGAGAGAGAGACAGCGTGAGTAGGCGAAGACCAGAGAGAGAGGGAGACACAGAATCTGAAGCAGGCTCCAGGCTCTGAGCTGTCCGCACAGAGCCCGTCGCGGGTTAGAACCCACGAACTATGAAATCATGACCTGAGCCGAAGTTGGATGCTTAACTGACTGAGCCACCCAGGCGCCCCATTTGGATACTTGTATATGTAACTTCTACTATAGCTAATATTTATACCTGGATTTTCTATTATTCTCCTTGAATGTTTGGAGGACCAAAGGTCCAGATTATTATTATCTTTTCACTCTACATCTTAGAAGTAAATCAGATATTCTTCCCAGATGTTCAAAGATATGTCACTGCCTATATAAAGGAAAATCTTGTCTTTTTATATAATGCTAAGCAGCATATCACATTATCAATGTCTTTCCTTAAGTAAACCTCCATAGTTGTAGAACTAAGTTCCCAGATGCTGACAGGAAATGAAACGACCTCTCAAACTTTCCCCTACCCCCAACATTGAAGACGAATAATTTGGCTTTAATGATTACAACATGATGAAAAATGACTTTTAGAAGAGACTCTGAAAACTAGGTGGTTCAGCATGACCTAATAGACTGAACCAAGACCAAAGAGTTTAGATTAGTTGTTCAAAGTCACACAGCTAATTAACCACAAAATATGAATTCGAACACAGGTCTCCTGATGAGAAGCCTGTCTTCATCAGGATTATGTGATATCTAACAAAGCCAGGGTATATTAACATAACCACATTTCATGACCTTTCCCCATTCTGTGAGCACCTGAAAATAAGAACTAGATTTTTAAATGTATTCTATTTTCTCCCTAACTTTCTTAAAATAAAAAGTTGAAGTGAAAGAAAATCATGTTCTATAAAGTACTTGTTGACTTGAATAACAATCATAAAGCTGTGAAAACAGAAACTTCTCTTGAACTTAATTATAGATATAGTAGTAGTTCTTTGCAGTCTGTTCTTCATTTGCATGAATTATCTTTTCAAATTTAAATGTATTAAAGGAAGAAAAAGTGATTGTTAAACAAATCTACATACATTAAGCAGAGCTTTTTTCCCCCCTAGGCTTCAAAAAATGCCCCATTCTGCATTGGGGTTTGAAGAAATAACAATATTAATTCACAAAGATTTATATAGCTTTGTGATTATGAACAGGGAAAATGTGAGAAAAGCCAAAGTTTGCAAAACAAAATCTCTAAAGTAAGCAAAAATTTCACATCAGTCAGAAACATTAAAGCTTGATGCTTTAAAACTCCAATTGCTAAGCCTTGGGCATAAAACAAGAAAACGATGAGGTTGACGGAATAAAACACACATTCACCAATAGTTGGCAGGTTTTGAAAAGGTTAAGATATGAATTTTGGTCTTTATATACATATAAATATGTATTTACGCTTGTCTATAGGTATCTAAAATTATTTAGAAGTACCTTTATTCAGGAAAATGGAAAATATAAAAAATATTCACAGATTGAAAACGCAATAAAAGAAAACACTAAATGCAATATTTGGGACAAAATATTTATTCTTGTGATGGCCTTTAAATATCTAAAAAACACTTTAAAAATACAGTTCTTGACATAGAATATTTAGAATTTGAAATTTAACTTTTGCTTTTACATTAAATGTGGAAGAGCATTTCCTTTTTCTTAATCAGATGCAGTTTCATGCCCACCAAGCAATGTTCAGAAAAGGCAGAGCTGTCATCAGAAAGCCAATTAATGAGGGAGGTTTAAATTCTACTTGTAAAAAGAACTTGATAGGACAAATACACGATCTTGCAGCTAACGTTTGAGAGTTGGACCTTGAATGAAATGGGTCATTAGAGTCCTTATCAATGCAATGTCACTTTGGAAGATGTCAGTTAAGACTATCATTCTGGAGAGCTCTTTATTTATTAAACTAAAAAATATTATCAACCGGACTAACTGTGGCAATTGTTTTGCAATATATATCAACAGCAAAGCATTATGTTGAACACCTGAAATTAATAGAATTTATATGTAGATTATACCTCAGTAAAACAAGAGAAAGAAAGAAAGTTGTAAAGACAATTTATCAAGACAGCTGTAGAAAAGCAATATTTCTATTGCTGTCCTTCCAAAGGCAAATACTTGTCTTCTGGACCAAATCAAGAATTCTATGAAAGGGGTTTTATTATGTAAGAGCCTCAACCTGCATTGACGCTACCACTCCTCCTTGCATTCCAGCTTCTTAATTCTATCCACTTTACTGTTACTATATACCGCTATTCCCCTATTACTTACTTATTTTTGATATGAGGATGTAGTGACAGCTTTATTATTTCATAATTATTTTAACAACCGGGACAGTTTCTCTCAATTAGGAAATTCTCTTTATTAGGGGAAAAATGTACCTTGCTAGGTTATTAATTTGGGACATAGGACCTCGAGGACTATGGTGGCTTGGGTCCAGCTGAAAGAGAAATGTCTATGGCTGTTCTGTACACAACAAGAGAAAAATGTGTTTTACCCAAAAAACGAAGGCTTTATGGGTAGAAGAGGGAACCAGCAAAACTGAGGGAAATTGAAACAAGATGATATTAGGGCCAGTGAAATGGTCACTCTCCTTCCCCCTCAATGCTCTGAATAAAAGCCAACAGACATTTTTAAGAATCATGATGACTCCAGTTCCCATTTCAAAATACGTCCAGATAGCAAGTCAACCACCTTCCTATACCACTTCAGGTTGTCTTTAAATCCTGCCATATGTTCATGTGTCATGTAGGCATTAATGTTCTGTGGAAAATGAAGTGCTGAATTTCACATCTGGGTATATTCTATGTAACAGGCAGCACACACTCATATTAAGGAGCCAGAGAAAACCCCAAGAATATAAGTGCACTGGGAAATTGCAGAAATGTTATGAGAATGCTAAATTTTCACAGTCCATGGAATTCTACTGAAACTTTTTTTAAATGCGAGGATTATACCTAAATATGACCTTAAAAATCCATATTTTCCTTCTCTGCATGTAGCTTAAAATGTGATGCTTAGAAAATAATGCAAAAGGAAAAATATGAACCACTTGCTCAAAAGTTCTCATTTGGTCTGTGGTCAATTCATTTAATTTATGTTTCCTTATATTAAATATATGTATATATATGTATATATGTATATATATCTTAAATACTAACAAATTTTCATGAATGGTCTGTATTTTAAAATGTCCTAATTTACTTTTCAGCTCCAAATTAAGTTAATGTGTCTCACGACACTCATTTAAATCACCAGTGGGTGAGTTATCCTTTGAGAAATACAAATTATCCATTTACTAATTCAATAATATTTACTGACTGCCTACTCTATGCCAAATATTGCTGTAAGAATTAAGTTTGCAAAAATGAAGAGAACATATACATACTGTATATGCTCAATAACTAGTAGAATGACAAGTAAACAGATTTAGTTTTTTTTATTTTTAAGCAAATTAAAACAAGTTTCATAACAATATGTGTAGTAGAGTCTGATTTGTTAAAAATTGTACAAACATGTAGCTAAGTATGAAAACGCTGCATAGAAATACAAATGCTGTATGTGATAGGAATAGGGGCAGGAAGGGAGATAGGAAGACTATCCCGTTTTTAAAAAATAGTTTATTGTCAAGTTGGTTTCCATATAACACCCAGTGCTCATCCCCACAAGTGCCCTCCTCCATGCCCATCACCCCCCCTTCCCCTCTTCCCCACTGCCATCTGTTCTCAGTTTGTTCTCGGCCTTCAAGAGTCTCTCATGGTTTGCCTCCCCCCAACTATTTTTCCCCTTCTTCTCCCCCATGGTCCTCTGTTAAGTTCCTCCTAATCCTCCTATACGTGCAAACATATGGTATTTGTCCTTCTCTGCCTGATTTATGTCACTCAGCATAACACCCTCTAGTTCCATCCATGTTGCTACATATGGCCAGGTTTCATTCTTTCTCATTGCCATGTAGTATTCCATTGTATAGATAAAACACATCTTCTCGATCCATTCGTCTGTGGATGGACACTTAGGCTCTTTCCATGTTTTGGCTATTGTTGAGAGTGCTGCTATGAACATTGTGGGTACATGTGCTTCTATGCACCAGCACTCCTGTATCCCTTGGGTAAATTCCTAGCAGTGCTACTGCTGGGTCATAGGGGAGTTCTACTGTTAATGTTTTGAGAACCTCCACACTGTTTTCCAGAGGGGCTGCACCAGTTTACATTCCCACCAACAGTGTAGGAGGGTGCCCGTTTCTCCACATCCTCGCCAGCATCTAGAGTCTTCTGACTTGCTCATTTGAGCCACTCTGACCAGCGTGAGGGAAGACTATTACTTTTTACACTTTATATTTTCTGTACTATTTAGATGTATTTTGATGTATGCTAATGTGCACTTATGCATGTATCTGTTATATGTAACATAATATAAACATTTTATAAAATATAACATGTAATATATGCAATTATATGTATTATACAATTGTAATAATTATATATAAAGAGTAGGATGGAGAACCATGACCAAATATCTAGCAAGCACTTATTATAAATCAATAAAAGTCTGTATTTACTGACATTTCTTATTTTTCCCTGAGGGTCCTTCTCTGTTCCAGAAGAGCATTCAGGATATGAAATTGCATTTAGTCATCATGTCTTCTTAGGCTCCCCTTGTCTGTGACATTGCCTTGGCCCTTACTTTGTTTTTCATGACTTTGACAGTTTCAAGAATGACTAGCTTGTAATGGTTACATATTTTGTAATGTCCTTCAACTAGCATGTGCCTGATATTTTATCATGATAAGGCCCAGTTTATGAATTTTGGGGAGAAAGCCACAGACACATCGTGCCATTTTGACCACAACATGTCAAAGGTACATACTCTCAATGTGGCATCACCGCTGACAGGATCTTGCTGGGATGGTATCATCAGGTTTCTCTATGATAAAGTTACTCTTTTTTGCCCCTTCCTGCAGTGTATTCTTTGGAAGGGAGCCGCCATGCACAGCCCACACTCGAAAGCCTGGGCTATTCCTGGAGGTAAAGCCTGGGAAAATGTGCATGTGCAGGGGATGGAGGCTGAGGGTAGCTACACGTGTGTGTAGCAAGGGGACTAAGACTCCCAAGAGTTTCTTGTCACTGTAAGTCACACTAAGCCTCCAGCAACTGGTCTAATTTGCCATGTCAGTGTTTCTACTAGTTATGGCTCTGACAGTTTCTATTCCATGAGAGCAGATCTCGGCTACAACTCTCTGGAGTCCTCTAGCTTTCTAGATTTCAGGTGGCAATCTTCCTTGCAATATCCGCTTATGGACACATCTGAGAAAAGTCATTGAGTTTTGGTTTGTCCAGGTTTCTCTTGTTGTAAAGAAGGTAAACTGATTTGCTAGGACTGCCATGACACAGGTTTGCAGAGTGGGTACCTTAAATCTCTGAAACTTGTTTTCTCCCAGCTCTGGAGACTAGAAGTCTGAATTCAATGTGTTGGAAGGGTTGGGTTTTTTCTGCGACCTCCCTTCTTAGGTTCTAGAGACCATCTTCTGTCTTCTACCGGACTTCACATGGTCTTCTTTCAGCATGTATCTGCTATTTCCTCTTTTTACAAGGAGGTCAACCAGATACTTTTACAAGGAACACCCATCTTAGCGATCTCATTTTAACTTAGTTACCTTTTTCCCTTAATATAATCACATATTGAGGTACTGGGAGTAAGGATTTCAACATATGCATTTTGAATGAGAAGGAAGTGCCAATAAACAAACTTTTAGTATCAGTGTTCTCTGCAGTATGCTCAGGTGTGCTAATTATTATTAGCAAAACGTCCATAGTGAATTCCCACTGAAGAGTCTATAAGAGCCAGGGTTCTACAGAAAAAGACCCAATAAGAGATATATATCTATACTATACCTACATCTATCTACTCTACTTATATATCTAAAAAGGTTTATTATAAGGACTTGACTCATTTGATTATGGAGGCTGAGAATTCCCACCATGTGCCCACTGCAACCTAGAGAAGCTCAAGAAGACCTATGGCATAGTTTGAAGGTCTGTGAGCCAGAGAACCAATGGACTTAATTCCAGTCTGGGTTTCAGATCCAGGAGTGCTGAGGGTCCCAGAATCAGAAACAAATAAATAATTGTTATTGTTATCAAAGCCAAAGAGGATAATCCTTAAACAAGAGAGGTATATGATTTTATGCTGTCAGAGGCTCACTGAGTAAGGAGAGACAGGGAGCTGCCAGGGGTCAGAGTGATCAATTAAAGCAGCAAGCCATAAAGTATTAAGCCTTTAGTCACTTTGATGGTATAAGCAAGAGTCATTAAAAAATAGAAAGAAAAGCTAACTCTATTTTCTCCCATTGAATGATACACTGGTTAATGGTCACGTGGATCAGCTTAGACATGGGGTGATCTTACTTTTGAGGGAACCATGAACAAAAGACTACAATAGTTTTGTGGACTAGGGATTCTCCCTTCTCCACCATAATAGAACTTCCGGAAGGTCCAAGAAGACCAATGCCCATGGCTTCAGATGAAGAGATCTAGGAATGACGTTACCTGGACTGAAAATGCAAATATGTAAAAAAGAACGTGGCAGTCCATGAGGGCCTATTTCTTTGACTGCAACTCTCCTCAGAGACTCTGATCCATTGGCTGTGCACCAGGCCAGATATGAGGAGGATAATTTCCCCACAGCAGCCTGACAGATAAGGCCTTTGCAATTGTCTATGATAAAGTAAAAAAAAAATCACATGTAGGTTTTTAACCAGGAATCAGACTTCTCATATACCAAATTATCTCCAAAGGAATTGAAACTTCAGAATAAAAGCAGTTATAATCTTCAATATTATGAAGGTTAAAAATCAGAAATCATGTATTTTAAAATAGTTTGTACGTTATTTGAAAGTTTTGGTTACAATGTGTAAGATGCCCTAATTAAGTGCAAGTAAATATGCATTCAAATACAACAAATTTACTAAGATGTTCTGAACAGTTATCTTTAAAATTGATGAATGCACAGCTGATTTTCATTTCAAATTGTGAAAGGAAATTTCAGAGTAAAATTTGCTAAATTTCAGAATTATTGAGAAAATGAGGTGAACTCAGTAAGAATCTTTATTACATGACAATGAGTAAACAAGTGATTGACCTATATTTTAAGAAGCAGTAGTTCTTAAATTTTGAGAAGCTTTTTGAAAAAAAGCTTACAAAAATGCTCATTGTGGTAGCAATTCCAGACTTTCTCATCAGTATATCACAAATAAATCCTTAGACTCTTCATTTTTAACAAACTAGTTCAGATAATCATTACTTACATAGCCTTTAGACTTTGAGAGACATTTCTACATGATTTATTTGAAGGGAACAATTTTATTATTCTGAAATGAAGGGAAATAGTCTGATATGGTGGGGAAAAGTCTAGAAGCTTTTAGTAGTGTCTTATCTGAGGTCTGTTAATAAGCCTTGCTAGAAATCACCTAATTTCCTGAGTTTTTGTTTCTTCATTGTTAGAAAATGTTCATTTAATTGCACAGTTTCAATGTTCCCATTGAGTTCTAAAATTCTATGTGGATAACTAAATTATGATATTATTATGGAAACATCAGTTTACTATTTTTAGAACTACTCAAACTCTCACAAATAAGTGAATTTTTTTCAAAATTTGAATTGGCACCATTTTATTTAAACTATTTATTGGATTTGAGAGGCATTCACAACCTATGTACACAAAGGATATATTCCAGGAAATGGAAGTTCTCACTACTCTGTGGACTCTCTCTGTTCATGTCAGAGTGACCTTTGTGCTTATTTTTGTAGCTGAAAAGAATGACACATGTTACATGAAAGAACATGACAATGAGAAATTTATTAATTGATAAAAACATTCGGACTGAGAATTATCTCAGATTTCAATGTTATTTTCACTTCTCTCTAATAAGTGAATTATAAGCAATTCTTTTCTTACATATAGTGAATCCTGAATTCCCACATGAAAAAATTAGCACTTGGTACAATAACATTTTTATTTTAGTTTTATCCGGTTGACTTTTTCTTTTCAGAAACAGCATAGAGATGTGGTCAGGTACAAAATGTTAAGATGTCAAACTGCCCTGTTATGATTCAAACTCTGTAACCTTCCTGCTGAAAAATATTAGGCAAGTGCTTAATCATCTGAGATGTAACTCAGGTTTTCAGAATCTATAAAATGAGGATGTTAATAATAGTGGATCATTTGCTTTTCTGTAATTTGATCAGAGTGGTTCCCATTTAGAGCTTACCTTAGCTTATAGAACATACACTAAAACATATTTTGGGGCAATCTTGATTAAATTCATACATCCACAAGCAAGCACAGAGAGCATCATGCTCAAGTACCCTAATTTTCCAAAATAGTACACTTAAACACAGGTAAGTTGCCAGTCTTATTCGAAGTCATGCAACTGTATTAGGACACAGGAAGCCAAATTTGTTCCATTTCCAAGTATTCACCACTGTAGACTAAGTTGTATCATATTCAATAGCAGTAAAGCATTGAAAAGAACCTAACATTCTTATACAAACTGTCCTTGGTATTAAGGGTCAGTATTTCTCAATTTTCACTATTACTTTCTGCTTGTGGAAAAAAATATGCCTGAGGCAGCTCAAATATTTGGCACCTGCAATTTTCTTTATGCACAGAGACCACAAAGTAACAAGACTAAGTGTACATATAACAAAATTGTGATCATAATGGCACACCACTGTAACCTAATGTTTTACCCAATCTCAATAGACAAAGGAAAGGATTTGTAAGGATTTGTCAAAAAAATTTCTACATAAGTAACCTGTTGTCCCCTAATATGACCTTCCCAAATCCCTAAGACTGTAAATACGATGAGACATCACCTTTATGAATATGTAACTTTACATAGCAGATGTAATTAAGATTATTGGTCAGTTGACTATGAGTTTAATCAAAAGAGAGAGTGTTAGGGTACAACTCATCACGTGAGCTATTTAGAAGGGTTTTCTTTGGCTGATGGCCAAAGGGAAACTCACAGAGATTCAAAGCAGGAGAAAGATTTGAATCATCCTTGCTGATTTGAAGATGGAGGAGACAGCCACATATGCAAGAATGTGAATGATCTCTAGAAGCTGAAAACAGCCCCTAGATGATAACCATCAAGGAAACAGAGACATTACAACTACAGCTTTAAGAACTGAATTCCACCAACACTTGACATGAAATGGGAAGCAGATTCTTCCCCCAGATCCTCCAGATAAAAATTCACCTACCAGATACCTTAAGTTTTCCTTGTAAAATTCAAAAGCAAAGAACTCAATCAAGGCTGCCCAGAGTTCTTCCCTGCAGATCTGTGAGCTAAACAATGGGTATGTTTTAAGTTGTTAATGTGTGATCATTTGTTACATAGCAATAGACAACTAATACAGAACCCTTGGCCTTCAGGCATGTGGAGGAGGTCATCAACAGAATGTGACTGTCAGTTGACACACAAGCTGGACCTAGGCAATCAGAAGCTCATCTTTTTCCCTTTCCTGGGAATGTATCTCCTACCTACCATTCCCATAGCTGCAGCCATTTCAAGGATGCAGCCTTGAGAGATTAATGTGTTGTTGAGAGCATCTGCACAGTGTATGTAACTAAACTTCGTTAAGGCTTCTATATACACTTTAAGATTCTGGTGAGTGAATGTGGAGATATACTCATCTTGTGGATCACCCAAGATAAACCTCATATGTAAGTTCCCTTGCTTATTAAAAGTGCAACCTACCAATATGGCCTGGTCTGCCTTTCTTCCTTCTCTCCCTACCCTCTACGTTTAGGAGCTAGTTTCAAATTTCCCCTGGGTAACTCCCAAGGTCGTGACCAGCAATACTCTCTGTTTTTCCTGTCACACTTAATATAGAAGTGGAGCTGTGAACATTAGATAGCTCCTGTACTACTGGTATTTTGAGTTCTACTTCATGATGCCCCTACATATTAGCCTGAGACTTCATTTATACAATCAAAGTCCTGACAACATTCTTGGATACTTGATAAGAAAATCTGAAGATTCCTTCTTTTTGTGGTAAGCACATATGTATTTGCTCAGATATTCTTCAGGTCAAATCAACAACTCATCTATTTTCTTGTTTTGTTTTTTTAATTTCAGTGAACTTGGAGAAGGTGGTTAACCTTTTTGATATGCTTCACATTCTTAAAATATGTAGCTAATAACCTTTTTGATACACTTCACATTTTTATAATATGTAGCTATTAATATCTATGTCATAACATTTTTGAGAACACATTGAAATATGACATATGTAAGGCAAATATAGCAAAGTCTAAAATGTAGAAACTAGCAGATGGCTATTAGGCTATTCACTGCACAATTATTTCACCTCTTCTGTGTGTTAAAAAATGTCCATCACTGAATCATTTAAAATAAAGCTATTGCAAAGTGTAAGCAAGAGATGATAGATCCAAATGATGGGTCTGGATGGCAGTGGAAGAGCTAAAATTATTTGCAGATCACATGTTTTTTTATATATAAAAAACCCAAAAATGTAATTAAAAAATCCTCTTGGAACTAAGAAACAAATTTAGTAAAGTTGAAGGATACAAAATTAATATAAAAAAATCGGTTGCTTTTCTATACACTAACAAGAACTATCAGAAAGAGAAATAAAAAATATAGTCCTATCTATAATTGCAATAAAAATAAAATTCCTAGAAATAAGTTTAACCAAGAAGGTGAACCTGTATACTGAAATGTAAAAAACATTAATGAAAGAAATTGAAGAAGACACAAAGAATGGAAAGATATCATGTGCTTGTGGATCAGAAGAGTCAATATTATTAAAATTTCCATGCTCCGAAAGCAATCTACAGATTCATTGTAGTCCTATGAAAATTCCAATGGCATTTTCCCAAGAAATAGAATAATATGAATACTTGAATGACACAAACAAATAAATAAATGAAAAACCACCAACCAAAGGAAGCTTGAAAAAGAATAGAGTTTGAGGTATCATGTTTCCTGATTTCAAACTATATTATGAAACTTTAATAATTAAAACAGTATGATATTGGCATAAAAACAAACACATAGATCAGTGGAACAAAATTTAAAGTCCAGAAGTAAATCTATGCATATATGGTCAATTAATTTACAATAAAGAAACCAAAAATATACAGTGGAGAAAGGATGGTCTTTTCAATAAATGATATTGCAAAAACTGGTCATCCACATGCAAAAGAATGAAACTTTGACCATATTTAAAACCTACGCCATATACACAAATTAACTTAAAATGGATTAAAGACTTGGATGGAAAACCTGAAACCAAGGGCCAATATTCTAAACATATGAAGAACTCATACAACTCAAAATAATTAAACAAACAAAATCAGGTTAAAAATGGGCAGATCTGAATAGAGATTTTTCCAAAGACCTAGAGATGGCCAATAGGTACATGAAATGATACTCAATATCATTAATAATAAAGGAAAGTCAAGTTAAAATCACAATGATACATTACTTCACACCTGTTAAAGTGACTATTATAAAAAAGCAAGAAATATTAAGTATTGGAAAGAATATAGAGAAAAAGGATCCCTTGTTCACTTTTGGTGAAAAAGTGAATTGTTACAGCCACTCAGAAAAATACAATGGGATTTCCTCCCCAAATTATAAATAGAACTACCATATAATCCAGCAATTTCACTTCTGGGTATTTATCCTAAAAAACTAAAACACTAATTCAAAAAGATACATGCATCTCTATGTTCATTACAGCATTATTTACAACAGTTAAGATATGGAAACAACCTAGAGAATCCATTAATAGATGAATAGATAAATAAATTGTGGCATATACATACAATGGAATATTACTGAGCCATAAAAATGAATGAAATCTTTCCATTTATGACAGCATGGATGAACCTTGATAATATTATGCTTAGTGGAATAAGCCAGATAGAGAAAGACAAATACTAAAATACTGTATGATCACTCTTACATGTGGAATTAAAAAGAAAAATCTGTCAGCAAGAGATAAGTGCTTGGGACCTGGTGGCATTCGTTGGTAGAGATGGAGAGCTGGGGCTGAACTAAAAGATACTGAGAAAATAAATTTGCCTGAATTTAGTAATAATTTGTGTAGTGGAATCAGGCAGATGGCAAGGTTTGTTCATAAGTTCTGGACGTGTACAACTGGTATTTCGAAAGTACTATTAACATGTCTTTTGAATGGAGTGATTACTTGGTTGGGGTATGTTATGGTTTTAGTTGCAGAAATGTTAAATCTGAAATATTTTAGAATCAAAGAGTTACCTTCATCAAATAGAAAATCCACGGTTATTATAATGTTCACTTAAATTTTCAGGTCTCTACTGGCTCAGATATTCAAGAAACCATACATAACCAAATAATGGTAAACCATGTAAGTGATCACTAAAAATATGAATTGTTTTATAGTATTTTCCAACAAAGCTACATAAATAAATAATAAACTCCCTTCTTCATTTCTTCTAAATAAAATTGGCTGGAGACCACTTAACACTCTGGATCATGTCAAAGAATAAAACAATAAGTAATGGATGGGGGCCTAGAATAAAGAATAGGTTAGGTAATATTTGAAAGATACAAAAGTTTTAGGTAATTATAAAGTTTGAGGGCACAGTCCACACAAAATTGCTCTTACGAGTGATACCATTTGCAAGTTTGGGGGAGTTTCCAAAACCACATTCAGTTTTAATAATTCACTAGAAAGATTTACCAAACTTACTGAGAGCTGTTATATGAGTCATTATAGTTTATCACAGGAAAGGACACAGATAAAAATCAGCCAAGGGAAGTGTATGGAGCAGAGTCAGATAGACATTAAACATAGAGCTTTCATCGTCTTTCCCCCACGGAGACAGGAGTCCATTACTCTGATGGCATCAATGTGTGATAAGTATGCATGGAGAGGTGCCAACTGGGGAAGCTCAAATGAGAATTGAGTCCATTATGTGTAATGATTAATTAATTGATTGCCCAGTTTTTTATCTCAGTCTCCAGGTCATCTGACTGTGTGACCCAAATACCCCTTCCCAAATCATATTATTGATCTTTGTAGCATGATTACCCCCCTCCCTGAACAAATATTATTAACAGGCATGACAGTTTGAGTGTAGAGAGATTAGCTTCTAGAATCTGAGGGCAAAGGGTAGATTTCACTTGGGGCAAAGTTAAATGTTTTATTACACTAAGGTTTTTCAAGGAAAAAATATGGGCACCTCATTATTTTACAAAACTAACTGGCAACTTGGTCTAGTTTGCTATGGTATAAATGTGACAGAGTTGTTTAAAAATTCCATCAATGCTATTGCAAAGTCTGGCTGACATAAGGTACTCATTACTTCCCAAGCTCAAAAAGAGTAAATGCATACATTATAGACAGGATGATCATAATTTAAATTATCTATTAGGTGAAATGATGTTATTATGTAATTCGCCTCCACTGAATTCATGCTTCCTTAAATCAATTGGCTGGCAGTATTATAAAATATATTGAAGTTTCTAACTTGTATTAAATGTATTTTCATGTTGTTATCCAGGAATATTTCACAGTTAAGTTGGAAGAAACCAGAAACCTTTGTTAAAATATTAGGGAATTCATTTTGCCTATCCCTTGCCCCCATTTCCAGTTCTGGTTAAGCAAGATTAAGTTTCAACACAAAGTCATTGCCGGGGAATAGACAATTTCGTCTAGATTACTACTGATGCACCCTTCTCTGGCATCTGTCCTACTCTTCAGGTTCCTAGTGTCAAAACTATGCGATTTAAATACGAAGTCGTGAGAGTCCTAAAGAAAAGATGGACCAAAATGTTTGGGATTGACATTGGAAGTGTGTGCAACTGTCCATGGCCCAGGATGATGAAAGGAAATTTACCAATCCAAGATTCGGGAGAATTTGGGAGAAGCATTGGAGGTGAAGGAAGTAGGGATGAAGGATGGGGTAATGGAACATTCTACTGAAGAAATCAAATGATCACAGTGGAGGATATGGAAACAGGTATTATGTTTGTAGAATTTCAAAATCTCTAGGTTTAATGATTACATCAAAAGAGGCAGGGGATAATGAATAAGTAAAGAGAAATTAATTACTATTACAGGTGATGGGAAGCCGTTGAAAACTAAATAGAAGACTAGCATGATCAGGACTGTGTTAGAAAGATTAACTGCAAAGATTTCCATTTCCATAGGATAATAGAAGGATATCTAACATTTTTATTAAAGGCAAAATTTGTAATTTTTATAATTGCATCATTTTCTCCATTTGTCCACTCGTACAGCTTTTGTCTCATAGATTTGGTTCAAACCATACTGAAATTTACCTTAGTTATATCTTCTACCACTTGGTTCTAAAAATAGAGCAAGTATTAAAGTAGATTGATGTTTCTTTTGTCAAATAGAAGATCAGACATAAAAATAACATTGAATCAACACATATGAAAAAGCCCATAACTGGAATTATCCTTATGCTTAATATTTTAAGTAATAGTAAGTCCTTGTTGCAGGGAGATAACTATGAAACTCTCTGTTTACCTCTCTGGAGTTGGTAAAAATTTGGACTGATTCCTCTACTAAAGGACATATGTCACAATAATTCATATTTATTGATATTTTCATTACCTATAAGATCCTTCTTAATAAAAATTAACACATTTGAATTGTTTTCTCTTAATCATATTTGATAAAGAAAAGAGTATATAGTTATGGTACAATAAGACATTTTAGTGAATTCCTATACAATAACTATACTATGTATAGGATATACATATATATCCACACACACATCCTCTCTATATACAGATTATATCATACATAAATATAGTTTGTATGTATGTTTATATATACATATATACATTTATACTCCCATATAATACCATTTTAGAAATTTCTAGAGTTTATTCTAGATTTTTCTGGTTAATGGAGTTATATATTTTATTCTGATTATGGTCAATTGGTGAGAAACTCAGTATTCTTAGAACTGTTCAATGAATGGGCTTGTACAAACTATAGCATGTTATAATTGAAGTAGTACCAACTTGGTATCCAGAAGACTGAAATTCTAATGATGACTTTGACACTAAAGTCTTTTTGACTGTGAGGAAGGCAAATAACTTCCCTTCCCTGATGACTTTGACACTAAAGTCTTTTTGACTGTGAGGAAGGCAAATAACTTCCCTTCCCTGATGGTTCAGTTTTCTTAATCATAAATTAAGGGTATTGGAAATGTGTGGTTTATTTTTTTTATTTTTAAGGAGTATTAATTTCTGAGAGAGAAAGACACACACACACAGCACGAGCAGGGAGGGCCTGAGAGAAAGAGAGGCACAGAATCGGAAGCAGGCTCCAGGCTCTGAGCTGTCAGCACAGAGCCGGATGTGGGGCTCGAACTCATGAACCATGAGATCATGACCTAAGCTGAAGTCGGACACTTAACCGACTGAGCCACCCAGGCGCCCCGGAAATGTGTGGTTTAAAACGGATTTTTTTCTAAAGTTCATATTGTTTAAAATATACTTTTATAATTTTAAGAGTTTCAAAGTGGACTGTAAATTTATTCTTAAAGTTTTCAGGTAGGATGTAAAACAGTGCTAACGTATGAGAATTATAAAGAAGCCTAAGGTTGACTTGAAAATTTTCAAACAAAGAGCAGGAGTTTTAAAAGCAGGAAAAATTTCAACACATGACATTAATGTGGGAGGAAGAATAAATAATAAAGAAAAATACAGCAAGCTACATGCTGACTTAGATCATTTAAATGCTAAAAGATGAAAGCTATTTCAAAATAGCTTTAAATCAGAACAGTGACACATCTCTGCAAAAAGGAATATCAAACAATTGTATATCATTAAGTCTAAAGTATCAAAAGTAAAGCATAAAGGTGATCCTATGTACATTATTAAATGTGAGTGACTGGTAATAAGAAGTAACAAGATTTTTTTAAAAAGCTGTAACATTAAGAAGAAAGAACAATTATAATTAAGTAGGGCAGAGAGTGTCTACAGAATCAGTAAACACTGATAATCTCAATAATAGAAAAATTTTGGAAAAACTAGGTAAAAGATTGTCATAAATGCTACTTGTAATAAAACCGTAAGCAATTTCCATTAACTATAATTTATTAAAATCAGGAAAACAAATTTTGTCTATTTGTCAAAGTTTAGGAACCTTTCTAGAAATTATTCTTCATGTTTGTTTTTGTTTTTGTTCAAACTCAGCAATTGAGTAGGTAGGTGTAGCAAGAAGGCCGTGGCTGTCTTATGTTTTGATACTAGATTCATATATAAGTTGATCTTTCATACTATTGTTTATCAAATACTAATCCTTGGCAATAATTGAACTGTGCCTGGACCAAGTCTTAACATTCATTCATGTAATCGTGCACCACAGAGCCTACCTGGGATAATCCTCCAAAGGATGTCAAGAGAATACAGAGAACAAATCCTACCGGAATTATATGCACTTGTTTAAGTGTTTTTAGGTTCTTACCTAGACTCATTTTGCTTTGGTTTGAAGAGATCCCTAAGTATTTCTTCTAGGGTAGATCTTCTGATGACAGATTATATCAGGCGTTTATTCATCTAGAATCACTTTATGTTATCATCATTCTACATACTATTTATCCTAGAAAGATTTCCAACTTAATAATTTTTTCCAGTACTTTAAAAGTGTCATGGAATTGTTTTCTAAATTGATTGTTTCAGTTTAGAGGTCAGATTTTTTTTCATAATATATAATGACACATATCCACCATTATAGGAACATTCGAAATAGTTTCACTGCCCCAAAAATCCTTTGTGTTCTATCCATTCATCCCTGCTTCTCTCCTGACTCCTGGTAACTAATAATCTTTTTGCGTTTTTCATAGTTTTGTCTTTTTCATAATGTCATATGGTGGGGCTTATATATTAGGTAGCCTTTTCAAATTGAATTCTTTCCATTATACATTTATGATGCCTCCATGTCTTTTCATGGCTTGATAGCTCATTTACTTTTAGTGCTGAATAACATTTCATTGTCTGAATGTACTACAATTTATGTAATCATTCACTCACTGAAAAAAATCCTGATTGCTTCCAAGTTTTAGAAGTTATTAGCAAAGCTTCCATAAACATCTGTATGGGTTCTGGGCAGACATAAGTTTTCAATGAATTTTGGTATATTTCATGTAGCAAGATCCTCTTAAAAAGAAGTATGTGTGTGTATATGTGTGTTTAATATTTTATCTTAGTCTTGGGTTGTCCTCCATTTCCAAAGAAAACCCTTTTTGTGTTTTGCTGTACTTCTTGAATCCTTATCTGCTACTTTTCGGAAATTTTCATCTATTACTTTTCTATTCTCTCAACATTCCTTTCTGGGATTCAGTTTAAAGGCATTTTTACTTTGTTCCAAATGTTTGTTATACTTTTCATCCCTTTCTCTTTCCAGTCTTTAGCCCATTATCTTGTGCATTTTCTACTGACTTATTCATATATATATATATATATATATATATATATTCAGGTACATATATATATTCAGATACATATACATACATACATATACATATACATATGTATATGTATATACACGTATGTATATATATACTGGCCTCTACATGTATAAAACATCTTGAAAAGGAGTTTATCCTGTCCTTTAACAGGCAAGTGAGTGGGTGAAGAGAATCTTAATGTACTAAGAAGCCAAGTTGACTTAAGAGTGGGGTTAAATTGTTCATAAGACTTGATGCATTTGAATTTCCTTTCTCAATTTGACTCACTCTCTCCAAACTAAGAGAAATCATAAACTTATAGAAAATTAGATACATGAAGTATCTTAGAGATCATTAACCAAATGTTTAAATTTTTACAGTAAGAGGAATGCCCAAGGAAAGTATATTACTTAGTAAGATTTTAAACAGATACTAGGTGAAAATTCCAAAACTAGAGCCCAAATGTGCTGTCATTCGATGTGCTGTTCTTACATCCATTGGAGGGGTCAGTTTTGTGTTTTCCTGGTGACCTGGCAAGACCTTGTTGCCTATTTCAGAAATCTACCCCCACTAACTTAAGCTGATATACAATTTATTAGAGTTTTATATTTGAGCTTATAAAATTATTGGATGTCTGGAGAGCAATACCCAGAAAATATTGTGTGTCTGAGGAGGGCCTCAGAAAGTGTGGACCATGTCATCTGCATAAGCAGCCTGCTTAGGGTCACTGTGGTACCTCCAACAGTGGGCCTCCTGGATCTTTCTAGGTGCCACCACAGTGAGCAAACTCAGTATTCTTCTTTTGTCTTTGCTGATGCAATCACAACTCAGTGTTCTGGGCAAAAGCAACTTATTAGATAAACTCTAGTCATGTGAAGTAAGTTTCCATGGTAATCCAGAGTGCAAAGTCAAGAATTATAAGGTCACATTAAAAACTTTTTTCATAAACATATATAATTTTTAAATGAGACCTTATAATTCACATTTTATATATATATATATGTCTATATATATATATCATTACTTTAGCGTGGCATACAGACAGATATTTCAGTCAAGAGAGTGATTTTTTTCATCTAGAACAAGAAGTGTGAAAAATATTTAGACAACTAATAGGACCTCTGATTTCCTTCCTTTTCTTATCTGTAAACTAGGGATAATAATGCTTGTATTTTCCTAACTCATGGAAATATCATAAGGAACTTACGTGTCATATAAAGTAAATTAGTTAAATACACTATTTTGTGTGTCTGCTACCACAAGATAAAGTTCATCTTACTAAAATTAATAAAGACATCATAAATGTCTTTTCCCCCCCTCATACCTGTCTTAACTATACATTAAAAGTGAACTTTGGCAAAATCAGCAAAACTTTCATCAAAATTTGTGTACTGCAGGGTGTCTGGGTTGCTTTATTGGTTAAGCATCCGACTCAATTTCAGCTCAAGTCATGATCTTACAGTTCATGAGTTCGAGCTTCACATCAGGTTCTACAGAATCCTTGGGATTCTCTCTCTCTTCCTCTTTTTTTGCCCCTCCCCTGCTCACTCTCTCTCAAAAACAAACAAATAAACTAAAACAGATGTTTTCGAATAGGAATAATGGATTCAAGCAACCATATGTTGATTTTTAAAACATCTTCAATACATTTGAAACCCATAATGTCTGGTTAAACTCAACATTATCTATAGCTTAACAAGGTCCATAATTTTAGTCTCATTTGAATCCCTGTATCCAAAATTATTTTCATTATTAAAGACACAGCATATCAATGTATAGACTTCATTTTTCTTTATCAGTTGTGAGTAAGAAATTCTAGTTTCTGAGCCACCATTATATTCTCTGCTCATTGTACATTATAAATATGTCTGTGTGACCAATTACAAAGCAGAATAGATCTGTGTGGCAACAGGATACATATTGAATAAGAGACTATTCACCGTGTAGACAGTCTTAGGAAAGAGCTCAATGAGTAGCTGATTATTAGACTGGACTGTAATATTTTTCCTCCATAAGGTGTTTGTTTTGTCTAGACTGAGATTCATGAACATTGTTGTAAAGCAAAATTGCAGCACCATTATTATAAGCTGCTGGATAGTTACTTTTCAGACTTTTAGATTGAAACCTAGCTGAACAAAACATACACATACAAAAACACTAACAGACATAGTTCTATCCTGGGTCAAAGTTTTCCTATGTGTTTATCAACCTTTGGATATATTGTATGAGTAAATCTATCTTCTAAAATTATATTAGTATCATAAAACACAAGGTGATTTTGTGTGAACATTTTATAAATCAGCAATTCCTAAAGTAACAGTTTCATTTATAAGTTCGCATGAAGAATTGTACTACATTTTAAGAAATTAACTTACATATTATGATGGTTAATTTTATGTCTCAGCTTTACAGAGTCACAGGATGCCCCGATTTCTGGTTAAGCATTATTTCTCTGTGTATATGTGAGAGTCTTTTAGGAAGAAGTTAGCATTTGAATCAGTAGACTAAGCAAAGTGCATTGCCCTCTCCAATGTGAGTGGGCATCTTTTAATCCATTGACGGCCTGAATAGAACAAAAAGGTAGAGGAAGGGAGAATTTGCTCTCCCTCTGATTGCCTGAGCTGAAACATTGATCTCTTGTGCTCAGCACGCCTGGTTCTCATACATTCTGTCTCTATCTAGAATCTACCCCACCCCTCTCTGACTCTCAGGCTTCCAAGCTACACCCCTTGTCTTCATTGATCTCCATCTTATAGATGGCAGATCATGTGACTTCTCAGCCTCCATAATTATGTGAGCCAATACTTTATAATAGATGCTTTTATAAAAATCTTTGTGTCCTTTTCTTCTGTTTTTCTGAAGGACCCTGACTAATACACAAATAGATATCTGTAGCAGCAGCCCAGAGTCAACATGTAACAAACAGAACAAATGACTAAATTTCCTTTCTTAAACCATATCTTCTAAAATTGTGTTCCAGAAAAGAAAATAGAAATAATTAAATGATAATCTACCTATTTTATAGGCAATGAAGGTTTACAAAGTTTTTCTGTGTAAAAAATTTCCAAGAAGAAGCTTAAAGCTGACACCTCAAAAATATCCTAAAATGAGAAACAAATAGTGACCTTGTTTTTGCATAATGAGTCATTAAATGGTAAGACAGTGATATCATGAAATCCATATTATATTAATAATATTTCTTTAATATTTGAAGTTATGTCAGGAGACTAATGTATTTATATTACTAAAATATTAAAACATTTCTACTGCACTTTCTGAACAACATGGTTAAAATCATTGATACATTTTGTTATGATAAAGCATTAACCATGTCTTATTTTATTTAAAAAGCATTATGAAGCAGAATTATTAGAAAACCTGGTTGAAAATGAGAACATGTTTTGGGGAACTGGAGACTGTTCTATATGAATAAGTTTGGTGGCGATACAATGATATATCTGATAAATAGTATATACCTTAGAAAACATAGTATAAAGTTCCAGAGTTTGGAGTTTGGCTATGTACTCACAAAACAATGAAAGCCAAAGACATAAAATGAAGGCATTATTACCATTACTGTCTTGTGATTAAGCACACATAAGTTAAGAGTGTATATTCTATGCCTCACTGCATAAAACTGATCAGGTTCTACGCCTGTCATTTGAAGCTCCACTTATGCTTTCTAAGCATGCAAAATCAGTTTGAGAGAAAGAATTCTAACACTATTCAAAAATCTAAAGTCTTAAAATTATTTACATAAATAGATAATTCAAGAATCTAAACCTGAAAATGCTACTTTGTATTAAAGACTGGTTGGAATTCAAGGACGCCTGGATGGCTCAGTCGGTTAAGTGCTTACTTTGGCTCAGGTCATGATCTCACGGTTTGTGAGTTTATTACCCTGCATCGGGCTCTGTGCTGACAGGTCAGAGACAAGAGCCTGCCTCAGATTCTCTCTCTCTCTCTATGCCCCTCCCCCACTCACACTCAGTCTCTCTTCCAAAAATAAATAAAATTTTTAAAAAATTAAAAAAAAAGGACTGGATGGGATTCAGACTCTTTAGGAAAAAGAATTAACTGAACTTTAAGATGAAGTCTCAAAAGTCTGAAATATGTCACTGACCCTATATTCAGCTTACTACATGTAAAATGTCCAAACCATATTCTCTTTGGATGTCTTTATGAATAAACAGAATTGAGAATTTTATAAAAATCTGTGGTCTGCAAATGGCTACTCTATATCACTCAGTTTGGGTAAGTAACATTGCAAGGTATTTTTGAGCACAATTGTCTAAATGCAGACCATAACCTCCTCAGTGGGAGAGCCTGTCTTAGGTCCTGCTTTTAATCCTTACTTTTGTACATAGTGCAGTGATTCTGGTATTGTGTTCTAAGCCTTCTCTGAAATATGCTATGTTTATGAGACAAGGAAACATCAATATGGTCTCATGGGATTTTCTTGGTCAAATTTTCTGTGTCTTAAGTTGGAAATGTGGTTGTGGGGAGTTTTCCTGGGATCACTAATAGTGCAAATCTTTGCACAGGCTCAACCTTTCAGTGATCCTCAGAAATGAGAATTATGAAATTAACTTGCCTGGAAAGTAAGCAGTACATGTTTAGGATCTCACGGATCATGGTTAGCATGAGGAATCATGATCATGGTGGAGAATCCTTTTCATATTCTAAGGCATTTCCTGAATTTTATGCTGTTTAACTTGATAACTGATGAAAAATTGGAAAGATTGGATGAATTTCAAATCCTCCAGAAAAATGAAGGTGAACGTTTTATGTTTTGGTGTCTGATTTTGCTGTCATGGAAAGAATGTTCATGGGTCTGGGATGGGCGAGAAAAGAATATAATGCTAAAGTTGTGCTCGTGCTAGGGATATAACTAACAATCTGGGGATTGTGAGTTGTGAAGGTAGTTATTAGAGTCAGCATGATTTCTAGCACTGGAAATATTTACTTAAAGTGCAGATTTTCTTTTGGGTGTGCAAGGAACAAATTAGTAATGTTCCCATATTGTGATTTTATTTGAGGTTGAGAAGGCAAAATTACAAATACATAAAATGTGATTATTGGATTTATTTGACTACAGAATTGGAAATACATTGGATATCTCTCAAACATCAATTTCTCAAGTTAGGTATCTACTATACCAAAATTTTCGAAAGGAGGAAGCAACTTGGATATAACTGACTAGCTATTGGGGTTAGGCAGTTGTTGCAGTCTGGGATAGGAGAAAGAGCCTAACATTCAGAGATCAGATTAAATTTCTAGTCTGTTATTTATTAGTTTTGTTTTGGAAAAGTCTTTTAACCATATGAGGTTTGGTGTATTATCCATCCAGCGAACATAGCTTTCCACCTTTTGGGGCTAATATGAATAGCAAATAAGTTGGTGCACATTGTGACTGAAGACCATCACATGATTGTTACCTATATGGCCATGAAAAAGGAATTTTGAATAAACCATACTTTTATGAGTATTAACAGTATTTAACCCTTTCATTTAATCCTCAATGGGATTAAAGTTTTCTTAAAATTAAAAAGTTAATCTCCTGAAATCTTCTGGCTGCTAGCACTGGTGGATTTGGCTTTTAGAGGCTTCAGGATATTCTCATTCAATTTGATTAAACACACATTTATTAAGCACTCTCTAAGTATAAGGGCTGAACTACATATGGGTAAAGAAAAAGAGGGAGGGGGAAAGAGGAGGTTCCTTAGCATAAGAATATATGCAGATGCAGAACCCAAACAGATAATTTCAATAACATGATCATATTATGATAACAGCACCAGTTTTTATTTATGGAGTATTCAGGTGAGGAAAAGAACTCACTGTACTATGTTTTCATTACAACACTGATTCCTCATGTTAGATCTAGACTCTTTCAAGTATCTTCACATTCTTCAAGAAGAAAACTAAAGCACATCTATGATTTCTTAACTTGCTAAAGATTGCACATTAATTGTTAAAGCTAGCGTGATTAAATCGTGGTCACAAGTGGTGACACCCTGATCCAATCTCCAGTGTGGCTGTTAGGCTCAATCAGTAAATTTGGTTTGCAAGTTCACAGGCGAGGGTTCCAAATCAAGTCAGGAAAGACTGATATTTAAACTTGTCTATTAAGGAAAAAAAGAAGATAAATATGTACGGGTAGAGTTTTATGTTTGAAAAGTGTATGAGCAGAGGAACTGACAAATGACAAATGACAATACAAGCAAAACAAAACAAAAATAAAATGCAGATGTTTGGTGCTGCTGGAGATGAAGTGGGAAGGCTTGCAGGGAAAAAAGCGTCCCTAACACAACTTTATAAAGGCTGGGTGTGCCCTATAAGAAACTTCAGCTGTGGACCAAGGATAATGACGAGTTTAAAGGGATTTTCTGCAAGAAAAAGGATGGTTGATTAGATAGAGCTGGCTATTTTAGGTAAGATGATTTCAAAGATGATGAGAATGGGATTAGGGGCATCAGCTAGAAGGATTTTGAAGTTGGCCAGTAGAAAAATGATTGGGGCCCAAGTTAAAGCAATGATAACAGAAATGAAAAGAAGAAAATTAACTTGAGGCATGGTTAGGAAGTCAAATCCGCAGGATTATGGGATTGTGCTGGGGAGGGTTTACGGCTTGGGAGAGGAAAAGTCTCTGATAACTCCAGTTTCATATTTGCATTATTGAGAGCGCTGCCCTCAAAAAAGACAGTACAGTGAAGATAATGAGCTTGGGGGAGGGGGTCTATAGCACACTAATAAGAGTTGTTTCAGAGGTGGTTATATGCAGAACTGAAAGCTTGGAGGAGCTATCCAGACAGAGAATTGGAAGTCACTGGCATGGAGATAGTCATTAAACACCGTGATAGTGGATGAAGGAGCTTATGAGCAACTTGGAACAATGGAGCTAAGGAACTCCTTCCTGAGTATAATGGCATCAAAGGGACTTCATACCTAAGAATTCAGTACATCTGAACCTGTCTCTCTTCACACGCCCAAAGCTAATGAAGCCTTAAGCCTGGAACAGTGTCAATGGGTAGCTACTTTGGAATCACCTGGGCCACTTGTTGAACATGGTAACGCCTTTGTCTTGCCCTAGACATAATGAGTTAAAATCCTCTGAGGGTGGGACCCAGGAACACACATGTTCAATCAGCCTTCCAGTGATTCTATTCATTTCAAATCTCAGAAAGATTTACTTTAGATAGGACTTCCAAAATAATAATGAGCACATGAGTCACCTGGGTGCCATATTAAAAAGTAGATTCAGACTCTGTGGGTCTGGGGTGAAGCCTGATAGTCTCTATTTCTTGCAGGCTTGTCAGTGAAGATGCTGCTATTCATCCAGATGCACATTGAAAAGCAAGTTCTTGGAGCCCATAATGCCCTCTCAAATCAGAGCTTACCAGGTATAAATAATCTTATTTTCTAATTATTATTTTTATTAGTACTATTATTTGTCTCTAAAAGTATACTCTTCTGTTCCACTGATTTATTTTGGAATGCCATTTCTACTATTTTAAGTCCGTTTCTACTTCCACATCCACAACTTAAAAGAAAAATAAATCCTCCTGATTAATTGTACTGGCTTAAGAAATGTAATCACTTTGAGTTATTTAACAATTTTTCAGAAGGACTCTCCAAACTTCAAACATGCAATTTGAGTACCTAAGAGGGGGAAAGTGGTAGGCTACTTTACAGATGTATTTGACCAAGGGCCTTTCTACCCAAGTGCTTATTAACATCTCAAGGGCACACAGTTTGGGAACATTGCCTAAAGCCATACTAGAATTGATCTGAGAATTTTTTGCCTGTTTTCAGTTTGCTATAGTATATCTATTCTTTTAACTATTGGAAAACAAGAGCTTTGGAGCTTGTGGGTATGAGCAGAGTCCCAGGAATAAGGCTACCTTGTTTTAAATCCTGAAAATACCATCTAGTGTCTGAATATGCTTTAGCAAATGGCTTAGCTCTTCTGAATTCAATTTACTCATTTGTAAAAATGGTATAATAATAGCTCCTACCTCAAATATTGTTCGTGTTTAGCAAGGTAATTCATCCAAGTAAAACACATGATACATTGGCATGGACTGTTGAATTCCTATATTGTGCACCTGAAACTAATATAATATTAGGTTAACTAAGTGGAATTAAAATAAAAACTTAAAAAACCCACATGGCATGTTGCCCAACGCATAGCAAACATTCAACACGTTCTGCCTTTGATCTATTGTAAATTTAGTCTTTCTTGTTTTGTCCTATGAAGTTCAAAGTTTGTTTTAAGTTTTATGTATATTTTGGATGTTGAAGCACTACCTAAGTACTATATTGGGACTCTTACAATTATAAAATGAGTGACCCCGCCTCTAGGCAGCTTTTTAAGTCTCTGCTAGGATTCGGCCCAATTGTGTCCTCACTCCCATATCAGGCGGCCGTCTTAGCCCTTAGCACTTAGATAGGTTTTCAAGTTGACAGATAATTCTACTTTTCTATGTTCATTCATTCTGACGGTGTTATTGTTTATAGTTATTTATCTGATTTAATGAAAGTGTATATATTCAATTAACTTATAAATGCCACAAATTCAAGAATAATGCCATTTTAGATTTTGGTATTTACTTATAGCTTAAAAGGTGATTAACAATACAAACAAGGAAGTATGTTTCCAGATCATGACATCTACACCTTGTGAAAAAATTTCCACATTGAACTTACCTATAAAATGGTCAGCATCACTCTTTTTGTTTTTAATTTTTAGCTTGTAAAAATACCAAAACACTTGAATTACCAATTACATTTAATTTGAATCTGTGTTCTTAACCATTGTGCTAATAGGGAGAACTGTGAGAAATGAATTCAGTAAAATACAATCTGCTTCTGAAGTTATTGACATCTAGATGTCATTAAGTTCTAGTTTGAATATAGTCACTTAAAGATACTTTATTCATTAAAAATATAAGAGGTCCAAGAATAAGATCCTATGTGAATATCCTTCAAAAACAGAGGCCAAACAGTAGAAATGTAGCCACATAAAAATTGGAAAATCACAGTCAATCAAATGAGTAAAACAATGAAAAACTAAAGTATGTTGTCATAAAGATTAGATAAGAAAATGTGTCATGTAGAATGTGGCATCATGTATTAAATGCTACAAAGATGTTGACAAAATTTAAACAGAACAGTGACAACTGGATTTGACCACATTCATATTATTGGTGGTTTTGAGGAAAGTTGTTTTCTTGGAATGTTTGAGAATGAGGTCTGTTTAGAGCAGTTTGCAGAGAAAAATGTGAGATGAAAGAATGAAGATAAAAATAAAAGATCTGTTTTTCTCAAGAAGTTTTACTGGAGATCTGAGTTAGTTTGGTTACCAGATACAGTGCAAGATGTCCAGTTAATTTGAATTTCAAGCAATAGTTTTTTAGAATAGTATGGCACACATTTATTCTTTAAAAAGTATTTGATTATTTGATTAGGTCCCATACTTATTGCTCCATTTTTATTTGCTAAATCTGTCCATAGCAGATTTTGTCCATAAAGTCCATTTTGTTTTTTGGGGGGATTTTTGGTTTTGTTTTTTGAGATTGGAAATAATAAAGTGTGTATTGTGATAAGAAGGTCCAATGGAGAGAGAATATTTAAAGATTGGAAAAGTTCGTTCTTACAGATAATTAACTTGAATGAGACCCAGAGTTGGGTTGGCTTTGAGAAGAAATGGTGCATTTCTCACATAATAACCCAAAGTCAAATTAAATATGGGACCAGATGTAGAAAAAACAAGTAACTCATATGGTGGGAAGATGAGGAAGTGCCTATCTAAATGCATTATTATTTTTGTTATTTTTATTTTTATTTTAGAGAGAGAGAGCACAAGCAGGGGAAAGGGGCAAAGGGAGAAAGAGAATCATAAACATGCTCCCTGCTCAGTGCAGAGCCTGATGTAGGTCTTGATTTCACGTCCCTGGGATCATGACCTAAGGTGAAATCAAGAGTCAGATGCTTAACTGGCTGAGTCAACCAGGTGCCCCCAAATGCATTATTTTTAATTTAAATATGACCAAATTCATAACTAACTTTGTGTAAGTACTGCCAATCATGAAGTTAGCAGTGTTTTGTGTTAGTTTATACAATTGAAATAAGTGTAATGTGATTTAATTGATATTTTTGCAAGTTCATTGTTATCTGGCTGATTGGCTAGTTACAGCCTTCTAGCACATTGGCACTGAAAGAGCTAACATTTTGTAACTCATATTTAATGGATTCATTTCAGTTGTGATGTTTATCATGTCATGGTTGTACTTAAATTTTACATAGATATTTAAGATTTTTAACATTTACACATTTATCTTAATTAATTTCAATTGTGTTTATCAGCATAACAAACTGGAGACTTCATGAATAATATACAGACTATTTATATGTATTATATACATGAGTATTCATGGTGTATTATAATGAAGTATTTGTTAGCATCAATAAAATCACCAGCTAGTATTTATTATTATATTATTATACATTTTTAGGTAAAATAATGTGGTAACCATCACAAGTGAAATAGCCCCACTTAAGTATTCAGCACCTAAGGAAAAGGAAATTGAAGTAGATTGCATGTATTCAAGGGAAGCAAATACATTTGCTTTGACTAAATATGGAGCTTACTCAATTTTCCCTAATGACTAGTACTTTCTTTTTAGGTCAGATGAATTTCATTATATACTTATATGATGTTAAACATACCTGGGTTTGAAGCCTGATTTGATATTTCTTTTTGCATAACTTTAGGGAAGTAATTTATCTGAACTTCAATTTTTCAATCTGTAAAACAGGCATTAAAAACTCTTGTAGGTCCAATTTGAAGATTGCAGAGATAACAAAAGAGGATCCAAGCAGAATGTCTGGTACCTAAGTTGACAGTATATAAGAAATGACTAATATTAATGATAGCCTACTATGGGACTGGATATATATGAAGTTAATCCTTGTGTTAAATTACTGTGCTAGTTGTATGGATGAAAACTGACCATTTGACCATTATTTTCCTGGCAGACAATAAAAAATAATTTGAGGGGTGCCTAGTGGCTTAATCCATTAAGTGTCCAGCTTCAGCCCAGGTCATGATCTCATCTTCATGAGTTCCAGCCCCGCATTCGGCTGTCTGCTATCAGCACAGGTCTGCTTCAGGTCTTCTCTCCCCTGGCCCACTCATGTGCTTTCTCTCTCTCTCTCTCTCAAAAATAATAAATTTAAAAACAGTCATTTAAAAATAATAATTTGAATGTGTGTTTGAAATTAACAAGCTCATGAAGGAGACATTGTCCAGTACCATACTGATGAGGAAACCAAGTACAGTGACAGTAAGTTCATTCAGCCAATGAGTGACGAAGCAAGAATCTGAAAACATACTTCATATCTGAAAACACCAGCATCCATGGTGTCACCACCATGCTAAAAATCTGTGATTAATAGATTAATAGGAGGTGGGGAGCCCTGGTGGCTCAGTTGGTTAGGTGTCTGACTCTTGATTTCGGCTCAGGTCATGATGTAATGGTTCCTGAGTTTGAGCATCATGTTGGGCTCTGCACTGACAGTGTGGAGCCAGCCTGGATTCTATCTTCCTCCTTTTGCCCCTCCCCACTCTCTGTCTCTGTCTCCCTCTCACAAAATAAATAAAAACTTAAAAAAATAGATTAATAGGAGTTATGGTTATGGTTATCTTTTAAAGAAATTACTTGAAAGTATTTAAATAAAATCCCCACTGAAACAATGAAAAAGGCAAGTATAGTTCTTTGGAAATAAAAACTTTCATGCATGTTCAATGTCCTTATATAAATAAATAATGAATTACTGTTCTCAAGTGCACTTCCAGACTGCATATAGCCTTCATTTTTGGGGGGGGAGGACTGAGGTGGACAGGAGTTGGAAGTCTGGGAGAGATCAAAGAGATTAGTGTTGAACAGCTGAAAGGTTTTCTATCCCCATTTTAGACACTTAGAGGAGTGTAAATTGGGGCTTTTTAAAAAATTTTTCTGTGACATTTTTGAATTGTACTACAAATTATAACCTGTCTAGGGACAGTCAGAAAATATGTTTAAAGGTACAGAAAGGAATGTTTGGTTAGCTTAATTTGAGTAATGGGAATGAAAGTGGCTTACTCTGGGAACCTTGTCTTTGTTTCAATTATCTGATCACCATACTGTTTGTAAATTATATGCAGGTAGGAACTCGATGTCTCAGGGCCATATTTCCACTTACCCAGAGCTCCCACAATCTACTTCCCAAATCTCTGCAAGAAGATGAGAGACAGTGTGGCATAGAGAAAAGCATATAAGCTGTAGAGTTAAACAGATGGAGATGCCACATTTATTATTTTTATATTGACAATGGGAAACAAGTTTTAATGTACATGAGAGATACTCTTATTTTCAATTCACATCCAACCACAAAATAGAAAACCTGAAATCATCTTTTTGGTATCTATTAATCCAACTATTTGGCTGTTGGAAAAGAGAAATTTAGAGTATAATAGAATTTGGCATCCCCAAATATTTGTTTCCTATGCTTGTAAGAGAAATGGCAAGGCCAAAGTCATAAAGAAAATGCACTATGATTACATATAATTGGTCATCTATCAGAAGTGCCATTCCCTAGATATGTCAGGTAAAATTATTTCTGTTATTCTTAAAAAGACATTATAAGTATTTCATTTAGATGCAACTCTGTCAGATGGAGGCATGATTATTTCACACACAACCCTGTGCACATACACAACAAATCAAGAGAAGACAATCATTGAGTTCATTTAACCAATGGATTTAAAAGTCAGTTGGTTATTAATTCAGTTGTTTGGCTGAGTATAACTAGTTATCTTCAAATTATACACTTGAAAGTTAATCTCCATTTTTTAATCCTGATTTTTGTGTGTGGAGTATAAAATACAAAATTCATATTCCAACTTGACCAAATTGGCTACTTGATTACATTGCTCTGCGACTTTGGGCCATTTTTAAACTTTCTAATAATTAATGTATTTAAATATTATAACAGTGATTAGTAATGGAGTCATTTTGTCAGGGTGAATGGGTCAATAAATCAACTAATAATGGGCACTTAGTGATTGATTGGCTTAAAATTAACACTGCTTGAGATATCATTGTTTTATTTAAATTCTTCACACAGATCATGAGAGCAGAAAACAGGAGTCTGATTTTGGTCTAATTTTTTAAACTAATTATGTGATCTTGTTCTAGTCATTTATCTTTGCACTGTCTCAGTATTATCAGTAAATATCAACCTGTGATAAGACAGTTTTAAGTGTTTAATATCCGAAGGGATTCTATCCATATAATGATGATTATGACACTGATAATAATAATAATAGCAACTAATGCATATGGAATGTTTATTATGTGCCAGTATTATAATAAATCTTGTACATGATTATATCTGCACAAAAATCTCAAGATATAAGAATTGTTAGTTTTCTCCTCATATAGATAAGGAAACTAAATTTGAAAAACCATTAATGATTCAACAGATGTTCACAGGTAATAAATGCCAAAAAAGGGCTCACATCAATTTCTGCCCATATGAATTCTATGTTTCTCTCCCTGTCTTCTGCAGTCACTCTTCACAAATACCATGCATTACGTTTTCTTTTGTTACAGCGATCAATAAAACATAGGTCATGGTCTCCAAACTTAGCAGAGAAAAAAAAGTCCACCATGATTCCATTCACCTGACCATGGGAATTGGTGACTTTAGAATCCGGGTAGAGAAAGCTTCACAAGTGGGTCGAAATTGCCTCTGGGCCCAGCTTTTACTAACTAGGCATTAGTCAAGAAAGACAACTTCCCGGACAATTGGTATAGGCTTACAAAAACTTAGACACCCAGACACGCGACTGCAGGAACAAAACTCATTAAATTTAACTACTTCAACCAAGTGGATTGACAGCAAGCAGCCCCTTCTTGAAACTCAGAATAATTAGGCAGAACATGAGACTTCTTTATAAAGAAGGTTTTCCTTGCTGTTCACTGCTGACCTAGAATTTGAAAGATGCTTCCACATATATTGGCTCTTCAGAGCAGACTCAGTTCTACTGATGTATTTTTCCCCCTTTGCACAGGGGAGATCAGAATAAAACCCAGAACTTTTGCTAATTCCCAATGGAGCACAGACACCTGGAAGAAAGAAATAATTTTTACCACCTACAGGTTTCTGGTTGGGAACGAAGGGTGGGGAGGGAGTAGAAAAAGAGCCATTGAGACCAAGAGGAAGAAAAGATTAATAAGGGCTGCCGTTATTGCAGGGGAAAAGATTTTTCAAAACAACAACAATGAAAAGTGCCTCTAGGACAGCTGTGCAATATTCTTTTCTTCTACTAAAATGGAAAAACATGACAAAACAGAGAGGCAGAAGACGACTGGAAAAGGAGATAAGTGAATTAAGATGCCAAGCTCCTGGAATTGTATTTTTCTTTTTTTAAAGTGAAAGGAGAATGCAGTTTCTTATCTTTTCATGTATTAGACATGTGCAGGTTTTTGAGACTGTGGTCATATGGATGTCATGTATCTGCATAGAAAATAGCTCTGGTTACAAAAATAGACTATGCACATAGAAGTTTATGTACTCCAAGTCATTTGTGTGCTGTAGACTGTCAAGACAGGCTCTTTGCAGTATACATTCCAAAGCAGGACTACAAAGAAAACAGTAACTAAGTAATTGATTTAGAAAAAGAAACAAAATGTGGTCCTTTCTAATTGCTTTCAACTAATAATCCATCATTTATATGTTCTTCCCTGGCAGTTTTGGCTTTTGTTTTTCCCTCAAATTATGGTTCTCTCTCGGTTATAGTTTTAAAATTGAGTGTGATCTATTCTGCATATTTTTTCTGAAGGATTCTACCATATGTAAATGACTTAGTCTCGTAATTGTAATATTCATTTCAATATGAGTGATTACTGGAATGTGTTTCCCATATATATTTATATTTATTTAGTTTTAAAGGATATCCTGAAACTGTCACTAGAGATTTTGTGTATACCTCTGGGGATCTAGCTTTATAGAAATACACACTCACATGGATATACTTAAAATGAAATAAGATTTCCATGTTGAATTCAATATCGCCAACTTCTTTTTCTGTCATCCAACCCCACTGACAGTATCTTTGTTAATGAAAACTAGGTTACCTGTCTCTGAGGCCAGTCCAAAAATTAGAGAATTATTCCAGTTTAGGTGTACATATACATAATATCTAATATACATGCTAACTACTTTTTTATGCATAATAACTACTTGATAATATATTTTATGTATTAAGAAAAAAAGGAAGTGGCTTAAGTGATAGTCCTGGATGTCGCAAATGATCTTGAAAGGGAAAAACAAAACTTAAGCTGCCTGAAGCCTCAGAACAGACTTTTCTTGTTAGTCTGCCCACAGAAACAGTGCTGCAGAGAAAGAAAAGTGACACTCCAGTGATTTAATTATTGTTCCACTCGTCATTACACATGTGGCTTAATATAGAATAGGGAACAGCAGAAATGGCAGCAGAGATAATCATCTTCCTCCTGTTGAAACCTAAGCATACTCACACTCATAAAAAAAAAGCTCTCAATTTATTGTTGTTGCTTCAGAAATGCCTACATTTCCCTGGAAGGAGAAAGTGATACTCGGATACTGTGTTGCCAGTTTTACTTACATGTAGTATACTGAGCAAATGCCCACATGCTTCAGTTACATTTTAAGTATTTGCAGGAGTCAAAATGCAGCCAGGTTAAGTATGTCCTTAAGATATCAAAGCACTCTAGAGTTATATATTTGCAAAAGACAGAAGGATATTATCAAATCTCATCTATTTTTGCATTACTGAATGCAGAGAATTGTGAATACGCCTTCAACAATTGGTACCAGTTGCTAAATATTCTTCTTGTTTATGAGTGAACTTTCTTTTTTTTTTTTTTTTTTAAATTTATTTCTAGGAGAGAGAGACAGCGTGAGCAGGGGAGGGTCAGAGAGAGAGGGAGTCACAGACTGAAACAGGCTCCAGGCTCTGAGCTGGCAGCCAGCACAGAGCCCGAGGCGGGGCTCGAACCCACGAACCGCGAGATCACGACCTAAGCGAAAGTCGGACGCTTAACCGACTAAGCCACCCAGGCGCCCCTATGAGTGCACTTTCTTATGGTGCTGCCTAAAACTTAGTTCTTGACTTGTAATGTTTGCAAATGATTTCCTGGTCTGTCCCAGATTCCTCTGCTATATTTATCTTCCTAATAAGAACTTCTTATAATACTATATTTTATCAAAAAGAAAAGAAGAGAAAATAAGAGAAAGAAGAGGAAAGGAAAGGAAAGGAAAGGAAAGGAAAGGAAAGGAAAGGAAAGGAAAGGAAAGGAAAGGAAAGGAAAGGAAAGGAAAGGAAAGGAAAGGAGAGAAGAGAAAAGAAGAGAACAGAAAAGAAAACTGTATGCTTTTTCAGTGCCTGCCAAATGAAGTATAGACTCTTTGGGGTCTGCTTTTACAACAGCTGACTCTCCTCACTTCCTGTTCCTGTATCTGCCCTGACATGTATCAAACTGCCTTTTACTGTCCTTTTATTCTCTCCAGGCATTCTTCCCTCTGTTTTATGAGTATTATGCTATTTCATCAGTCTAGAATTTTCAACCGCTCCCTGCTTCCATTGCCCTACATGTGAACAAATTCACACATTCTTTCAAGAGTCTTCCAAAATTCAACAGTGTTAACTCATTTATTCTATCTATTAATTTGACCAAAATTCATAGGCATCTATCATGTAGCAGACATAATACATACAGCAATGAATCAGATGAAGTCAGCCTTTATTCCCATGGTAATTACAGTCTGGGAATATTTCGTTCTTTCTTGGCATTCTTCTAGTATGCATTTATACTTCTGTGATCTTTTCTTATTTTCTTTCTATGCTCTAGTTTGCTTTCTACCTCATTAGAGTATGTTTAATGTACACAAGCACACACATACTAAACTTGTATTATCTTTCAATGCATCTTTTTCACGTTTACATTGCTCTTTATAAGACTATCCCAGGGGTGCCTGGGTGGCTCAGCTGGTTAGGCAGCCGACTTTGGCTCAGGTCATGATCTAATGGTTCCTGGGTTCAAGTCCCACATTGGACACTATGCTGACAGCTCAGAGCCTGAAGCCTGCTTGTGATTCTGTCCCTATCTCTCTCTCTCTCTCTCTCTCTCTCTCTCTGCCCCTCCCCTGCTCATACACTGTGTCTCTCTCTCAAAAATAAATATTAAAAATTTTTTTTAATTAAAAAAATAAAATACTATCTGAAACTTAAGTGTCTTACAACTTTAACCATTTTCTATTGTATGAATCCATGAAACAGGAATTTGGTCAGGCCATAGCATATGATGTATGATGACTCAGCTGAGCTAGCTTATATGCCAAGTGGATGGAAATCCAGGGATGAGACAAGTGTCTTTCTCTTTCTTCACATGGTTATCTCCACGAGGGAACTATCGTGAGATTCCTCCGAGCATGATGGCCTCAGGAGAGTTGGGAGTTCTTACATAGCTGACCATGGCTCCAAAGATGAAACTTCCAAAAGACCAAAGCAGGAGTTGAAGCTTTCCAAAGATCTGACATCAAAGGTGACTCATTCCACCTTATATTGTGGAGACGAGTCAAGAAGGTAAAGCCAGATTTAGGCTGAGTTTAATGTTTTAAAATTTGAATCAAGGATTCTGGCTGCTCATGGGAGTTTGGAAGGTATCACTCTGGCGTAACATGTAAAAAGCTGATGAGAAGGTATATTTTGAAACAAACAAATAAACAAACAGCAACAACAACAACATCAGAATCAAAGATAAAAGTCCTGAAAGAAGCCAAAAGAAAAAACAAACAGACACCTTACTGATAGAGGAACAAAAATGAAAACTATGTCCTGAGAAACTAGGAAAAAAGGTATCAAAAGGAAAAGTATAGCAAACAGGAAAAAGGGTACATTGGAAGATTTCAAGGGTTGAAGGAAAAAAAATACCAACCAAGATTTAAGTACCATGCAAAATTATACTTCAAAGGTGCTAGAGGAACAGACTTTCTCAAACAAAAATTGAGAGAAATTACTAGTAAACCTGCCTTCCAAAGAACAATAAAAGAAGTTCTTTAGAGAGAAGGAAAGTAATGTAGGTCAAAAACTCACATCTATATAAGGTAATGTAGAAGAACATAGGAGGAATAAGTGAAAGTAAACTAAAAACTTCTGCTTTTCCTATTGAAGTACAGTTGATACACATATTAATTTCAGGTGTTCAACATAGTGATTTGACACCTCTGTATGTTATGCTATACTCATCACAAGTGAATTTTTCTTGTCCTTAAGTTATATAACAGATAATATTTTGTTCAAAATAATAATCACAATTTATTCAAATATTCCTGGTTAATAGTATATCATGTATATGCATGCTTATGTACACTTATTTTTAATGAAATGACAACAATGATCTGAGGAACAGGAGTGGGGAGTTGGGATAATTTTGTTATTATAAGGTGCTCACACTGCCTGTGAAGTGGTATAGGATTATTTGAAAGTGGACTTGGAGTAGCTGTAAATGTATATTTTAAATTTTAGGGCAACCATTAGAAAGCTTTTTAAAAAAGTATAAATCATATGCTTAGAAAGAAGAGCAAATACTCACTTAAAACCACAATAGGCCAGAAAACCATGAAAGACTCCCCACCCCCCAAAAAAGAAAGAAAAGAAAAGAAAGGCACAAAGAACAAGGGCAATAAACAATAGGGAATATGGTAGATATTAATTCAACTAAATCAGTAATGATTTAAAGAACCAATGGTCTATCCAACCACACAAATATTTAAATTAGAGTTTCTGTGACAGACCTTCCTTTGGTATATATGTACCATTCATTTTTGCTTTCAATATAGTCACGGTATCAAATCTAGTGTCAGGAGTGTCTATGATTTACAGTTCTTTCTATTAGTATAATCAACTTGTGAATATTTCCCTCTTTTAATCCAGTAATTTATGAACCAAAAGAGGAAAATGATATATTTCTCTTCTCACCCCGATACATAAAACTAATATATACTGTTGGAGCAGTACAATAAATCCTCTCATTTGGAAAAGGAAGTATGGGAGACACACAAGATTGAGACCTGTTCCAATTATCTGGGGGCATCTCGTATGTCTTAATTTTCTAAAGTAGCACCCAATTAAAGGATTCCAGTACTCAGGGACAAACTATTATTTGGTACTAGAATAAAGGAAACCTGAAATCTTCATGGATTAACATACCAAAGATTTACTTCTTGCTCATATCATAGTCTGTTGCAAAACATTTGGGCCTTTGTCTTAGAGCCATGAGACTTCTATGGTCACCACATCAAGGGAAGAGAGAACTCAAGGGTCTTGTGAGATATTTTTAGATTCCTTATGACACTGGCTTTCATCACTTTCATCTAAATACTATTTTGGAGTACCCAGTCCCACTGATTTCAACATAAACGCATGCTGAAAAGTTAAGGAACACAGAAGATAACAATTTTTGCACAAGGCAGCTTGTCAAGCATCATAAGCATAAGTTGAATGAACGGACATGAAAGTATAAATGTATCCTCAGTCCTCTACCTCAACAAAGTTGTGAGATATAAAAAAGAAGAAAGTTATCAAACTTCTCACTCATTATTTTCACTTATAGTATGCATTTTATATACATATATATGCATATATATGTATGTATATATTCACATATATATTTTATTTATATATATCTTTATATATTTGGCAGAAATATTGACCTATATCTACATATTTGCTGTATATATACATGTATTATATAAATTATATAAGTATAAATAATAAGGCATATACATCTCAATATTGAGTAGTCAACATGGCAGAAATATTGAAACTTTAAATAATGACATCATTTTGACTTTATTGTGTTTCCATAGAAGCACTCATTAATGTTCACAGTTCCTAGAGGTAAATAAATGAAATTAAGAAATGTTTTGGCCATTATTAACTCTGAAATCTAAAGGGAGGTCAGTGTGAATTGATTCCAGGTTAATAACATAGATTCTTCTGATGTTCTGTTTCATGTGCTGTCTGTAGGAATTAACCCCTATTCGCCATCCTCTACCTAATTAGCAGAGCTAGCCAAAGTTTAAGGCTCTCCTCAGAGCAACTTTATAATTCATCAACTGTGTTTTAAGTATTATTTGTCAGTGCTCACACACTTTCTTTAAAACAAGACATTTAAGCGGTGCCTGGGTGGTTCAGTTGGTTAAGCATCCAACTTCAACTCAGGTCATGATCTCATGGTTCTTGAGTTTGAGCCTCACGTTGGGCTCTGTGCTGACAGTTCAGAGCCTGGAGCCTAATTCAGATCCTGTGTCTCTCTCTCTGCCCCTTGCTCATGCTTGGTCTCTCTCTCTAAAAAGTAAATAAATATATAAACAAACAAACAAACAAACATTTAAAAATTAAAAGAAAAACAAGCAATTTAAAATAACTGCTTTTTGTGATTTCCACTGGTTTCACTGGTGAGGTCTTTCATACTGCAGCACTTTAACTAGTTATTAACTCAGTTTCACCTTCTAGGAATTATTCCTTTCTGTAATGAGCTAATGCTTTTCTCTATTTCTTATAGTGTTAACCACAGTAGCTTATCCAAAGGTCCTTCAATAAGTGTTTGTTGAACTGAAATGACTGTAAATTCAGGGTGTCTCATGTGTTTACCAGTTTGTAATAATATTGTTGATTTAAATTAACTTTGGTTGCACATGGCCAAAAGAAAATAAAATTAACAGTGAACACACATTTTTGTTCTCTTGTTTAAAAGGTCCTAGGGGTAGGCAGTCCAGAGTTGCTTTGATAGTGCTGTATATTTTTCCAGGTCTCAGGCCATTTTCTTCTTTCTACTCCAGTATCATTAAAGTGTGGTTTAAGATGGCTGGTAGAATGTCAACCATCACGTCTGCATTCTAGGTACTGACATGGAAGAAGATACAAAGGATAAATAGACAAAGTATTAATGCAAACTCTATTTTGAGTTTGTCCAGAAAGGGCCACATACATTCTACTTATATCTTTCTGAAAAAAGCAAATTCACAAGGTAAAACCTAGTGAGTTTGGGACATACAGTATTATTCCAGAAGGTCAATGATTGGTAGGAATGTGGAGTTTTATAGTTGCAGAAGTAGGTTTTGAACAGATGTAGGTCAAGGGAACCTTCAGTCTTTGCCAAAAGTAGAAAAATATGATGTTCAGAATGACAGTTGTAATCATTGGCTTAGGAGACAAGATGACCTAGATTTGAAGTCAAGATTGGCTGTTTTTAACTATGTGGACTTGAATGACTAGTTCCTCCTTAAACTTCAATTTTCATCCATGTATAATAAACAAAACTCTTCTTAATTTTTTGTGAGGTTTTAATGAGGCTTGCAATATAACATATTCCAGTTTTTTCAGCTTACCATTAAAGCCTAAATTTTTTTTCCAGTAATTGCTTTATTCGGTAGGGAAAAAATGAACTTGTAATTAGAAGATATAATGCAATTCCATCATATACCAAGTATGTAATCTTCCTGAGGATCAGGATTTTTATCTGTAAAATAGGTCTACCAATACTCTTTCGAGCTGTTGTGTTGAGAATTAAATAGGATATTGTATTTAATATTTTCCTATGATCAGGACACATGCTTAGTAAATGTTGATTTATTATTTTGCATTCATTTAGTATCATATACATTTCACCCCTTTATGCAAATATATTTAAATAGATTTATTGAATCCTCAAAACTCAGAAATAGTTTTATTAAATCCCCAACCCCAGGATATCCTGAAATATTGGTGGTGGCTGCTAACCTGACCGGTGTGCAAATATTTAGACTATGGATTAGGTCTATCAAAAATTTACTGTTTTATTAAGCTTTTCCTCTGAAATTCAGTAGCATGAGTCTTAGAATGGAGTATATGGGTTTCTTCTTATCTTGCCTTTAAAATAAATTTTGATTAGAGATCCAGAAATGACCTATTCTCTCCTAAATTAATATAAATGTGAAAAAATATGAAGAAAAAAATTGCCTGGTGTAGTAGATAGTAAGGTCTCAATAAATATTTGATAAGTGAATTAATTAATGATAGGATGGATGAATTCATATACTTATGTTCTCTTCGTGGCTTCATCCCATGAGTCTTTTCTACCAGAGAATCTTCAAAAACTGATGAGGTGACCCCTGCATGGTTACGGTGATGTTTCTTGTGTTTATTAGATTCTAAGTCATACTGGCAGCTCTCTTCTTTACTGTTAGGTTTGGTGAACGTTACAGATTTGACTAAATGAACCATAGCAAATATAAAATAAATCTTCGCTAAGGGGAAGATATAAATTAGGACAATTACTTCTTAGTCACATAAGTTTCTCAGTAAAAACCACATAGTATTGGTAAACGGTATGGCAGTAAAAAGGCTTGTTTTCCTGAAGACTATCAAAATAACCTGATACACATTGGATTATTGATTAAGCCAACCTGAGGAATTTGTATTCTTTCTTTCAGTTCAATGATTTACTAATTACTTTTCTAATTAATTTGCTTCATGATATTAAGCAGATAAATTAACTTCTTCCATTCCAGTTTCTCATCTTTAAATGAAAGGAACACAAATGTATCATCCAAGATTTCTCACATCATTAACATTATGTGAGTCTAACAGTTTGCTTGGGAAACCCTCATAGTAACCCACAAAACCAATTTTCTATTTACTGCAACACTCTCGCTCCCTTTTAAAAAGTCTTTGCTGGGAGGTCATGTAGCTTTAGCTTAGAAAAATCTCTAATTGCAGAATATCTTTTGGGTAAGACAGCACTACTGTCAGATTTTTCTAATTATGAGATAGTTCCTCATTTTGAGACACAGCCTCCTGTTAAGTAATTTGTAACCATTTGTTAAGTTCTGTATTCTTGAGGAAAAGCCTAATACCCCTTATACAGTAAATCAAAAATCCACAGCTGTCATGTCTACCCTCAGCTTGTCTAGGCCAAATCCATTCAATTCCTTTACTCATAAACTTATATACCAAGATTCTCACTTCTCTCCAATTTAAGTCTCTTCTAAATACAAAATTAATGAGCTTCAATACATTTATGATACACCTATGTTCCCCCAAACAAACAAAAAACACTAAAAACATGGTTCAATAGCATGGGCAATAAAGATGGATTATTCATATAATCAGCCCTTTTATTTTGCCCAAAGAATATGTTATGACTCTGAAGTTAGAAAACTAACTCTAAGTTTCACTGTATAAAAAACATTAGTTGTGAACTTTACCAAGTCATTTACTCTGGGGATATTTTCTCAAGTATAAGATCATTGTTATCATCATCATTATCATCATAATCAATATCATCTGGATTATATATGTTTTTCTCATTAATATAAAATGCTTTGAAATTTTGAAATTTTATACATCTGTAACTATATAGCTTTAATGATAATTTTTGTATTTGTGCATAACATCATTGCCAGATAATTTTCTTTTAAAAATATATTTAAAAATAACAGATAATTTTCCTTGACCTGATAATTTCTAAGAAGGGAGACAGAGTATTCAAGCTATAAATATATAAATAGTGATACACATATATAAAGCTTTAATAAATATATTTATAACTATTTTGTTTAGATATACTTAAGAATCATTTAAAGTTACAAACACCAAAACTACCAATCGTCATAAAAACTTCAATGTTTTTTTAAATTTTTAAATTTTTATTTATTTTTGAGAGAGAGACAGAGAGACAGAGAGACAAAGAGGGAGTTGAGGAGGGGCAGAGAGAGGGAGACACAGAATTCAAAGCAGTGTCCAGGCTCTGGAACTGTCAGCAAAGAGCCCGATATGGGACTCAGACTCACAAACTATGAGATCATGACCTGAGCCAAGGTCAGACACTTAATTGACTGAGCCACCCAGGTGCCCCAACACTGCATTGTTATATTTACTTTTGAAAATTATAATGATAACTACCTTGAAGCCATTAAAATAAACTGGAATATAAACTAAGTGATTTTTTTTGTTGCAAATTTAAAAGTTCAAAAAGTTGTGTAAGTAGCATTTTAAATACTCTAAAGGAAAAGGTTAACAAATCTTTTGTGTATGAATTGTGGAATCTGTAGAATATAGTCTATATTCTGTGCATTAGCAGCACCATTGAGAGGATTTTCCACTACTACCCATCTCAAGTTTGCTTTGCATCTGTCTGTTCTTTGTATACTTGGTAGTTCATGGATCAGTGAGGACATAAAAAAATTCTATTCCAAAGTCATCCCTAGTTTCTCCAATAAAATTATAGGTATATTTTCTAAAGGAAGAAATTTGGTCCTTTGAAAATCAAATCAACATCGAAAATAACAGACAATGTTAACAATGATGTGATACACATAATAAATATATGTACTGACAATACAAGTTTGACTGTAGAATACTAAGTGGAATGTATTTTGTAAGTTTTATTCTTTGTGTAATTTTTTTGGTTTACAAATACCATTAGGTTAAAAAAAAAAGTCATACCCTGTTTTGTTTTGTTTTGTTTCCTTATGGCACTGAACCCATCAACTGGGCTTTAAACAAGTTGAGCATTTTGTTTTCATGCCCCAAACAGAAAACAGTTTTAATTTTAAAATTATTTGTAATACAGTAGAGTACTTTTGCTGTTTTGCAGTATGGTCAGGATGAGAGTGTGCTGTACTAATCACCTTCTTCCAGGAAGCAATGAAGCAGCTCCATGAGAAGGACTGGAAAGAAACTTGGGACAGTAACTCATTCATGAGTTCAGACAGGGTTTCCTTCAAAAACTGGGAATTCCATCATTATTTTCATGCATTCAGCCCTTTCTAAGATGTCAGCAACTGATATTCAGTACACTGTGAACCCACACTATTGTTCATCTTTTATCAAATGGCATCATGAAAGCAATCACCTTTCAGGAGACTGGTACCTAACATCATTTCATCTCCACAGAAAGCCTCTCCTTTCCTTCTCTCAGGAGTCTACTTGTTTGGAGAGGTCCTCTGACTGATCTTCAGAGCCTTAAACATCCTTAAACATACAAAAAAATGTATGATTTTTCTCTTGGATGACTGGAGAAAATGTACTGCAAGTCACCAATATTGATGTATACAATCTTGCCACATAAAAGGAGGTAAGAAAGTGGGTCCACACATTAGGACCTGCAGGTTGTATTGAATAATGCACCATCTAAGCAGTGCCAATTGGATACAATATTATAATGACCTACTAAAGGCACAGAAGCATGAGATCAGAAACAGTATTCTGTGAATAGGAAGTATCATCCTCCAGGATGCAGTATGCACACAGAATAGACACATCAGCATCATCTGTGTTCCCAACAGAAGAAAAAGAAGAAAAACCACTGGCTGGATCCTGTAATAGCTCCCCCTACCAGTACTCCAATAGTATGTCGGTGGTCTTTGGGCTTCCTGTCACACAGTCTGGGCTCTTCAAGGGATCACTCTTGCCAGTTTCCACAAAAAGGATTCCATTGTACAACAAGCTACTCACTCTCTCTGATTTTCAGTAAATAAAATAATTTTTTGTACCTAAATTTGTTGTGAGGATTAAAGGTAAGCAGGGGCGTAAATGATATAAAGTACAGGAGGTTGCTCAATAAATATTAATCTTCATGTTTCATTGAAATGACATTTATTAACCATTTTGGAAATATACTATCAAGACCTTTCAATTTTATTCTATTAAAAATCTATTATTTGGATTATAACCACGAAAGATTTAGAAGAGAGAATTTTTAAAGTTGATTTATTTTTTAATTTTGAGAGAGAGACCATATACTAGCAGGGGAGAGGCAGATGGAGAGGAAAAGAGAGAATTCCAATCAAGCTCTGTGTTGTCAGCATGGAGCCTGACATAGGGCTGGATTTTATGAGCCATGAGATCATGACCTGAGCTGAAATCCAGATTTGGATGCCTAACTGACTGAGCCACCCAAGTGCCCCTAGAAGAGAGAAGTTTGAACTCACTCTTTTTATAATAATGTTTACAATGACATCTTCAGTAAAGTGTAAAATTTGGGAATTCAGTATTGACTTTCATAGTACTGCTTTTTTTTTTAAAGGGTATTTTAGAAGGAGGGGCCAATATGGCAGAGAAAAATGAAAGTTTTCTGCTTCTCTCATCCCTGAAATGCCTCTAGATCAACAGCAAACCATCTTGCACACCTAGAAAGTTGATGTGAGTATTAACACACCAATCTGCATAACTTGAGCCACTGAACTTGGCAGGTAAGCAGTACAGAGAGGTAAACTGGAGATGAGAGAAACTGCTAAGGGTAGGGAGCTGTTTTCACTTGCAGAGAGAGGATGGAGACAGGGGGAAAATTACAGGAAAAGCACTTCCACAGAAAACAGCTGGAGAGAAAGAGAAAGAGTGGAAACACCCATAAAAGGCTGAACAAGAAAGGGAGAAAGGAGAAAGGAGAGGGTTTAAATACCATTAGGATTCTATAAACAGGGAAGCACAGAGCCTGAAACTTCATAGCTCAATACCTGGAAGAGCTCTGGTGGGAAGGATGAATCCCCAGGAGCACACAGTGAGGTCTGAGAGGTCCTCAGGCCATACAGGGAGATGCAGTTCCCCTGCTGAGAGGACATTTAACAGAAGCTGTGTGGCCTTCCCACAGGCAAAGGTTCCAGCAGACCCCAGAGAACAGCTACATTTGCTGGTAAATCGGAACAAAGTCATTAGGGGGCAGTGGAGCATGGCCCCAGACGGATGTTGTGGTTTACCATAATCCCTAAATGTTGCTGCTACATGATCCCATGATCTTTTCTGGGGTGGGTTGGCTCCCAGCCATAGTCTCTGGGCATCTACAAGTGTGGTTGTGTGAAATTTCCTGGGGGCAGGCCAGCACTCAGTTATTGCTTGGCTGGACCTTATCTGCAGAGGGTCAGAGCAAGTCAAGGTCACAGAGGCCTCAGAAGTGAGGGGTTTGGAAACACAGACCCATGTGATATAAAATTTGGGAGGAAGGTGCCATTTGTCAGGCTGACGACTTGGTCATGGACAGTGTAGAAGTGGGGAATGGACAGAAGGTGGAGACAAAGGAGGGGTGCTTGGTGGGAACACAGAGTTTTGATGCTAGAGACTGGGTAGCCATGAGACGCTATTTTCACCTCTCCTGTGCCTGTGAATACACGCTTACAAGTGCCACAATCATCCACTCCAGTGAGCTAAGCAATGCCATGTAGTGGAGAATGGAGCAATTACATCAAGCCAGTCCAACTGTGCCAACCATGCTCTAGAGGAGCACAAGTCTCTGCCTGCTTACTCATATGGACTATAAAGTGCTTCATAATTTGACTTCTAGAGGAAACTGAGTGTAATTTGAATCGTATATCATCCTGTTTGGTGGTTCAATCTTTTTTCTTTTTCCTTTCTTTTCTTTTTTTATTTTTGGATACAGAAAGAGAAAAAACTTTTTATTTTCTATTTTTCTAAAAAAGATTTTTCTTTAGTTTTTCAACCACATTATTTTTTTGTAAATTTTCAATTATATTTTATTTTCATTATTTTATTTTCTATTTTATTGTATTCTCTTTTTTAAATTTTCAAGCATTTTACTACTTTTTTTCTTTTGTTTCCCTTTTTTTCTCTTTTCTACAAGGCTTCTTTCAACAAGCAAATCAAAACACACCTAGAATCTGGCATCCTTTATTTTATTTGGGTTGTTTTTAACTTTTAATTTTTATTTTATTCTTTTTCTGCCTCCAAAATGATGAAGGAATTGACCTCAAAAGAAATAACAGGAAGAAATGACACCCAGGGACTTAATCAATACAGATACAGCAAGATGTTTGAACCAGAATTTAGAATCACGTTACTAAGAATACTAGCTGGGGTTGAAAAAAAGCATAGAATCCCTTTTTGTGGAGATAAAAGAAGTAAAATGTAGTCAGGATGAAGTAAAAAGTGCTAAAACTGAGCTCCAATCTTAAATGGATGCCACAGCTCAAGAATGGATGAAGCAGAGTAGTGACCCACTGATATAGAAGATAAACTTATGGAGAATAATACAGTAGAAAATAAAAGGGAAACTAAGGCAAAAGAGCATGATATAAAAATTAGAGAACTCAGTGACTCATTAGAAAAGAATAACATCCAGGGGCGGCTGGGTGGCTCAGTCGGTTGAGCGTCCGACTTCGGATCAGGTAATCTCACGGTTCATGGGTTTGAGCCCTGATTTGGGCTCTGTGCTGACTGCCAGCTCAGAGCCTGGAGCCTGCTTAGGATTCTGTGTCTCCCTCTCTCTTTGACCCTACCCTGCTCAGCTGTCTCTCTCTCTCAGAAATAAATTTTTAAAAAACCATTAAAAAAAAAGAAAAAAAAAGAATAACATCTGAATCATAAGGGTCCTAGAAGATGAAGAGAGAGAAAAAGGGGTAAAAAGTTTATGTAAGCAAATCATAGCAGAAAAGTTTCCTAACCTGGGGAAAGACACAGACATCAAAATTGAGAAAGCACAGAGAACTCCCATTAGATTCAACAAAGGGATATCATGAAATTTACAAAATACATCGACAAGGGAAGAATCATGAAAACAGCAAGGGAAAAAAAGTCCGTAACCTACAAGGGAAGACAAATCAGCTTCACAACAGACCTATCCATACAAACTTGGCAGGCCAGAAAGGAGTGGCAGTATATATGCAATGTTCTGAACTGGAAAAATATGGCAGCCCAAAATTCTTTATCCAGCAAGGCTGTCATTCAAAATAGAAGGAGAGATAAAACATTTCCAGACAAACAAAAACTAAAGGGGTTAATGATCACTAAACCAGCCCTGCAAGAAATCTTAAAGGGGACTCTCTGAGGGGAGAAAAGATGGCACAAAACAAAAAAAGAACAAAAGCAACAAAGACTACAAAGGATCAGAGAATACTACCAGAAACTATAGCTCTATAGGCAACATGATAACAATAAATTCATATCTTTCAGTACTCACTGCAAATGTCAATGGACTAAACGCTCAAATCAAAAGACATAAGGTGACAAAATGGATAAGAAAACAAGACTCTTCTATATGTTGTTTACAAGAGACCCGTTTTAGGCCTTAAGTCACCTTCAGATTGAAAGTAAGGGGATGGAGAACCATCTATCATGCTAATGGTCACCAAAAGAAACCCGGAGCAGTCATACTCATATCAAACAATCTAGATTTTAAGATAAAGACTATAACAAAATACGAAGAAGGTGTTATATTAAGGGGCTATCCTCTCAAAAGGCCTAACAATTATAAACACCTATGCCCTGAATGTGAAACCCCCAAATATATAACTCAATTAATCACAAACATACAAAAACTCATTAATAATATCATAATAGTAGGGGCCTTCAACACCCCACTTACAGCAATGGGCAGATCATCTAAACAGAAAATCAACAAGGAAACAATGGCATTGAATGACTAACTGGACTGGATGGACTTACCAGATATATTCAGAACATTTCACCCTAAAGCAGAAGCATACACATTTTTCTCGAATGCACATGGAATGTTCTCCAGAAAAGATCACATACTAGTAGACAAATCAGCCCTCACAAACACAAAAAGATCAAGATCATATTGTGCATATTTTCAGACCACAGCACTGTGAAACTTAAAATCAACCACAAGAAAAATTTGGAAAGACAACAAATACATAGATACTAAGGAATGAATGGGCTAACCAAAATGTTAAAAAGGAAATTGAAAATTACATGGAAGCCAATGAAAATGGTAACACCACAGCCCCAAACCTCTGGGATGCAGCAAAGGTGGTCATAAGAGGGAGGTATATAGCAATCCAGGCCTTTCTAAAGAAGGAAGAAAGGTCTCAGATATACAACCTAATCTTACATCTTAAAGAACTGGAAAAAAGCAACAACAAATAAAACCACAAACCAGCAGAAGACATGGATTAATAAAGATTAGAGCAGAAATCAATGCTATCAGAAAAAAAAAATAAATAAATAAACAAAAACAACCCCAGTAGAACAGTTCAATGAAACCAGGAGCTGGTTCGTTGAAATAATTAACAAAAGTGATAAACACCTAGCCAGTTTGATCAAAAAAAAAAAAAAAGAAAGAAAGAAAAAGAAAGGACTCAATAAATAACATCAAAAATGCAAGAGGAGAGATCACAACTAACACAGCAGAAATACAAACAATAATAAGAGAATATTATGAACATTTATACGCCTATAAATCGGGTAACCTGGAAAAAAAAATGGACAAATTCCTAGGAACACATAAACTACCAAAACTGAAACTAGAAGAAATAGAAAATTTGAATAGACCCATAACCAGTAAAGAAATCGCATTAGTAATCAGAAATCTCCCAAAATAACAGGAGTCCAGAGCTGGATGGCTTTCCAGGGGGAATTCTGTCAAACATTTAAAGAAGAGTTAACACCTATTCTTTTGAAGCTGTTCCAAAATATAGAAATGGAGTATGTACACACACACACACACACACACACACACACACACATAATATATAATGGAGTATATGTGGTGTATTTCTCGGCAATCAAAGAGAATGGAATCTTGACATTTGCAACAATGTTGATCGAGCTAGTGTGTATTACGTGAAGCATAATTAGTCAGTCAGAGAAAGACAAATACCATATAACTTTACTCATATGTGGAATTTTAAGATACAAAACAGATGTACATAAAGGAAGGGAAGCAAAAATAACAAAAACAGTGAGGAGGACAAAACATAAGAGACTGTTAAATATAGAGAACAAGCTGAAGGTTGCTGGAAGGGTTGTGAGTGGGGGGAAGGGCTAAATGTGTAAGGGACATTAAGGAAGACACTTGTTGGGATGAGCACTGGATGTTATATATAGGGGATGAATCACTGGAATTGACTTCTGAAATCATCATTACACTATATGCTAACTAACTTGGATATAAATTAAAAAATCAAACAATTAAAAAAATTCCTCTTTATAAAGGAGATTCCTTTCATTTTATTGAAGTCCATAGATAATTTGTGTTATCTGTAAAAAATATACAATATTTGTATTTGACTGCAAAATACCACAGAAATATTTATGCATATATGGGGCTGTGATTCAGCTTAGAAAAAGTGAGTGAATATGTGATTGATAGGAAACATATTTTTACTATTTTACTTTATACTGCCCTTGGTCATAACTATTAAAACAACAGCACAACAACAATTTTCGCCTTATTTCACTTGGGGAGAATCATTAAAGCAAGAAAATTAAAGAAGTATAGAGTAAGAGTGAAAGGGATATTTAGCATTACTATTAAATTTGTGTGACCTTAAACAATCACTTCTTCCTTTATTGGACACAGTATCTGTGGTCAGCACCAGGTTTCATTCCATTTTCTTCCATAATGTGTTTCCTTTGGGCTATTGCCACCTCCTCCATCTTCTCCTTTTACAATTTAGAAAATCGTAAATTCTAAATTTAGATGCCTCTGAGTACAAAACACTTAAAGCTGCTGGGTAAGATTATGAAGATGTACAGGTAATCAGCTTGACTTTCAACATGTTTATAGTCTAGACAATTGGTCACATGAGTCTGTTGTGGCAGTAGTTGTTTTAGATGATTTAAATAAAATTCATGAAAATGTTCATACCATTTGAATCTAAAGAGTCTTTCCAATTGGTAAGAGGGGAAATGAGGAAAATAATTTTGTTTTGGAAAAGTCAGTGACCTTACCTTTGCTTATGAGCATCTTTCTGTTGCTGTAAGTTTCTCTCTTGTAACTTTCTCAGCATTATTTCCTAACCAGAACTTAGAAGAGACTCCCCATGTTTCCTGAGCCTTCACCAGGGTTTTCCGATTGTGAGGGCTCAGCTGCAGTTTGGCCTAAGAATGAATTGCAGTTTATTTTTTTTCCTTCAACAAATCAATATTTTGATTTTAGTGGACACTAGAATGATACACTTTGCAGTATCTGATTTTAAGGGTGAGAGTGCCATGCAATAAAACACACACACCCACATGCATACACACACACACACACACACACACACACACACACACACACAGGCCTGATTTTTCCCTTATCCTAACCATTTAGTAGTATGCCCTGCATGGGGACATTCTAGTACCATGGATCAAAAAAATGCACTCAAATTGGTCTTCTTTGTGATTTGCAACTAAAATGTTGTAACCATTAGCATGATTGCATGTATAAAAACAGTAAGATTTGCCTTCTTCATTTTTAAGTCTTCTTCTCACTCTAACAGTATACATTTTCCTTTTGTATAGTTGCACGTAGTACATAAAATATACGCGAGGCTACTAAAGTAATTTGTGTCTTAAGCTCATTTCTTATGACCAAGCTTATATTTTTCAAAGCCTTTAAAGTTGAAGTAAGAAAACAAATCATAAAACATGAAAAAATTTAAAAGAAAAACTACCAGAGACCATACAAATAGACATGAAATGAATAGACGATGTGGATATTAAATAAGGCAAAATAATTTACAGGGTAAAGAAATTAAACACACACACACACACATGCATCCACACACACATTTTAATTCACTGTTATTTGCAAGTAGCCTTTGAGAAATATTATTACTCAAGCCAGTAGGTAGTTATTGTGTTCTATAAAGTGTTTTAAAAAATAAGTCATTTCTATGTGAAAGCAAATATGTAAATAAATAATTTCTGAACTCAAGCTACGTGGAGTCTAAAGGGGAAAATAAGACCTAGTAACCTGCAATTAATATGACTTAATAGTTTTTGCCTATACACGTTGATATTACATGGCTTTGAGTCAAGTTTATTTGCCATTTAAGCCTGGTTTCCCTATTCAGTGGGTATGTGTCATCGTACCAATTACTTAGCCCTCCTCGGCTTGTGCTTTCATTTATTAACACAGGAATACTATTGTTTTCTTTAAAGTATTGTTGTAAAGACAAAATAATATGTGTAAAGTAACTACTTTCCTTTAGATATTAGTACTCCGGCTGCTATGCATTCTATCTTGGAGTTATATCAAAATTTAATCATAAAATAGTTCCACATATTGGTGTAAAACAACAGAGATCTTTAAGAATATCATCAGATGAAAGTTTTAGCCATGGCAAATAAACTCAATTTGTCTATGGAATAATATTTGAAAAATTAAGTAACCTTAATAATATAAATGTGAACAATATGAATATCAATGGAGTACATAAACTGCAATTTAACTAAAGTAATTTAAATTAAGAAGATAATTGATACACATGTGTATATGAGCATATATATTATAGACATAATGGTAAAGAAATTCAGGTTAGATGTATATAAATTATCTTGTAATTCAAATATTCTTTTTCGGTACATTACTCATCTGTGTATCTGACCACCTGGCCCTCCATCATATCTCTCAATCACAAACTATATGAGGATTCTGTGTCAATGACCTTGCTTTCCACCTAAATGTAGACCAGGAAATGAGAAATTTTCTCTAAAGATAACATTCTCCACATGGAACAGGGATGGGGTGATGGTTGGAGTGAAGAGAGCATAGACATATATCCTGATAAATACTATCTAGAAAAGGCAGAACATTTTATAAGGCTTGCTAAAATAAGGGCCATCTATCTGTTCACATTCCTGGTCTCTCACTTATCACATAGCTCTTGGGTTCAGTAGAGAGAAGCTGTTCTGAGTGTCTTCCTTTTAGTCTCTTAAAATGATAATGTCATAGATTAGCCAAGTGTTGGTTTGCAATCTTGGGAGTTCCCCTGTGGAAGGCAAAGAGAGAGATCAAGGAAAGAGGCAGACCATACCGGATTGGGAGGTGACAGATTTAATAAGCAAGGGAAAGTACATATGAGCCTTGTGTGGGATGGCCACAGCATATTTTCTCTGTTACACTTTTCCAGTGATAATCAGTATCTATAATAAGAAACACATCTCAGTGCCTCAGCCTGGGGTCAGGTATGTCTCACCTCCTTGACAGGGTATTGTTATGTCCAATTGGTAATAAAGAAGAGTCAGACATAGTGCTTATGTGTTTTCCTCCTTTTCCTGTCAATTTGAGTTTATTTGTAATTAGTGCTCTTTTTATCAGTAAGGAACTTTGTAGTAATGATAATACTAGCACTGAAGGGAAAATAAAGTCTGAAATATGACATACTTATTATATGTTTTTATTTTTGAGGGCAATGATTTGTGATTGCAGGAGTATAAAATAAATAATATATTCTCAGTAAGGAGAACTTCTTGAAAACATGTAAATTCCAAAGGATGGATGGAGAAGGCTAAAATATCATGTAAAGAGTTTGCATTTTAGAGGCAAGAACACATTCACTTAGTTGGAATTACAACTCATATAATAGTAACTATTTTTTCTTGAGCAGTTGCTAGCTGCTACCATAGTTAAAACTACTAACTGGATAAATGCAATGGACAGTGGAAAGTGATTTATGCTATAAGTAGAAAGTGCAATAGAAACCCACAGTATCCCTGCTTAATTCAGTATTGGAGGCACAGGACATTTCATAATCTCTTTGATTCAGCCTTTCTTTCTTTTCTTCAATTTTCTAAATGAAAAACAATATAATAATGATTACCCATAGTACTAAGTCCTTCATGTATATTAACTCACTTAATACATATATCAATCCTACGAATTTTCTATTATTCCACATATAACATTGGAGACTGAGTCTTAGAGAGGTAATGGTAAGTTACCCATTAAATATATGTAATAAACAAATGGAAAAAAAGGGCTCAAACACAAATTATAATCCAAAGCCATGCTCTTGTTTACTATATTATACTGCTGCTTTATTCTTGTGATTTACATATCAGCTACAGGACACAGAATTCTCACTAGTTCATTTAAGCAGAATAATTGAATCAAAAATGTTGGCAAGCTCAAATAATCTCCCAGAGGGACAGAGAGTCAGGGTTGGCAGCCACTCATCAAGAAGATACTAACCACATGGTGGCGGAGTTAAGTGAGGACTCACCACAGTATTTTTTGGGGACAGACACTGAAGGACACACCACTCACCTCTTTACCATGCTGCCATAGCAAGGATGTGCATTCTCTACATGCTATTCCTTCACATTGTTCTGTTCTGATGAAATCTCCACTTGGGTGTCTGAAGGAGTCTAGCTGCAAAGGAGACTTGGAAAGTTTAGGAAACAACCTTCCAGAGCCTCCTCAAGAATACTTCTTTCTCACCTTGCTGGGGTTCTTTGTACTTTGTGTTCAGAAAACTACTTTGTATTATACCCAGCTTTGTGTGTATTCATATTTCCCAATGAAAAAGTCTAAAATCTTTAGTCTAGGACTATGTCTAATCATCTTTGTCTTTCCAAGAGTCCTAGCATAGTACTTGATACATAATTTATTTTTCATTCTTTTTAGTAGATGAACTGAATGCCTCTCTTGAAAGGAGGGTGAAAGAGAGAGAGCTACTGAAATAATTTCTGCCAAGGGAAACAATGAGTCACAACTCTTGATTTCTGTTCCAGAACTCCTTAATCGTGTAATACTAAATTAATTCTACTTGAATAAAGACAGTTTGCTCTACCTTCCTATTCATAGGCAGAAATTTCCTCTTCAAGTTTTAGCAGAATTCTTCCAATTATGTGGTTTGGTAAGTGGGTACATCATCGTTATTCATGGCCATTGAAAATAGTGATAGTAGCAGCGCCTAGATGGCTCAGTCAGTTGGGTATATGACTGCTATTAGCTCAGATCATGATCTCCCAGCTTGTGGGTTTGAGCCCTGCATTTGGCTCTGTGTTGACATTTTAGAGCCTGGAGCCTGCTTTGGATTCTGGGTCTCCCTCTGTCTCTGACGCCCCCGGCTCTCTCTCTCTCTCTCTCAAAAGATAAACAAACAAACAAACAAACATTAGCCTGGGTGGCCCAGTCAGTTAAGCGTCCAACTTGGGCTCAGGTCATGATCTCACAGTTTGTGAGTTTGAGCCCCGCATCAGGCTCTGTGCTGACAGCTTAGAGTCTGGAGCCTGCTTCTGATTCGGTGTCTCCCTCTTTCTCTGACCCTCCCCTGCTCACACACTCTCTCTCTCTGTCTCTCTCTCTCTCAAAAATAAACATTTAAAAAAATAACAATAAATAAACATTATAAAGGACAAAACAGTGATGATAGAATCTCATTTGATACAATTTTTAGAAAAAAATAACATTATAGGCTATTCAGGCTGAAGGCTAAAAATCATTTATCATACTGTATCTCATTTAGGAAATTGAAAAAAAAAAGAAAGGCTGAATCAAAAAGATTATGAAATGTCTTGTGCCTCTAATACTGAATCAAGCAAAGATGCTATGGGTTTCTAAGCACTTTCTACTGCTCATTGCATTTATCTGGTTAGTAGTTTGTAACATGCACTAGACTCAGAATTTTTTGAGATCAGAGATTGTGTAACATTTGTGATTGGAACTCCATCACCCAGGGTCATTCTTGACTCATAGGTACTTTGTAAATCAGTGTTAATTTTGGATAAAAGCAAAACCCTTTGATCATGAAGTTCCTGTTGAGGCAGGACAGATACTCATCATCTGTCCCTAATTTATAAATAAATAAAATCTTGCAGGGTACCAAAGTGCAACAGATCTGATCTGATCTGATCTTCAAGAGTATAGTATAGTCAGAGACATTCTCACTCTGAAATGAAATTATTCAAGCTAAAAGATCTTACCAAATCTTATAAGGTAGAAGCAAGAAAACCCTATGGTTACAGTGTTAAATATAAGGATGATTTAAACCAGGCTAATTACAGTGGCAGTGGTAAGAAGTATGGATTTTAAATTTTGAATATATATATTTTGAATATATTTTGGGATTAAATATATCTTGAGATTAAAGCATTTCCTGATAAATTGTCAAAGATTATGAGACAAAGACAGGAGTCAAGGATAACTTAAAGGTTTTTGGCTGGAGTAACTAGAAACACAAAGGAACTCTTCACTGAAATGGAAACTGAAAGGAATAAGGTGTGAGGGGGAAAATTAGGAGTTTACTGTCAAATATGCAAAGTATTCACTGTCTTTTAAGATACTCTATTAAGTAGAGATGCCTAGGAAGCTGTCACATAATGAGTTGAGGGTTGAGACGACAGATATGGGCTGCTGAAGATATTAATTACAGAGCCTATCGCATATATTTATCACTATGAAAATGGATACTATATGTAAGGATGATGGAATGATTCACAGGGAACTCTGACACTATGAGGTTGTAGAAAAGAGGAGAAAAATTCAAGGGAGTATGTGCCTTTTAGGAGGAAACTGAATATAGTATTCAGAAATAGAAGTAAAGAAAGAGCTTCTAAGAGAAGAAAGGATCAGTTGTGTGAAATGCTGCATACAAGTCATGTAATATGAAGGCAGCATATTGATCATTTGACTTCACAATGTAGAGGTCTTTAATGCTCTCCATAGGAGTAGTTTCAATACAATGATAGGTCAAAATAGAATTCACAGAAGTGGTAAGAAAGGAAATATAGTTGATAAGATTGGTATTTCTTTTTTAAATGCTTTCATTGGAAGTGGAGGTGTAATGGGTGAAGAGAATTTGATTTTTTTAAAAATATGAAATGATAGCCAGTTTGTATAGTAATGGAATGATTCAGAAGAGAAGGAATCATTGATGACACAAAAAAGCAGAGGGAATTCTGACAGTAAGAGGGAATGACATACAGTGTATAAGAGCAGGGGCGAGCTTTACATAAATTCAGAAACTGTTCATCTATATTAGGAAGGAAGAGAACAATAGGATTGAGAACATGCTACCCCAAAATATGGCTTTTGGCATTTTGAAAATTTTAAACAGTTGCAAGAAGTTCACTCTGACCCCCCCACCCCTTCTTCTTCCCTGAAATAAGCAATAAAACTCATCTGAGAGATTCCTTTCTATACCCAGAGGAAAGAAGCATCTTAACCTCTGAAGACAATTGGACAGCAAATAGGATCCTAACAAAAGGCCTTGGTAAGTTTCCTCCAGTTTATAACAATTACCTCATATTCTTAAACTTCTCATATTCCTCCACAGCTGTTCACTCTTCAGCAAACCTAGCAAAGAAGGACATATGCCTATCTATATATGTTTGAGCCTTCATTTCTTTGTGAAAGCTTCCATTTTATATGGAATTTTTAATAAATAAATGTGATTTGCTTTTTCCCATTAATCTGTCTTGGTCAGTTTGATTTTTAGACCCAGCCAGGGACCCTCAGAAGCTGGGAGAAAATTTTTTCCTCCCCTACAATGCTATTCATTCATGTAGACACTGGTAGATAGTGGATGCAGATGTTAACCTTGCTGGAACTTTTTATAAGGAATCTCTAGATTGAATGTTTAGTAGCCTTTTCAGGCCAGAAGCCAAGCCAAGTACTTACAATCAGATGTGTCTGCAATATCTGTTGATTTCGGTGAATTCTGACCCATAGGTAGGGACATCTCTATGCCTCTATTCACCAGGAAGGAGTTATAGAAGAAAATAACTTCCACCTTCAGCAATCTTAAAGATTTAAGGGTCAGAATTGTTCAGAGGGGAATGACGTGAGAAATAGAAATAGAATTAAATTTCCTGGGGGTTTGGGTGACTCAGTTCATTAAACATCCAACTCTGGATTTGGGCCAGATCATGATCTCATGGTTCTGTGCTGTCAGCACAGACAACCTGTTTAGGATTCTTACTCTCCCTCTCTGCCCTGCTCATAGGTTCTCTCTCTCTCTCTCTCTTTCTCTCTCTCTCTCTGTCTCTCTCAAAAAGTTGTATTGCAATAATGTGGATGGAACTAGAATGTATTATGCTAAGCAAAATAACTCAGAGAAAGAGAAAGATAAATATCATATGATTTCACTCATATGTGGAATTTAAGAAATAAAACAAATGATCATAGGGTACAGGAATGAAAAATAAGATAAAGAGAAGGAAGCAAACCATAAGAGACTCTTAAATACAGAGAACAAACAGAGAGTTGCTGGAGTGGTGTTGGGTGGGGGATGGGGTGGGCTAAATGGGTGATGGCCACTTTTGGCTGAGCACTGAGTGTAAGTGATAAATCACTAAATTCTTCTCCTAAAACCATTATGACACTATATGTTAACTAACTTGGATTTAAATAATTTAAAAAATTGAAAAAAAATTAAGCAAACATTAAAAAAATTAAATTTTCTTATAACTCTCACCCCACTGGCAAATACTTGACGCAGGCAGAAGTATAACATTCCTCCAGAAACTCCCTACTATCTTAATGTTAATGATTTGCTGGAGGGAAAAAAAACAACCTTAGCTTGACAATAGCTTGACTTCCCACATCCTGTGAGTCTTCTTTACCATATGAAAATCCCTTTGGAAGCTTCCCCTTGCCTTTACCTCCCCCAATTCCCAAGTATGTAAACAATCCCTCTTCACAACCTAGGGACAGCTCTTTCTGCCCAAGGGTCCTGTCCTTGTACTTTAATAATATCACTTTTCTGCGCGCGCGCGCGCACACACACACACACACACACACACACACCCCTTTGCAGAGAAGTAGGAAGTAAACTGGTAAACTGAGAAAGATGATGGAGGCACCTGGGTGGCTCAGTCAGTTGAGTGTCCGTCTTGGGCTCAGGTCATGATGTCACGTTTGTGGGTTCCAGCTCCGCTTTGGGCTCTGTGCTGACAGCTCAGAGCCTGGAGACTGTTTCAGATTCTGTGTCTCCCTCTTTCTCTGCCCCTCCCCCACTTGTGCTCTGTCTCTGTCTCTGTCTCTGTCTCTCAGAAATAAATAAAACATTAAAAAAAAAAAAAGACGATGGGAGAAGAGGTTTTGAATTTTGAGGAAAGAGTAAAACATAGGATCCAGTCATCTAGAGAGGAGAAAGCATGGGTCAGGAAAACAGAAGCAGATTATTGGCTAGCATGGAAGGCCCACTGGAATTTATGGTCGAGGATTTAGTGAAACTAGTCATAGTGCATATATAGCCATGCTCAGTAACAGTCAGCTTTGAGGTAGATAAGTAGATTTCACTGCAATATGATTTTTACCAGATGAATACAGTGAGCTAAAAGAGAGGCATGGGTTTGGGCAGTTTTGTCACGTGAGTAATTATATAGTAGACATGGAATTAAAATCATTAAGGTGGGGAATGAATGCATTAACGGGGGTGATATACACAATAACTTATGAGATGTATTCAGGTATAAAATCTGGTGGGATGGAATGCTTAGGGATTTTGGGGTGAATTCAAAGGAATATAGAACCAGACAAACTTGCTACAACTTTTTAATACTAAGTTGGTCCAAAAATAAGCAAAACACACACATGCTCATGCTTGATCTTTCTCCCTCTTTTTCTCTCTCAATATTATTATAGCACCTTTTTTTCTTTTTTTACTGTTTCAAAATATTTGTTTGGAAAGTTAAACTTGTAGATGACCCTATTCATAGAGAATATCACACATCGTTTTTGGGGAGAAAGAATGATGAGATACACTCCCACCACCACATGTAGATGAAACTGTTTGAATGGTGGAATATGATTTCCAACAAAGAAAGTGTACACATAAACACATATGTCCTGGCAAAAATAATCCAGAGACTCAAACATTCAGTGCTATAGTTGTTAACATTCCTTTCATTTATCATTTCAAGCTGTGTTACTTTGATGGCTTTTCAGCTGTTCGACTACTGCTGCTGATGCAGAGATAATGAAATACTGAAAGCCCCAAACAACAGAAATGTCTGTAACTGGTAATGGGCATCCTCCTTCAGTTTATTAACTCCAGCTGTGCGGTTTGACTGTGTTTTGCAAAGAAATGCTGCATGAGGTGAATATTGAATGGAGGAGAAAGGTTCTGATGTCAGAAGCCACTGGATCACATAAAACGTGTATGAACAGATATGCAGGTTGAGGAAACTCCCCCACTCCCAAGCCCCTCCATGTTTATTAAGATAACACGTAACCAATATAAGTTCCTTTCTGTACAGGTGTGTAAACCCCAGTGTTCACAATGGCATTTAATGTGAACTTACTGATTATGTGACCAGACAGTACTCTGAGCAATATCTTCCAATGGTCAAGGTATCAAAGTGTGACTGAATATTTTCTAATACAAGGGTCTCCTGCCAGAATAAAATTTGAATAATTTCATTTCAAGTAAGATTGAGAATATTTGCCACTTTACTCTTTACCTTTTATTTTAAATTGACTTTTAACGTCTGATACCATGGGTCATTTTAATTACATGAATGAATGAATGAATGAGTGAATGAGTCAGGGGATTAGAAAGACTGTTACTCCCAACTTACAATAAAACAGTTGAACAAAAAGCAAGTTTAGAACATTTCTTGACCTCTCAAGGAGCTGAAGTTGCAGAGTGACCGACGGACCCCAGATCTATGGAGAGTAAGGGTCCTGCCAAAAGAGGCAAGGCAAGAACCCTGGCTTGCCTGGCCAAACACATCCGGGCACTGGTAAGAAGAGTCAGTTAGGGTAGTTGGTAACTGTGGAGAGGTTGGCCAAGTATTCAGTCTTGACAAAGAGTCCTGAGAAAATCTCCCTTATAGTGGAGACCTTGAGAAAGGGAGCAGCAGCCACTGCAGAAGGGATTTAAAACTCCACCAGGACCCTCTTCCCTTAATCTGTGGGAGGAAAGATATAAACACTGTCACCCATAAGCCAGTAGGGGGAGGGAGCAGTGAAAATAAATAAAGACATCAATTCTCTACTCCTGTGACAGAATCATGAATACATGCCAGGCTCAGACCTAAAGTCTGAGGTGGGGAGGGTTGAGAGAACTGAGAATAGACCTTTGAAACCAGTGACTTGGTGTCCACCTAAGACTGGAGACTTAATCAGCATAAGCCTATATGCCTGCTTGGTGTTTAATCAGTTAAGTGTCTAACTCTTGACTTTGGCTCAGGTCATGATCTCAAGGTTTGTGAGTTCAAACCCTGCAGTAGGCTCTGTGCTGACAGTGGAAAGCCAGTTTGGGATTCTCTCTCCTTCTCTCTCTCTGACCTGCCCTCGCTGGCTCACTCTCTCTTTCTCTCTCTCTCAAGATAAATGAGTAAAATTAAAATAAAAAATTTAAATTACTCATTTAAAATGAGTAAAATTAAAATAAAAAAAACAACTTTAACACACTCTTCTCTTCCAAAAAAGAAAAATAAAAGTTAAATATTAAAGAAAAGTCTAGGCAAAAGGTAGAGAATACCATTCAGAAGCTTGAATCTATATAAAGAAATGAAGAGAAAAGGTAATGGGATAAATGAATGTAAAGTTATTTTAATCTTAGCTTTCTAATGATGAATTATCAATACCACAGATTTAGTGGGTTAAAAGGTCACCTATTTATGATCTCATGGATCTGCAGGTCAGAAGACCTGAGCATAATGTGACTGAGTTCTCTGTTCTGGGTCTTACAAGGCCAGGTCCGAGATTTCACCTCAGGCTGGATATTCTTCCAGATTCTCCAGTTATTGCCCTAAAGTCTGTTTTCCCTCTGGATATCACCTGGGGACTGCTCTCAGCTAATAGAGGTCAATCTCAAATCCACATCATGAGCAATCCATTTGTACTTCAAAACATACCTGTTTGCTTCTCCTAGCCTGGTAGGAGGATCTCTCAGAAACTTTACTTACTTGTAATGCTCTAGCCAGATTAGGATAAGAACAGCCAGAATGATCTCCCTTTGGATTAACTCTCAATCAGATAATTAGGGAACCTGATTGTAATTGCAAAATATTTTCTGCCATATAACACAACCATGAAGGTGATATCTCTTCATTTACATAGTCTTTTCCAACTAAAGTGGTATGGATTATACAGGCTGTATACACCAGGGAATTATTAGAGGTCATTTTATAATTCTTTCTGCCATAAATTTTATTCTATATTTAATTATTCTAAGAGGTAACTGATCATCTAAAGAAAAAATGGTAATGGTTCACTGTATGTTCACAGCATATAGAAAATAAAATGAATGTAGTCCAGTGGGTAGAAGAGAGGAATTGGGTATTTTATGTTTCTAATATTACATATGAAATAGCATAGTATTATCTGAATATAAATATAAACATTGTATACATTAGGGCAAAACTATAGAAGTAAAAACAAAGGTAAATAAGATAATAAAAGAAATAAGATAGAATCATAAAAATTGCTCAACTAACCAAAGAGGAATCAGAAAAAAATTACCCAAAACACATGGAAAATAGAAAACATTCAGCAAGTTGGATTTTAATCCAACAATATAAATAATTATATAAATAATTTATAATGACCATAAAAGTATAAGATGTGATTACATCTACAAGAAACCAACTTTACATTTAAAGACAAAGAAATGAATAGATAAAGAATGTTGGCAAATATAACTATGCAAACCCTAACTAAACTAGAGCTGGGGTAAAAATATCAGGTAGTGTAGATTTCATTATAAGGATTACTACCAGGGATTAAAAAGACACATTAAACAGCAAGAAAAGGATTTTTTTCCTCCAAGTCATAGCATCTTTGATGTATGTGTACCTAAGAAGATTTCTTTTATATATATATATATAAATATATATATAGGATATAATATACATATATTATATATATATTATATATATATATATATGAAAATGACAGAACTCAAGGAGACAGAGATTGTTGTGCTTCATCTATAAGCCAAAGGGTGCCAAGGATTGTCAACAGACACCAGAAACTAGAAGAGGCAAGAGAAGCTACTTCCCTGTAAGTTACAGAGGGAGGATGGTTAGATTCCTAACCTCTAGAATTGTAAGACAGTTTCTATTGTTTTAAGTCTCCCAGTAGGCAAATTCATTTTTTATGGCAGTTCAAGTAGGTAATACGTGAAATATCAAAGTAGCACTTAATATTAGATTTTAATTTCAAGTCTAACACAACCAGTGGAATACAGCAAGAAAAATAATTAAATGGAATAAATACTGAAAAAAAACCCATAAAATTGTTTCTCTCCCCAGATGATATACTTTATATTTGGAAATATCCAAAAATCTCCTACAACTAGTAAGTTTAGCAAATTTGGAGGATAAAATCAATAAGCCCTATGAAAATTCCATTGGCATTTTCCACAAAAAAATAGGAAAACATCCTAAAATTCATATAGAACCACAAAATACCTTAAATAACTAATGCAATCTGGAGCAAGAAGAACAAGGTTGGAGGCATCATACTTCCTGATTTAAATTATGTGACAAAGCTATAGTAATCAACACAGTATGGTACTGGCATAAAAATAGGCACAGAGATCCATGGAATAGAATATAGAGCTCACAAATAAACCACACACACACACACACACACACACACACACACAAAATCAAGAAATTTTCAACAAAAGACCTAAGAATACACATGGGGGAATGATGATCTCCCCCATAAATGGTGTTGAGGAAAATGGATATCTACATGCAAAGGAATGAACTTTGACTCCTGTCTTACATCATAAACAAAAATCAATTCAAAATGGATTAAAAGCTGAAATGTGAGACTTGAAACCCTAAACATCCTAGAGGAAAACATAAGACAAATCTTCTTGGCACTGATGCTGGCAACAAAAGCAAAAACTTAATGGGACTACGTCAAATCAACAAGTTTCTGTACAATAAAGTATGTAACTAAATGAAGTCAGACAAAAGAATGGAGAAAATATTTACAAACATATACCAAATTTGGGATTAGTTTTCAAAATATGTAACTTCTACAATTCAAGACCAAAAAAAAATAAAGATCAAAAGATCTAATATTAAGAATGGGCAAAGAATCTTAATGGTCACTTTCCCAAAGAAGACATATACATTCCAACAAGTATGTAAAAAGATGGCACTCAACATCATCAATCATCAGGGAACTGCAAGTCAAAACACAGTGAGATTATACTACACACTTGTTAGGATGGCTATTATCAAAAAGGCAAAAGATTTTAAGTTTTGACAAAAATATGAAGAAAAGGGAACCCTAATATACTATTGCTAGGAATTTAAATTGTACATGCAATGTGGAGAAAGTTATTATTTTCCTCAAAATATCAAAAATATAACTACCAACTGATTCAGCAATTCTACTTCTGAGTACATTTCCAAAGGAAATAAAATCAGTATCTTGAAGAGATACTTGTACTTCCATGTTCACTGTGGCATTATTTGTAATAGTCAGGATATGGGGGGAAAAAAACCTTAAGTGTCAATCAACAGATGAATGCATAAATAAAATGTAGTGTATATGCAGCATAGAATATTATTTAGTCTTTAGAAAAGGAATTCTGCCTTTTGTGTCAATATTGATGAGCTTGTAGGACATAAGCTAAGTGAAAATCAGGCAGACACAAAAACACCAATATTCTGTAATGTCACTTAAGTGTGAAATGTACAAAAGTCAAACTCATAGCAATAGAGAGCAGAATGGTAGTTATTAGGCGTGGGGTAATGGAGGAAATGAGGTATTAGTGAAAGGGTACAGATTTTCAGTTAAAAAATGAATAATGTGCATCATGTTGATTATATTTAATAATAATATACTTCAAATTTGATGGAAAGTAGTCTCAAATGTTCTCACCACACACACACATACACACAGAGGTAACTAGTGATGAACATGTTAATTAGCTTCATTGGAATAATTTCACAATATATATATATATGAAAACATCATGTTGCATACCTTAAATATATATGATTTCCATTTGTAAACCATATTTCAATAAAGATGGAAAAAACAAAAATACCATTTTTCTATATAGTAATAATGAAAAAATATATTTTCAATAAAACTAAAAAAAGGGGTCGGATGCCTGGGTGGCTCAGTTGGCTAAGCATCTGACTTTGGCTCAGGTTATGATCTCACAGTTCATGGGTTCAAGCCTTGTGTTGGACTCTGTGCTCTCAGCCTGCTTCGAATACTATGTCTTCCTCTCTCTCTGTCTCTACCTTGCTCATGCTGTCTCTCTCTCTCTCTCTCTCTTTCTCTCTCTCAAAACTAAACAAACATTAAAATTTTTTATTTAAAATACTCCATCCTTTAAAAAACTAAAAAAAAAGAAAATATTTAGCGATCAATTCACTGAACTATTTCCTGGATTTTTATCTGTATATTGAAAATTACTAAACACTGTTAAGTTAATAAAGACCAAAATAAATGGAGTAATATACCATGTCTTTGGATTAAAAGGCAATATAATTAAGAAGTCGGTCTCCTTTATTTGATCTATAAATTCAATGCAATCCCAGAAAAAATCCCAGCAATGTTTTGCAGATATTGATAAAATGATTCTCAAATTCACATGAAAATTCAAAGACTGGGGCACCTGGGTGACTCAGTCAGTTAAGCACCCAACTTTGGCTCAGGTCATGATCTCATAGTTTGTGGGTTTGAGCCCTGCATCGGGCTCTGTGCTGACAGCTATCTCAGAGCCTGGAGCCTGTCTTCCAATTCGGTGTCTTCCTCTCTCTCTAACCCTTCCCTGCTCATGCTCTCTCTATCTCTCCCTCTCAAAAATAAATAAAACATTAAAAATTAAAAAAAATTCAAAGGAACTAGAATAGACAAAACAATTTTGAAAAATAAAAATACAGCTGAAAGATTAGCACTATCCAGTTATCAAGAATTACTATAAAGCTACAGTAACCAATATGGCTATGTATTTTTGATAGTACTCATTCATATAAGGATTACTTATAAACAGGCAATTTCAAACATATCCAGAATTGAAGAAGGCAGATGAATGGTCATTTGAGATGAATGCAAAACCTAGCTCATACCAGTGAAGAATAAGAATGTCCCTATCGACCACTTTGTGATGTGTGTGGGAATTAGTTCAACTATGGAACTCCGCTGTACTCTGTGAATAGAAATACCTCCTTTAACTTCTCTAAAACATTACTTGAACAGGGGTCCTAAGGTTTCCTAAATCACCTGTCTGCCATTGGAAATTCTCTAAAATGATTGATATATTTGATCACCGCAGACATTTGGAAGGAAGCATGGGATATTTTCTGTGAGCTTTCAAGTCATGCCAACACAATTCTTCTGTCTTAGCCTTCTGCCTAGCTTTATAAGACTATTTAATAGGAAAAAAAGCTACCTTGGGCTTGCAAAATAGCATCCTTAGCTGTCTGTTGTTATTTTAGTTTACCTTTACAAGAGTTACTTATCCAGGGTTGTTTTCTGAAAGCAGAAGGTGAGAGGAGGGGCATATTTCAGTTTCTATTGCTATAAACAGGCTTAATATTATCATCTTTTCACCATGCTAAATCATATATTATTTGCAGCAATAATATATGAATGTATTCTCTTCATTTTCTTTTTTATGCTTTTTTTAAAAATGTTTATTTTTGAGAGAGAGAGACAGAGTGTAAGCAGGGAAGGGGCAGAGAGGGGGGGGGAGACACAGAATCTGAAACAGACTCCAGGCTCTGAGCTGTCAGCACAGAGCCTGACGTGGGGCTCAAACTCATGAACCACGAGATCATGACCTGAGCTGAAGTCAGACACATAACCAACTGAGCCACCCAGGCGCCCCAATTTTTTAAACAATTTTTTAATGTTTATTTTTGAGAGAGAGAGAGATGTTCTCTTCATTTTCAATGGAAGCCAACATTCCACATAAATGTAACTTCCTCCAACCTTTTTGGCTTCCTCAACGGGCAGTTCTATCTTTTAAAAACACATATTCCCTTCTTCTTTGTGTTATATTTATATACAAATCCAGATTCCCTGTTGAACTATGAAGCCGTTAGTTATAGCTGTCCATATTCTACCCCACATAGCATCCTATATGATGCTTTGAATATTGTAATAGGCCAGAAGATTTTTGCTGAAAATACTTAAATGAATGTGCTAGATAAAGACTTTTCTTAATACACATCCTTCAGTGAAGATGGTGTCTTTTTTTATTTTGGCAATAATTGCTGCAAATTTCCACTCCTTGCTCTATATTCATACGCTTTGCAGTGTAGCCTTTAAGCCACCCCCCCACCCCATGAAGAGGTAGACTACATTTTCCCACTCCTTGAATCTGAACTAATCTTGTGATTTGCCTTAAACCATAAAATACAATGGAAATGACAATGTTCCAGAGTCTAGACCATAAGAGGACTTGTATATTCCACTCTCCTTCTCTCAGGACCCTTCCACTGTATTGTTAAATTCTAGCTAGTCCGATGGAGAAAAAGGTACCAATGCATCAGAGAAAAGCCAAACCAGCTGAGACAATCCTAGACTAGCTCGCCTTCACTGACCCCCTGATTGACTGTAGTTGCATGAACAAGCCAGTTAATCAGCTAACCCAGCCTAGATAACCTGATCTTCCCAACTGGCCAACTGATGGGGAGCAAAAATAAATACTGTTGTACACCACTGAGGTTTTCTGGTTTTTAGTTGTTATATAGCATTATTTTGACAATTAAGCTATTACTAATTTTAAATTAAATACTATATTTCATATTATACACACTAATTACTGGCTTTAATTAACAGCTGAATTATTTCCCAAACTCTCTTCTTACAATTCTCCAGTCATGAATCACTTCTGATACGCTAGAACTATAATTATGTCTTATTCAAAATGTAAAGCAAATATTTTTTAAAAATTAAGATTTGGCACAGAAGTTTGCATGTTTTACATGCAATTCTCAGAATCCCCTTGTGCCTCTTACCCCCCATCCCTTCTGCCCCCCTATTTTCTCCAGGGTCTTTAACTAAATTGTATATCCCATGTGGTTCTTGCACACCACGGACTAAAAGATGATGACACAAATGTAAACTTCTTTACACAAAGGTCATACCAAAAGTCATTGTAATTGATTAGGTGGCATCTGCTGGCTCAGTGGTACAAGATCACTTTCATTCATATCCTGCAGGTTTATGTCACCAGCTTTCCCAGCAAGGCACTTCATGGGCTGACCTCCTGTCTGAAAATTCATTTGAAATTCTTCACCTGACTACAGCATGTCAAATGCAGTCAGATAACCCTAGCCTAGTTTTAAAAACGAAAAAAAAAATAATCTGACAAAGATGAAGACGAAGGGAAATAGCTCGAAAGAAACATTCAGAATGTATTGCCCATTGTGCCACTTAGAAGAGACTACATTCAGTTGGAGAGCAAAGCTATTAGGTGTAGATGTGCAATATTGAAAGTGATTTAATAAGGTAAATGTCAGTTTGCCTTCTGTCCTTTCCCTATGTGACTGTCGAGAGTCTGATCATGCTATCTCATCTTGTGTTGTCAAGTATCCAGATGATTTAGTGAGATTAGGTCATTAATGGCCCCAGCCCTAGAACAATTGAAGAATATTACTCACTACTCCATCTGTACAGAAATGTTATATATATAAAGTATGTGAACAGTGTAGAATATCAGAGGTTACAAAGGCCTGGCCATTGTTATAATTTTTTTTAAATAGCAGGCATTGGACTAACATTTTATAGTTCTCAATTATTTTTCCCCAGTGCCATTATCTTTTTTGGTTCACATGGAATTCTGATGTGAGATAGGTGGTCAGGGAGTAAGGTGAGGGACTTAAGTAGATGTGGTTAAATCTGTGTTTGAATAGCTTCCCTCTGTGAGCCCAAGTTCCCCAGCATGAGGGTCGGGTCAGAGTAAACTGCCTGGCCCACTTAGAGACGGCAGTAAAATAGAACTAGACCATCAAAACCTGATCTGTTTTCTAGGCATTTAAATTTTAGTAAGAGTCTAGATAATATAGATAACAAATAATATATTGAGTACTTTCATAGCCCATCTTCACAATGACTATGAATTTGGTGCAATAATCAGTATATGAGATGAGTAAACAGAGGGAATCTTTTAAAACAAATACCAAGTAATGGATGAATAGTTTAACAGATTTTCTTTGCCTTTTTAACTCATGAAAATGTTAAGTACGCAGCATTTAAATAATTTGGCCAGAGCTCAACTAGTTTAACTAATTTTGGCCAGTTAACTGGCCAAACTCTTTATGTTATATATCATCTCGCCTTAGAGCTAGATTGTCTCTAAAAGGGCCTTTAATATATAGCGATTGAGATATGGGATATATTGTCATTTACCCCATTGTGTATTATCCTTTGGTGGCTATTTCCAATTAAAATTGAAAGAAAGAAACTTATTTGGGTATTTGATACATCAAAAGCTTTACCCTTGAAGGAAGCAAGCTTACTGACCATAGCTCTGTAACTGAAAATACCCATTAGAGGACACTGAATGCCATCGGAGATATCTAAATGCCATCGCCCCTTGCTCTGATGTAATGTCTGACAGTCAGCATCCTCCAATTTGTCTCTGTTTCCCCACCTGAGTTCCTCTCTATAGGGTCCTGATTCTCAGTTTTCCACATATTACTGTTTCAGTGCATCTCCGAGTGCACCAACTATTCTCAGGGGCCTGTTCTCCACACTCTGCTAGTACCTTGTCTTACTTTCATGATACCCGGCCATATGTTACGTGGTGCCACTTTTATGTTGTGTCTGTTCCATGGCAACATGCTGGTTCTTAATAATAATAATAATCCTAATATTAATGATAATAGTGATGATGATTGATGGTGATGATGAGTGAATTCCTATCAGTGAATTCCTATTCCTATTTTTGGCATATAACTTACAAATAGCATTTTATTACTATTGCTAAACACATTATATACATTATTTAATTTAATCTCAGGAGACTTACATTATTTCTGGATTAAAGATGAGAAAACAGAGTATCAGAAAGATTGTTACTCAATATTAAGTTAATATGAAAAATCAAATTTATTTAATTTTAAAACTCTAACTTATTGTACTTCCTCACATGCAGGGAGAGTGCCTTGTTTGTTTGTTTGTTTATATATATATATGTATTTATATATATTTATATATATTTATTTATTTATTAGTACTACTCAGTGGCTTCATAGTAATTCCCATTTAGTCAATACTCAACAATTAATGATAAAAATTTTAAATAAGTACTTCTTTATTCTACTGACAAAAAAGAAAGTTTTGCTATGTTTAATTATCTTATTTTTTCAATGCCTAAATATTCAAGAAAGCAGCATGATATATCAGAAAAACATTGAATGGATACATATCTAAGCATACTTAGGAATTTCTCATTGCTCCAAGAACCTATTCCTAATTAAAAAAGAATGTAATGGGTGGAGCCTCGGTGACTCTGTCTGTTAAGCATCTGACTTTGTCTCAGGTCATGATCTTATGTTTTGTGAGTCAGCCCTGCATCGGGCTCTGTGCTGACAGCTCAGAGCCTGGAGCCTGCTTCAGGCTTTGTGTCTTCCTCCCTCTCTACCTCTTCCCTGCTCATGCTCTGTCCCTCTCTCAAAATTAAATAAACACTAAGAAAATTTTAATGTAATGGGAAAAATAGTGTTCATCTACCAACATTTAATTTTAAAATTTGGAATATCCCCTGTAACAGAATAGTTTAAAACTATTAAAAGCCATTTACAAAGTGAAGGAAAATAGAATAATTCTGGCATCCTAACCACAGAGAAAATATGTTTTTATTTCTTTTTATTTTTTTAAGTTTATTTATTATTTATTTTGAGAGGGAGACAGAGAGAACAAGTGAGGGAGAGGCAGAGAGAGAGGAGCAGAGAATCCAAAGCAGGCTCAGTGCTGATGGCAGAGAACCCCATGTGGGGCTTGAACTCACAAACTGTGAGATCATGAGCTGAGTCGAAATCAGAGACTTAACCAACTGAGCCACTCAGGCACCATGAGAAAAAATATTTTTAAAGATGCAGTAATAAGTTAAAATCTAAGGCCGTCTAAGTCTGTCACCAGCTTCCAATACAAATGTTTTGTCATATGCCCCAGTACCGTATTCATGCATCAACTTTTAGGCTCACCAACCTCCAAGGACCCAAGTCCAGGGTTTTCCTACTTTATTGCTTTTTAAAAAATTTTAATGTGTATTTATTTTTGAGAGAAAGAAAGAGACATAACACGAGCAGGGGAGGGGCAGAGAGAGGGAGACACAGAATCTAAAGCAGGCTCCAGGTTCTGAGCTGTCAGCACAGAGCCTGATGTGGGGCCGGAACCCATGAACCATGATATTATGACCTGAGCTGAAATCAGACAGTTACCCAACTGAGCCACCCAGATGCCCCTTCCCTGCTTTAGACTATATGCATTAACAATCAATTCCATGCTTTAGACTTTAAGAGCTAAGTTGTGCTTCTCACTTTGGAAACGTCATTTATTTGGCAGCATGCCATTTATTATCTCATTGATCCTTACCAGTAACCCTGTCAGGTAGCTGTGAAACAGACTTCCATTCCTTCTGAACATACAGGAAATCTGCATTTCTAAGCCTCCTATGCAATTAGGTGGAAACAGTATAGTTGAGTTTCAGTCAATGAAAAGTAGTGAGAGCATGATGTATGTCACTTCTTAACCTGGCCATAAAACATTGATCTTTTATGCTCTCTCTCCTCCAATCATGGAGGCTGAAAGCAAAGGACCATAAGATAAGCATGGTCAGAAGAAGGAGGAAGAAGGATCCCTGACTGCATCAGTAAGAGGAGAGCCACTGCGGAGAGCTGTCCAATGAAGAAGAAATGAGTCAGATTTTGTGTAAAATGAAATAAAAAAGTTTGGAGAATCCCAGGTTTACTTCTACCATATTAGAGTCTAGCCTTCCGCACCCAATGCATTATCGTTATCTATGTGTTTCATATGAGGACACTAAGGTGTAGACATATGACTCAGGCAAGTGTACATTGAAAGGGTAAAATTAGAATAAGAACAAAATCAATCTAATTCAGAATTTGTAACTTTTTCATTGCAGAAATGAGTACCTCAAGTACAAAAATGTACATGTTATTATTCATACTAAAGCTTGTTAAAAATTAAAAGTTCAGTTATAGTAGAATAGAGAAAATATTTTGTTCTCCCTAAAACCAGGAAAATTAGGTTTTGAAGAATATTTTAGAAAAATAATGTTCACCCAAACTGGAAAACAATATTATGTACATAGTTATGTGTATGTGTGTTCTGACTCTAATTTTGAGTATATATGGTATAGAAAATAGCTTGAAATGAAATCTATGAAAACATTTGCAGTGGGATTTTCTAAAGTAACAGTAAGGAACAATTTTGTTTTTCTTTTATTTATTCTTTAAAATGCATTTTAAAATTTGAAGTAATTATATATTAACTTTTCATTAATATATAATATATAAATTATAATATTTACACATATAACATAAATTATATATATATAATTTATATATATATATATATATTAGATGGAAGACATTGATAATTTATACCCCTTTAGACTTCAAAACCACCCTTGGACCATGGGTACATTCCTAAACCTGTGTGTTTCAGAAGCATCTAAATGTGAGAATGGCAGCCCTTTTTGCTGTCCAAGCAGTTGTATTTTCAGCTGGTGATGTTTTTCTATAAAGAATTCATAACTTTTCTTCTGTATTGAGACACCTTTCTAAATGGTTCATGATGTATGTCATGAATATCTATTATTGCTGTTCCTTCATTGAACCAAAATGGATTGCTATTAGTTTAATGTGGTCTGTATGTGCCTTTTTTTGCCAAATGTGGCTCTATCAGCATATATATTCTTTGGATATTTTTTATTTTCAATACTGTTTGAAATGTTACACAAGCCTTCTGCAACTCCTGGAATGATTTAATTCCTATATAAAACATTGTAGGCAACTTTAGCACTTATAAAGTATCCCAGCCAACAGCTCAATAGCAAATCAGTCAAAACTAATCCGGGGTTCATTAATCACTTAATATGTAGAACAAGCATTCCTATTCCTGCATTCTACAGAAATGGTTAAGAAGACATTTCTGCTCTTCTCAGTGCTTGATTCTGAGACTAAGGAGGAATACAATATTTTTCCAGTTTGCAGGCAGAAGACGAAATAGCAAAAAATGTTATTTAGGAAGGGTTATTCTATTTTCTTTTACCCATGTTAATATTCTAATGATCTAAGTAAGTTCCTTTTAATAATACAAATAGTTGTTTTTATTTTATCATCTTCAGAAAATTTTGCTATTAAAAACAAAGTCAGCAGTAAATGTCAAATATGTAAGTTTATCCTCAAAAGTTCTCTCTGGAGGTATGCGAGTATTTAAGAATTAAATTCAACCAAAAGCAATGCCGGGAGTTTTTAAAAACAGCTCCTTAATCATTTGAATGAAATGCTGAACATGTAGCAGGAAAATTAGAGTCTTGAACAGAAAGCACAGGACCACCCTTCTTCTATTTCATTTGTTTAAATGTGTATTTCAGGCTCCACACTCTCAGTGCAGAACCCGATGTGGGGCTCGATCTCACAAACTGTGAGATCATGACCTGAGACCAAATGAAGTGTCAGTCGCTTAACCGGCTGAGACACCCAGGCACCCCATAGCATTATCTTTCTATTAATAGATAGATTATTAGTTAGTCCTTATTGTCTGGCATTTGATGCTTTAACCAGAAATCATTTCTTCAAGTGATATATTTGTTGTCAGATTCATATAATTTTTTGAGATTACTCAAACATTTTATGGTCGTCTCAGAGAGAGTTTTGGGAAGGTATCAAATTTTGACTTTATTGATTGAATCAGAAATAAGTAGTGTAGTGGAGACAAAAACTTTTCCGAGATTTAGTCTGGGCCTGAGAATGAAATTGACTATGACATGTAAGCAAGGGAAAAGCACACGTTTATTTAGTATATGCTTTACATGACATGGAGCTTTCACAAAGAAATGAAGATCCAAAAAGAAGCAAAGCTTGAATGTATCTGTACGATTTTAAAAAAGAAACACATGGGGCGCCTGGGTGGCTTAGTCTGTTAAGCGTCTGACTTTCGCTTAGGTCATGATCTCGCGGTTCTGGGTTCGAGCCCCGCGTCGGGCTCTGTGCTGACTGCCAGCTCAGAGCCTGGAGCCTGTTTCAGTCTGTGACTTCCTCTCTCTCTGACCCTCCCCTGCTCACACTGTCTCTCTCTCTCTCTCCTAGAAATAAATAAAACATTAAAAAAAAAAAGACAATTGTGGAAAAGTCACTGAAGGATATTAGGAGGCTAAATGATAAGAGTTATTTTTTAACTAAGTCTGTTTGTACAGAATTCTCTTGGTCTTATGTCTCTATCTCTGGTATTAGGGATGTTTCTTTCCTCTGGATACAGGGAGGCCATCATGGGAGTTTTATCTTCTGCTTTCAGGAAGTACAGGGGAGGTCAGAATGTCCTTGCGCCTGCTGTTTGTAAGTGCTGCTAGCTCAAAATAATCCTTATGCCAAAGTGGGATATTTTGGGGTGGCAAGTTCTGCTACCTTTCAGTAGGGATACCATTGCTTTGTTTCTTTGAGGTTGTCTTTTTTTTCCCCCCTCTCCTTTTCTCCCTTCATATCGTATAACAATAAAGGTCTGTGCCTTCAGCCAATTATTCTTGACTATTTACAGGCAGATTTCTTTCTTGTCCATATGCTAAACTAATGTGCATATGGATAGATTTTGGTCCCTTCAATAAGAAGTCAGACTTGTTTTGACTAGTGGAAAATTATTAAAATGATAGCCAGTCATGGAATACAGGTGTCTTTTGGTACAGGGGTTAGAATATGGACAATTATATTTGTGACTTGCCCACAGCATGTTATAGCAAAGTGAGTTCTAGTGGTTATTAAACTTCTTTGAGCATCAGCTTCTTTATTTGTAAACTGAAAATAATAAAACTGCCCATATTAAGAGGCACCTGGGTGACTCAGTTGGTTAAGCATCTGACTCTTGGTTTTGGCTCAGGTCATGATCTCACAGTTCCTGAGTTTGAGCCCCACAGCGGGCTCTGCGCTGTCTGTATAGAGCCTGTTTGGAATTCTCTCTCTCTCCCTCTCTTTCTGCCACTCCTCCGCTTGCAGGCACACATGCACGTTCTCTCTCTCTCTCTCTCTCTCTCAGAATAAATAAAAATAAAACTTTAAAAAGCACCCATGTTATGACACAGAAATATTTTATGTCTTATTGACATAAGACATAAAATATAAAGTGCTTTGCCACATACAGCTATAATAATAGACATAAACTAATTTTTCAGTGATTTCTTCTGTAAACATGTCACTCTATGCACTATAACAAAAATGACTTTTCCTCCGAACACTGCATTCCTTTGGGTACAAGCAGTAAAACTGCTACCAATGAATTGGTCTATTTAATCATTCTATCTTAGACTATTTATACATTTAGTATGTCCTTTCAAATAAATAGATTAAAAATAAATGAATGGTTAACAATATGTACAGTTTTGAGAAGTGAGATCTTGCAGAACTACCATGAAGGTGCACAATGAATTTGGCAACATGATAATTAAGAGAGATTTGGGATTGATGAGTTTCATATTGACTGGATTTTGCAGCACCAATAATCCTACTAAATTCCATTCTTGAGACCAAATATGCAGCCCAGAATAAATTGTTTCAAACAAAGCATGAGGAGGATTAAATTCAGTTAAAAACTTTATCACATGACACCTTAGGTGAATAAAAGAGCTCACCTGTCTTTCCTCTGTATTAATTAATCTCTTCTAGCTTTCAAGAAAGGGGCATACTAAGGTGACCTTGCATTAGCAATGAATAAAGTATGTTCCAATGAACGCTAGTTCTTAGGGATAAGTATTTCACCAAATAGAGTTCAGTTAAAAAGTAAGGATGGGGACCTTCAGTTAGAAAAGAAAAATGTTGAACAGAGTTTAACTCTAGCACTATTTAATATCTTTAATTTATTAAATTGAATTGTGACTTGAGGTTTTTATTCATCTCTTGAAAATTTCTATTTTATTTCTTTTGGGAATATCGTCAGTGGGAAGCACTTTGCAATATTTGGGTACATTCAGTCACTGAAAATGTGTATTAAAGTCTTTCTATATGGAATATGCTGTTTTCAGTGCTGTGATTTCAGTAATGAGCAAAAAAGGAAATTTCTGCTTGCAAAAAAACTTATAAACTAGTGAGGGAGCAAGGTAATTAACATGTATTCCACCAAGTGAACAAATCAGTGAATAATGCTGAGTGTTGGAAAGTATTTGCAATGGCAAAATGGAATATAGAGTGAAAGGAGACGAAAGGAGTCAGGCACCCTTGCATTCATTGATTAGAGAAGAATATGACATTTTGGGCTCAACTTAAGTGGGTAAAATAAGTCTATGATGTTATGGTCTATTTGCAAAGTATTCCAGGCAGAACAATATAGCACATTCAAAGCCCTGATGCTCCAGAAGTTTATTATAAGGATATACACAATAGCTAGAGAGCATGGGGATTTATGTTGCCAGAAACACAGTCACTCTGGGCCCAGAGTAAAAATATTGATCTTTGAAACTGTTCTTCACCAATAGCCCCCATAAAATTAGATACCCTGAGAACAGTTTTTATACTCTTTGGTCTTAGTTGACTGTACATGTAATGAACACCTGGTCATAATGGACTTTCTAAGTATGGAGTTTACATTTTATTTCACTTGGGAGACCAAGGAACTCTAGGTAGATGTTGGTAGCCCTATGAACTAAAGAGGTAAGTATAGATAACACGCGCGCGCGCGTGCGCGCGCGCGCACACACACACACACAGCGCCATCTGCATTCCAAATGGCAATTAGCAATTCTTTCCACTATTTATGAAGCTTACTGAATAGGTAAGGCCTGAAGCACTGATATTCTTATTTAAGGATCTTAAACTTTTTAATTGCAATAGCTAATTGAAACTAATTTAAGTAAAGGGGTCTCAAAATATGTACATAATAGGTATATGGGTGGTGGAGACATCCGAAACTAGAAACTGAACTTCAACAGTAGTGAAAAATAGAAATTCAACACCAAAAGATGTCTCAATCTTTCACAAAACCACATAGAATTTTTTCAGTGACTTTGATATTCTGTAGGAAACATGTATTGTCCTGATGATCCTAATGAAGTTTTCCAACACTTAGAATAAGGATCCATTATTCCCAGCTGATCTTTGCTATATTCTCATTATGCACATTATTTTTAAAATACTATATAAAAAACCCACATACCATGACATCTACCTTTTCAATCCATTTAAAAATGTCTAAAATATTATCATTGACTATTGGTGCAACCACCGTTCTACTCTTTGGCTCAAATTCCTAGAATCAAAGAGTGAAATGGTGCTTGCACATAAAATTAGAATTTTATATTCTAATATAAAAGGTAGCTATTTTGTGATACCTGATGCCAAATTACACAGATATGGCTTCCCTTATGACTGTCTCATCCTTATTTGCTTTGGCTCATCCACCTATGCCCGTGGCAAGAGCTTTGGCTAACCTGTCAAGGTCATATGAGAGAAGGCAAGGACTTTTAGGAAAAGGCTTGATGCATCCTTTCCAGAAAAGACTGCGAGTTTGATACACCCTTATTATCATGGGCACATTATTATTGCATACCTCCGTGTTGCAATTCGGGAGTGTACTAAATATTCAGACAGTAAAAACCAAAACTAATTCTTATTAATCATAGAACTTAGACTAAATACTGCCTTTCCATTTTGGAGTATCTAATAAACTGACTCAGTTCTTCACTTTGAGGTGTGTATATATAAGCATTCATCCAATAACTTATCTCTAAACTTTGAATTAGGACTTTTTCACTCTCCCAGAATATTTAAAAAATAATTAGATGACACGATATAAAAATATGTACTTCTCTTTTCTATTTGGATAAGTTCTTACATATTCAAACATAGAGGCATATCTCATTTTGCTATATAGATATGTTTCTGAACTGTTGCCTATAAATCAAATTCCTATGTATTAAAATTGATTTTCCTATTGGCTTTTATTATGAACTTAGATATGCCTGAAGATATACTCCTCTAGGGAATTAAAAATAAACTGGCCCTAAAATGAAATAGAATGACATTTAAAATGACTGCAAAAATCTTAAGTGTTAGACAGTTAAAGAAACAGTATTACTTTCCAATTTTAGTATTATTTAAAATAATAAACTAAATTCAACTTTGACTTAGAGCACAATTTGTGATCTTTTTTATTTATTTTTTATTTTTTATTTATTTCTAGGAGAGAGAGAGAGAGAGAGACAGCGTGAGCAGGGGAGGGTCAGAGAGAGAGGGAGACACAGATTCTGAAATAGGATCCAGGCTCTGAGCTGGAAGTCAGCACAGAGCCCGACGCGGGGCTCGAACCGACGAACCGCGAGATCATGACCTGAGCGAAAGTCGGACGCTTAACCGACTAAGCCACCCAGACGCCCCTGTGATCTTTTATATCTTAAAGGCTGTAAGGTAGAAGCAAGAGAAGCTACTTTGAAAAAATCCCTTCCATCTTTAGCAAGCCTCCCTCTTCCTTGTTCTGTCATCAAAAAAGAAAATGCAACCGAGTTGGTTCTAAAGACTCCAAACTAACCAATAAAATATATTGAACTGCAATAAATGGAGACTCAGAAAGAAATCCGTTAAAAATGCAGAGGTAAGTAAACAATAGAAGCATGTTCTGGATAATGTATGATAGCTGTCAAAGGTTTTGTAACAGCTTGTGCCTTGTGGGGAGTAAGAAGCCATCATTTGCAAGTGGTTTCTAATTCTGGGTCAATCAAAGGGCTTCACTGGGTCTCAGTTATTCTGTCTTTGAAGATAGAGTTTTGGGATGTGGGATGGGAAACAGGTAGAGGAAGTAGAAGAGGTAATATTTATTGGTTTTCTATGTGAAGAACAATGCTAGAAACTTTCCATGTGCCACTTTTTTCTCACTAGAGACCTGCTAGCAAATTATAATCTTTCCATTTATTGTTGAGAAAACCAAAGCCAGATAAGACCAACTAGCCAGCATATAATATTTGTACCCTTAAATTGCATATTCTATATTCTTTCCATAATAGATACTTTGATTTAATTCTTCTTATGTACGAGGTGTCATTCTAAGTGATAAATAGACATTAGTTCTATGTCTCTACATTGTGAAGAAACTGAGACCAGGGAAGGCACTAAACATGTCCATGCCACAAAGCTGGGTAGTTGAAAGCTGTCTTCTTGGTGTGCTATCCTACTATGTACAGGAGTCTTATACTACAACTATTTTACATTCCAAAACTCATTGATTCTGTGATTGGAATTAAGTATAGGAATATCATTTAATAAAACTCATAGGAAAAATGACAAAGAAAATAATAGGTGCTCGTAGATGCTTTTATAATGAATTTATTAGAATATTCCATAAAGCTGAATGTCTAACTATTGAAGTTATACAGTCAGATATATACTCCTATTAATAATTTTGTTCATAAGAAATGATACTACTTGATTTTATGCCCTCAATAATTTGTTGCTTTCTTTGTTGCAAATAACTCTTTCCAAAAGCACTGTAGATCTTTTCTTTAAGAATCTTTAAATTGTTTTAGTTTTATTGCTCAAAAACATTCTGGTGAGGATGTGGAGAAATGGGAACTCTCTTGCACTGTTGTGGGAATGCAAACTGGTGCAGCCACTCTGCAAAATAGTGTGAAGATTCCTCAAAAAATTAAAAATAGAACTAGCCTACGACCCAGCAATAGCACTACTAGGAATTTATCCAAAGGATACAGGAGTGCTGATTCATAGGGGAACATGTACCCACAATGTTTACAGCAGTGCTTTCAACAACAGTCAAATTATGGAAAGAGCCTAAATGTCCATCAGCTGGTGAATGGATAAAGAAGATGTGGTTTACCTATACAATGGAATACTACTTGTCAGTGAGAAATAATGAAATCCTGCCATTTGCAGCAATGGGGATGGAACTGGAGGATTTATGCGAAGTGAAATAATGAGGATACTCTGTTTAACGTGCATTACTACTAGCAGAACTGGTTAGGCCATATACTTCCCAGAAGGGGCTTTAAGCCACAAGTTTTAAATTTTTCAGTGCAACGGGTATAAATAACCTACTTACTCTACCAGGAGAGAAAAGAAAAAAGTTACAAATACTGCTTCTCTATTGGAAAAGAGAGATTAGACATAGTGAGTGAGAGGCAAAGACCAAAGAATATTAGCTTGTCTTCACCTAGAAGATTGACTTGGCTTCTTATTTTTGTGTGTGGTTGTTAGACTATCTTACTATACACATCTTATTTGTATCATGGAAAAATGGAGTCATTGTGGAATTAAATCACGTGGGGCAGGCCCACGTGGAGACCAAAACAAAATAAACTGAAAAACCAAACCAAACCAAACAAAAAACCTTCAGTATTCCTACTAGGTAACCCGGTCCTTTGTCCACTAGGCTCTGGTCTCTCGTATGCTATTTCTTAATTTGCCTTCTATTTCTGTCTTTCCTTTGGGGGAGAAAAAAACACTGTAGTCATTATGCATTTTAAAAATCTTGAGAGCTAGATTACTTGACATCATCTTAGACTTGTGCTCCTTGTTCTCACAATATACTTACTAGAAAATGAGAAAAGTAAGACTTAAATTTTATATTATTTCCAGAATAATTTTTGTTTCTTTAGTAATAATGTAGAATTTTATAATTTCAAAATAACACAATTAGCTGGGGCACCTTAATGATCAAAACAAAAATGTGTGTATGCCAAGAATAAGCAATTGTTACACTGGCTAAAACATCACAGAGAACATATTGCCTTATATTTTGGGGTAGCGCAACATGGTACGGAAACTAGAAGTCCCACCAAACCAAAATAGCTGTTATTCTGAGTCATTAGGAAAGTAATAATAATGCCTCCCTGGACTGGCATGAAATTCAGAATCAAAGAAAAGATGAAACTAGACATTTTATGAGCTAGCTAGTGCCAAAGATGACTTAACCACTGAAAATATCTGCCAAATCTTGAGTCAGAGACTGTATGCACTGAATTGAGGATTTGTGGGGTAAGAGACGATGTCTTAGATACAAACAATGTGGAGCATTTCATAGAAAATTCAGAGGCTCCAGTGGTAATGTACGGGGTGATGTCGAAATAAATCCTGCTGGGAAAAATGCAACACTGAGACTTTCCTATCTCACCTGGCACTTGAGAAGAAGGAAGTTATACATTTACACTGAGAATTCATAACCGTAGATGTCCCATGCCTTGCAGATGTCCCATGCCTTTGCAATGAAACTCAAACTTCTCCTATTTGCACAAAATCCTCAAAATGATATTTTAATTTAAAATGGTACCAAGGTGGAAGAGCCCACTCTTAACTAGCAGAAGCAAATAAAAATTGCTCTCAAAAACTTCATTTTCAGTAATACTTCTCTACTTTCTTATGATTCTGGCTTAATTGAATATTTGTTGTAGACCGTTTTTTCTCTAGAAACTAATTAGTGATTATTTTTTTCCTCTTATTTAAAGTATTACCCTGGAGCTTTACCATGCAGGTTGATAGTCACTAGCTACATGGGTCTGGTTAAAATTAAATTTTTAAAATTGAATAAAATTTAAAGTTGGCATGCAAGCCACATTTCAAGTGTTCTTTGTGGTTAGGCAGTACTGAACAGTGCAAATAAGTAACATTTGTATCATCACAAAATGTCATACTGTGGAGAACACTTGGGGAGCTCTGGACATGTTCCATTATCATATTAAGGCATAATGCAAATTATTTCTCTTTGCTTTCATATAATAAGGACAGAGAATTAGATTTTTTAGTTCCATTCATATTTTCCATATCCTTCACTATGGTCTTCATAATAAATTCTTTTTAAATTCTATATACACTTTCACCTCATAAGATAATACCAGTATTTTTTATTTACTCTTTCTCAAACTCCTCTTTCCTTCCTTTATTTCTTTGGTTATATCTCGGATAATTTTCCTTCTGCCTTTGGTTTTCTTTAAGGATAGGTATGTAGGTAATGAATAATCTGTTTCTGTTTACTGTTATTATTGAATGATATAGTCCCTGACTCAAATTAAAAAAAATAAACACTTTACAAGGAAAATGTTAAAGCAAAGAAAATTGAAACGGCTGCATTAATATAAGAAAAAATAGATATTAAAGCAAATATTAGAAAATATAAACTATAACTCAGGACTTATTCTATTCCTAAGTATATAAAATGTTCCCTTTAAGCATTATTTATAGCAGTACAGCTATGTAAAAAAATACTAATGTTTATTTACTATAAATAATGTAGTAAAAACATTGACATTTATTAATATAGTGGAATACTATACAATATTATAAACGGATTAGCTATAGCTGCCACATGGAGTTGTATGCTTAAAAGCATATTTAAATATAATTAGGAAAAAAAATGCAGGAAAGTACACACAGTGAGATTTAACCAATATAGTGCTTATCGTAGGTGCAAGTAGAATTATGTATTTTAGGAAGGTGATGTAATCAGTAGAGCTTTTCCACAGAAAACATTCAAGATACTAGGAAATTTCTATTTTCTTCTTTAGGTGACTTTCTTGTTTAATTGTTCTTTTTGTTACTAATCTAATTTTCTGCATACGTGAGAGGTTTTTTTGTATATTCATTTTAAGATATATTTCTACTTAAAATATAAAATAGATCCATTTATACATCTGCTTTTTTCTTGTAAAGTGCAGCATGAACATTTTTTTTTCATCTAATAAAATGACATGAAAGTTTTCCTGAACAACACATCAGTGTAATATTTTCCAGTATGGATTATTCCTCTTACAGCATTTTCTGCTCCATAAGAATTAGGGTGGAGTCCTTTGCAGTAATCATGTCCTGCAATGCTGCTGTAGAAATCACATGAATAGTTCTGACTTAATTAAAATCAAATGTGTGGAGGAAATTATCTCTGGAGTTTGAAGCTTCAATGGGTGCTCAAGTGTGTTTTCTTATTATATATTGCATTTTCTAATTGATAACTAGTAATCATCTCCTTTTCAAATTTTCTACAATATTTTAATTAACCTCATAATAGCACATTTTGGAAACTTCTATAGGCTTTATTTTGGGAACAAATTACCAAAATATTGCTTTGAAATCTCCAGTCTCTGCAATATGATGAAGTCTTATGTTGTTATGTATAGTTATGAATGGTTTCTTTAAAACTTAGACTAAACAGCACAGTAGGTGAACTATGGGACATATTAAGTTTGTATTACATGAACTTAAAATTCTGTTAATTAACAGTAGAAAACACCAGTTTTATATACCAGACATTTTCTGACTAAAATTCAAGCACCCTGAAATCCAGAGTAACCAGATTCATTGCTGTATTTATGGGGTATACTAACCATAGGCGGTTATAACCATATACAATAAAATTATATATGGTTATATTGTATAATAATTGTATATAACCATATTGTATTATAATGACAAATAGGTCACTAATTGAATGGGTAATACATTCAACCCAATTGAAAAAAATTTTAAGTTTATTTATTTTGTGAGGGGGAGGGACAGATAGAGAGGGAGAGAGAATCCCAAGCAGGCTCTGCACTGCTAGCACAGAGCCTGATGGAAGGCTTGAACTCACAAACTGTGAGATCGTGACCTAAGCTGAAATCAATAGTTGGACGCTTAACCAGTGGAGCCACCCTGGTGCCCCACAACCAATTTAAAGTTTAAACAGAAAAAGAAATGCATAGAAAAATCTTATTGTTCTCTGTTTCCATTTGCCCAAATTTTTCCATTCCCAATGTATCCTTTTTTCTTTTCTTCTTTTCTTAAATTGACGATATTTCCTGGAAATATTTTTATGTATATAGAATAGTTCTTCCCCATTATATTTCACATCTGCATTGCATTTCATTGAATGTATATATCACTTTATTTAGTCACTTTAGTTACAGATGGACACTTGGGTTCTTTCTAATCTCTTTTATTGTAAGTACCACTTTAGTGAGTAGCAATTAGCTCCCAACATTTTGTATGTATGCAAGAAGATCAATAGTATAGAGTCCCAGAAATGGAATCACTGGACTAAGAATAAATTTATTTGTAATCATAATAGATCTAGTTGCGAAACAAATTACCTGTCTTAGCATTTATACCATTTTTTCACTCTCAGAAGTAAGGAAAAAGAGAACCTATTTTCTAATAGCCTTAATGATGGAGTATGCAGTTAATTTTAAACTTTGGCCCATCTGTGTTCGTAAAAAGTATCTCAAAGCCCTTGGAATTTGTGTGCCTCTTGTTACAAATTATACTAAACAATTTTGTATGCTGAATGATTATAGCTCTTATATTTAGGAATGTTTGTATTTTTGGAATGGCGGTTACCTTTATACTTCTGTATGATACACTCAATCTTCATTTTCAGACAAATTCTAATGGCCCTTTGATACAAGGAAGAAACAAGAAACAAATTAGCTTTTATCTTTTTCACCTCAACTTTCTCAATAGGTCTAACTCTCCTAAAATTTACCATTTTATTTTTAGATATGATTAAACAGCTTCTCCTTATTTTTTTAGTACTTTTGTCTAACGTCTAATTTGCATTAACAACTTTTGTCATCTTGAGATAGCATTTACTTTTGCATTTTTATTTTTCAGTTAAGATTTACTGCAATTTTTCACATATTTCTTACAGGGTATTTGTATAGATGTTGCATTTATCCTTTAAAAAAAAGACTCATAGTGTATTTTATTGAATTTTCTTGAATAGGTTTCTAGCAAGAGAGATCTTTGGAAAAGGGAGGAGGGACTAGCTTCCTTTGGATAGTTCCCGAAGTTTCTTTACAGTTTTTATTCAACTTCTATTAATACAGTGAAAGACTGTATAAAACAAACAAAAGCAACAATAAAACCCATCTCAGTAGCTATGCTTTTGCTTCTCAGAATATGGTGTTAAGAGTGCTTTTCCCACCAACATCAATATTCTTTGATTTCTGCACTCACTAATGCTACCAACAGGCTCAGCCTCTTCTCTGAGTTCTCTCATCCCCTGTCTTTTTTATACACATCATTGTTCTTTTTTTTAAATGTTTTTTATTTATTTCTGAGAGAGAGAGAGGGAGAGTGAAAGAGAGAGAGACAGCATGAGCAGAGGAGGGTCAGAGAGAGAGAGGGAGACACAGAATCCAAAACAGACTCCAGGCTCTGAGCTAGCTGTGAGTACAGAGCCCTACTCGGGGCTCAAACCCACGAACCTGTGAGATCATAACCTGAGACGGAAGTCGGATGCTTAACTGACTGAGACACCAAGGTGCCCCTCCACCTCACTGTTTACATCAATTTTACTTCAGCCCTGTTTATAAGTTTACACTTAGAGGAATGGCATTTGGAAAATGGCAGGAATGTCTACCCAATTACCAAAAATCTGTATTTTCCTCTTCTTCCTGAGTACAAAACTACACTAAATTCTCCATGCTCCTTTCCATTTATATGTGCCCAGCTGACTTATTTTTAGCCAGAGGAATGTGAGTAGCAGTGATGGACAACACTCCCAGACCTAGCACAAGGACATTCAAAACCATACTCTCTATACCCTCCCTTCCACCAGCTGGATCCAATGTTGATATGAGGTCACCTAGAGGTGGCAGAGATCCTGCCAATTGGGACCTGAATGAATATATGGAGGTATGGAGGAGGGCTGCCATCTTGAGTTACCTGTTCATGGCTCTTGTGAGCAAGAAATATATCAAGGGATGGGGAGCCTATTATAGCAGTTAGCCTACTTTAACTAATAAATGAGATATTTCATTTTACATGTTTTATTCTAAGTTATAGGGAACAAAACACAACAAAAGAAAGCAAAACCAAGGGAAAAGCTGAAGAGTCTAAGGAGAAATAAAAATGGGTTTAGCAAGGAAGTAGCAATGGGTATGGAAAGAAGATGAGGAAGTTATTTTATTCTTCTGTTTTAATATTTAGGTTCAAATATTCCAATTTTTGTTATATATTTATGACTGATTCTAAAGACAATTATTTTAGGACAACAGGTAAGATAAGTAGGCACAGGGAAGACTTATTCACCCTCTCAAAGTACATTAACTGGGTTCTCTTATATGCAACTCAGTAGAAGTTATCTTGATTTTGTTAGCCTAATGGCAATTTTGTTTATAATCTTATCTGAATATTGCATCACTGCAACACCTATTTTGACATTTTACTTTACCCTCTCTCTTTTTAGCTAAAGACTCCTATCATGCAAAGTGACTGTTGAATGAGGTATTAAAGCAAAGATTAGGAAAATACTTGATTCCATATTGTACTTTAGAGAGTCATTATTAGGCTCTTGAGAGGGAAATGCTCTAATTTTTATTTGGAGGAATCACTTTACAAAAGAGACCAGCATTGTTGTATCCTAGTAGTTTATTTCTTCCCCAGATGATAGTTTGCTTTGGTAGACCAGTGGTTCCTAAACTTTAGAATCACCCAGGGAGATTTTATAAATATCTTTGCTGGGGACTATCCCCAAAGATATACTCTGAATTGGACTTGGGTGGATCTTAGGAAAGGAAACTTAGAACATCTCTACAGGTGATTGTAAATTTAATACAGGTAGAAGAATCACTTGTATATACATATGGCAATTAGAGAACATATTTCTAGTAAATATCTTTATGATGATACACCAATGATTAGTGTAAATAGCTTTAAAATAACTTTTATTACGAAACTGCTCCTAACAATAAGAAATGAAGTGATTTACGAGGTTTCATATTGTTTTAGTTTTAAAAGATAGTTTATATTATAAATCCCATATTTACCGGGAGTGTGGCCTCCTGTGTCATCATTTGCTTTGTGTAATTAGGTTTTTTAATATAGTTGACCCTTAAACAAGATAGGTTTGAACTGTGTGAGTCCACTTATATGTGGATATTTTAAAATATAAATACAGTCCAGTGCTGTAAATGTATTTTCTCTTCCATACAATTTTCTTAATAACATTTGCTTTTATTTAGCTTACTTTATTGTAAATAAATAAAAGTAATAATACTTTATCTAATACATATCACAAACAAAATATATATTAATCAACTGTTTATGTTACTGGTAAGTCTTCTGGTCAACAGTAGGCTATTAGCAGTTACGTTTTTGGGGAGTCAAAATTATACACAAAATTTTTTACTGTGAATGAGTTAGCACTCATAATCCCTGCATTATTCAAGGGTTAACTGTATTATTATGGTCATTGGAATTGTTTGAAATCTATTTGAAGTCAGATGGTCTTTTAACTTGATGTATTTCAAATAAAAACTGCCAAGTATTTTCACTTAAATAACTCAGTATTTTTGAAGTTCTAAAAGTAGAGTAAGACATTTACTAATAAAAAATAGTTTGCTATTTGAAGTGAAATACTCATAAACTGTGACTTAATGAAAGAAGTTGATTGAGAACATATTTAGTATAATTTTAATATTGCTGAAATGCACCTATTCCTACAAACGGATGCTAAAGCAAATGTGTTTAAACCTAAGAAAACATTGATAAAATTAACCTACATTCATTAAGCAAAATATAAAAGTAAGGAACATCATATGCTCAGGAATGGCTTCTGTAGTTCCTGTCATAAATAAGAGCTCAATCAATGTTATTGTAATTAGCTCTGTTTTTGCATCTACTGTTCCTGCTGAAATTTCTTTTCTTTAACTTGTCCAAATCAAATACCCCAAGGAAATGGGGTTTGGTTTCATTAATCTTTCAGAACTTATTTCAGTGTATTGTTATTTGAATCTTTGAACCTGGAAATGATTCAAATAATTTGGGAAGGTATAGTTGAATGATAGTGTGATTGAGCTGGCCCTGTTCATTCATGGCCACATACAAAGGACAGGATTTGTGTATGTATATTTGTGAAATGATATTTACTCTTATTACATTGTGGTGTCAATGGTAGAATAACATAGGAAAACACATGCATAATCACACTGAAGGAAAGGATAATGCTTACTATAATAGAATATTTGAACATTCTGAGTATAGGGTTAATATACATATATGCCTCAAACACATTTTATAACACTTTTAACACTTTAGGTAAACTAGCTCTAACTAGATACTGCTTAGGGACAGAATTCTGTTCTAGACTATTTTATGACACATTCTCTCAGGCTTAAACCTGACAGGAAAAGTCATTTTCGAGTCCACATTTTAGGTAATCAAATCTTGGGGAAAAAAAAAAAAGAAAGAAAAAGAATTTTTATGAAGCATAGTACTTTCTTTGGTGAGCAAGCTTTTTACTTACAGAATGCGTCATAAACCTGAAGGAAGTTTCTTCACATTAGAAAGAGGTCAACGGATAAGAAAATAGAATCAAACCTAGGGAACATCAAATATTAGCTTTATGAAAAAAATAATCATTGAAAGAAATTAAGCTATATTAGTTCCAAGGCAGAACTAAATCCCACTGAACTTTATATTTTATGATTAATTATAAAGGATAAATCCATTATTGGGTAATACAAATATCATTAAAACCATATAACAGAAACTCATTACTTCTGCCTTTAAATATACTGGTGTTAATATGGAATTTCCTCTAAGCTTTTCATTTTTCATCCCCAAATCACAATACATTTTAAAATTGTCTTTCACATTTTAGAGTGACTCAAATCCATAACTTATTATCATAATGAATACTTTAATTTTGAGTAAATTTAATTTTGAATAAACTAAACATATTGGTATTTTAATTCAGATACAGGGTACCTATTCACTCCCATTTTTAGCCTTTCTGCTCTTCCAGAACATTGTTCTTGTATCCATTTCACATCAGTGTACCACTGTGTTAGGGAGCTCAGAAAAATTCTATCTGGCCAGCTCAAATGCAGGCCCTAACAGCACATTGCCCAAAGGAAATGTTTATCCTATATCTCATCTACTTATATAAATTTGAGAGATATGCTGGAGTGATTTTACAAACAGTTAAAACTCAAAGCTAAACATATAGTTGTGGGTTGAAATATCATACTAGACTGTTGAATTAGATGTTGTAGCTTATTTTAAATTAACCATAGCATTGGGAAGTAGATTCTAAGATAGGTTGATATGCAAAAGCATTTATTTTGTTTTCATTTTCATCATCAGTAAAAAAAAAAATAAGAATATTTTTTTTCCTAGTGCCGTACAGTAGAAGCCCTCCTAATCTACTCCATCTGGACTAGAGATGATTGAGTAGAAAATAGTAGCTCAGGAAATAAATCATAAAAAGTTAATATGTAACTAAAATATTTTTTTTTTACTTGAAACATTGGGCTAGACTGAAATTAGTCTTAAATGAATAAAATAGAAATAAATATCTTAGGGATGCCTAGGTGGCTCAGTCGGTTAAGCGCCCGACTTCAGCTCAGGTCATGATCTCATGGTTCGTGAGTTCGAGCCCCACGTCGGGCTCTGTGCTAACAACGAGCTGAGACCCTGGAGCCTGTTTCAGATTCTGCAAGTCCCTCTCTCTGACCCTCCCCTGCTCATGCTGTCTCTCTTCATCTCTCAGAAATAAATAAAAGATTAAAAAAAAGAAATAAATATCTTAAACATTTTGACTTAAAGTATTATGACTTAATGTTCAATTTAAAGTATCAGTATGAGCAGAATTTGTCTTAACTGATTGCATAATTTATTCGCTAATATTCTAAGATCTTCCTCAGTCAGAATGATGAATCATCCTTGCTAAGGAAGATACTCTTGCACATGCTCATATGCTTCTGTTCCCATCAGGCAAATCAAGTACTTAGCAAGAGTCATTTGTGTTTGTTTTATATCTATTTTTGAACACTTGAACTTAATATTGTAATTAGGTAATAAAACTAACTCAAGACTGCCATGTTGCAAGACTCCAGAGAGATATTCACACTGTAATGAAGTCCTGAATAGATACAAAATATGAGAGAAGCAGAGATAATGTACTTTGAAAATACCTGGTAAAGTCAGGTTCCTTAAAAAGTATTGCCAAATTAAGTATAGGTGAACAAATTATAAAAGTTCAGAAACTATTTAGAAGGTAGTATTCTCTTTCCACTTGGAAGACACTAAAATTCTAGTCCATTATGGATGAGAATTTGCCAATAGAATCAACTCTTAACTGATGATGAAAAATACGTTTCTATTTCTTCAGAAATAAATGGCAAATTGGATTATTTTGTAGTTAAAAGGCATGACTTATTCAACAGACTCTCAAAAGTTTTGAAAAATGTGTGTGTGTGTGTGTGTGTGTGTGTGTGTGTGTGTGTATGACTGCATATAATGTAACCATTGGGAGAAAAGGTGAAAAATCTATTCATGTTATATACTCTCCCTTGACATTTATTCTCTTTGTTTTGCTAACTCTTACTATTCTGGAGGTTCAGGATTAAAGGTTAGCTTCTCTGACCCCCTGAGCTATGTGAATACATTATTATATATTCTCCCAGCACACTATATTTCACCTATGTAGCTCTCAGAATTTTAAATAAACTGATATTTACACAACTATTTGTCTGTTATACTTCCCTCTGCTCAACAGTAAACTCTGAGAAACTAAGGTCCACAACTCTTCAAGATATCTCTATCCTCAACACCTAACACATTGACAATACTGGTAAGCTCTTAGCAAACTGGGTTAAATAAATGAATATAGATGACCAATAACTCTTTCTCATTTTTGGTAATATGTCAGGCTCAAGAATAAGACAGGATAGGGGATGAAATGCATTCCTCACCCCTCTGATCGCCTCCATCTCAAAAAACATATGGTTCTACTTCTACCACCAAACTTTAAAAAGTGTCACTAACACAAGACAAAACCAATGGCCAATCCATTTTTTTGGTATACACTATGAGCGAAGGTACACGGTCAAGAATGAACTTACCTTCTATCCGCAGCTAGTTTACTGGATGACACAGATAGATTTGAGGATTTAATTAGTAGAGGATAGGTAACAAGGAGCCAAGTCATATTGATGAAAGAATGGGAAGATTGAGAAGAAGAAAAAACAGGGGGCAATACATAATACCCTGCTATGGTATAGGACCAAAGTTGAAAATCGTTGGGCTGTATAACTGATTTCTTTGAGTTACTTAGTGATTTAAAAATAATGAGATTTGTTGTCTACACTTTTTAGTCAGAGGGTTAAGATAAAAATCTCAATCTTTCCTCTTCTTGAACAATTAACCTAAAATATTAGATTTCTGTTTGTTCTAAGCAACAAGTAGAAGAGCTAAAAACCTGCCACTCCCTTTTTTTTAAAGGCATGTACTCTCCAGTTTGCCAGGTTCCCCACCCTGCTGATTTTACGCATTTATTTTACATATCTGGCCCCTGTGATATTTGAGTTTGTAAATCCTACCATATAGGAATTTTAAAGAATCATAAAAAAATCAGAGTATTTTATGAGGTTAAACTTAGGTTGGTCAACTGGTCATTTCACTGTGATCAGTTCTGGAATAGTACATTTTTATTCTACATATATTCTGCATTCTTTTTGTTTGTTTGTTTGTTTGTTTCTTTTGAGAGAAAAAGATAGCAGGGAAGAAGAAGAAGGAGAGAGAGAATCATAAGAGACTCCAGGCCCAGTGCAGAGCCTAGTGCAGTCCTTTATTTCATGACTGTGAGATCATGACCTGAGCTGAAATTAAGTCAGAAGCTCAACCGACTGAGCCATTCAGGTGCCCCCATAATTCTACATTCTTTTTTAAAAAACGTTTTATATGTTAATTTATTTCTGAGAGAGAGAGAGAACAAGGGGGAGGCAGATAGAGAGGGAGACACAGAATCTGAAACAGGCTCCAGGCTCTGCATTGTCAGCACAGAGCCCAACACAGGGTTCAAACATTCAAACTCATGAATGGGGCTCGAACTCACAAATCATGAGATAATGACCTGAGCCAAAGTCAGATACTTAAATGACTGAGCCACCCAGGTGTCCCTATATATTCTACATTCTTAAGCATCAATCTATATTTACCAATCAATTATACATGGAATTATAAATGTCTCTAATATTTTATTTTATTTTTTACTGTATATAGGCTTTATATCTGTCTTCAACTTGAAACCTACATAAATGCATAGGTTTAACCCTGATACAGTATCCTAGGATTTATAATGTTCAAATTATTCACTGTGCTAAAACTGAACTATTGATTATAGAATATTACTGCAGTTCACTTTGTGTTGTTTGGGGACCTAGGGAAGTTTTATATCACCTTGAGAAAAGATGTAATTAAAATTTGGTTGCTGACTGTATTATTAAACAAGCCACTGTTTCTTTGGGAAGCAAATTCTTGAACTATATCAGAAACTGACATATCTGTGGGGAAATGGAACTTTGAACATTTAAATAACATCATCTTTGGTCTCAATTTAGGTTAATTTATAATACTATACATTTTGATCAGTTTATGTTTTTTAAAATGCTTTCAGGCTTATGACAACATTTGACCCCTTTTGCAATTTGTGTGTCTTAGAAAAAGTATGATTATCAATTAAAAGTGGAGAATGAAGCACAGGAAAGTTAAACAATATGTCCTAGAATGTATGATAATATATCTTATGGATCCAAGAATAGAATCTAGTTATGTCTAATACCTTATTTAATGACAGTGGATTGCCTGCTACTTTTACAAAATCAAGATTTAAAATATCCTCTAAGAATTACATATAAGCCATAAATAAAACATAAATTTAATAAAACACAGCACTTAGAAATTAGGAAACTACTAGCAAGAGAAAAATATATGTAATAGACAATGGGGTGTTTTGATGATTATAAGTGAATAATTGGTTTTGAGATTTCTAACAAAAGCAAAAATAAAAGAAAAATATAAATTATACCTTTCACATTTTCATTTGAAGGAAAACATATAACATCACCCAAAGGGACAATAATTTTTTAGGAAATGAGAATTAATGCGTGGATGGTCTATATACTCTGTATTTTATATAAAACATCATTTCACAAAACATGTAATTGGCTATTTACTTTAAAAATATATTCTTTAACATGTTGAAGAAGTCATATTTTTATTTATAAATGCTACTGAAAATGTCTTATTTTTTAAGCATCAAATTAAATTATACCTCAGTTTCTAATAATAATGTTGACATTTATTGATTATTTGCTATACAATATGCTGTTCTAAGTACTTTCTGTACACTACCTCATTGAATCTACACTACAATCTGTGAAGGCACTATATTTTAACTTTTTTTTATTATTAGTTTTTTTAATGTTTATTTTTTTTCAGAGAGATAGAGACAGAGCACAAGAAGGGGAGGGGCAGAGAGAGAGGGGGACACAGAATCTGAAGCAGGCTCCAGGCTCTGAGCTGTCAGCACAGAGCCTGACACAAGGCTCCAACCCACAAACTGTTAAGATCATGACCTGAGCAAAGTCGGACGCTCAACCAAATGAGCCACCGAGGCACCCCATATTTGAGCTTTTAAAAAAGAGGAGACTAAAGAATAAATGTTAAATCACTTTCTCAGGATCACAGAGCTAGTTTATCAGTTGGATGTGCACAATGCAGTATAACACACAACATAAATGTATCAGCGGTTTAGCTGACAGTGATTTCATGCTCAGGGCTTTGCAGATTGGCTCCGGTTCATCAGATCTACACAGGGATAAACTGAACCAGTTGGGCACTGAGTTTAGGATTTAGGTCAGATCTACATGACATGTTTCTCATTTTTGGACAGAGACCAATGAGGCACTGGCTTGAGCACATTGTTCTCATGGTGGAGGGTTGCCCCCCTTGGGAGTAATAGGGCCAACCTGTAATGGCTCTAAAAGCCTATATTGCAGCCACATTCCATGAACAAAGTAAGCTGCATGACCAAGTTCAATGTCAGGTGGAAGTGAGTTCTCACTCCTACAGTAAAAGCATGAGAAGACTAGAGAGGGAAAATTGCATGTTTAACGAGAAGACAGAGCAAGGATCCAAATCCCTGTAATCTGGTATGAGAGACAATACACTTTCCCCTGCACTCTTTGTTTTCCCATTGCATTATATTAATATTAATAATAGATTTATTCTTATTGAACTATCCCTATATATCTGAGTTAAACACTAATAATATTATATATTGCACTTTACATGCTGACTTCTATGCTAATTATTTCATACTTCCAAATCTATATTCATAAGTGAGACTGGCCTATGACTTTGTTTTCTGTTTTTCAAATTAGATTTTAGTATCATCAGGGTCATGTTTGCTGTGTGGAATAAATATGATAGCTCCACATCTTTTTATACTATTCCACAAAAACAAAATGATATGATTGCTTAAGAGAGAAAATGTATGTGAAAGTGTTATGTAAATTGTGCATGGTTATGCAAATATAAGTAGCATCATTAAAAATAACATTTAATGTGGAAGCAGTCTTGGATTGTGTTAGGTATGAAATATAGTCTCATTCTTTTCTTCTTTCTAATTTAAATAATCCTTCTCTTTTAATTATCTTTCTTGTTCAATTAATTTATGACCTTATCCTTATAAATTACTTTCATGTGCTAATCCCCAATCAGTTCTCATAGGACCTCTATAATTATCTTTGACTTGTCTTCCTTCTTCTGTGTCTATAAAATTGGGAATTTGAATGATTAAGAATGGTGCATCATTATAGCCAATGCATACACTTGTTTTTAACTTCAGAATTTTTTATTATGACCAGTCTTTTGAACTATTAATACACAGCTACAGTTAGTCAAAACTAGAATATTTTCCTCAAGAGTCTGGGAAAAAAGTATTAAAGGAAAAGTGATCAAATTTACCTAATTATTTTTATTTTTTAATAAAGGCAGAATTGGTTCCAAAGCTGGGTTATATCAGCTCATAAGACACTCTGTATACACATATTCCTAACGATCAGCCAACAGCATCATGTTAGTACCTTGTAATTAGCGGTGGTGGGAGTATTTCTACCATGAAAATGGCAATCACTATAAGCCAGTGATATCTCCCTGACCTTCTTTGAGCTACAACTTTTGGTGTCTGCATGTATATTTTATCTATAAGTTGTATAGTACTTTACTACTTCTGTGTGGTATTACCCAGTTAGATTAGTTTTATGATCTCTTAAAGGAGTCTATTCTGACTGGCTTAGAGACAAATAAATGCTCATATTAATTGAATAAAATAAAAATTCCCCCAAATGAGAGAATTAAACTTCCATACTTGTTTTATGTTAAAAAAAAAAAAAAAGAGAACATTCTATCAGAAACAAATTCAAATGTTTTAAGAATTCACCCTCACATAATGTAGGGAAGAGGGTTTTTAAAAAATATTCTGGCTTATAAAAACAGCTGTCTTCTCTCTTATCAACATCAAATAAAAAAATAATCATATATTTTGTTCTCTGCTTGGATATGTTCTTCCTAAATGTAGGCAGCTTTACTCTTTGAACAAGGCTGCATTACACCTACTAGGTATTTAAGATCTGAAAAATCTAAATTTACTGTTGACCAAATTAAAGCATTATTCAGAAAACTTTATTTCAGCAATTATATTTTTTAGTATGTCAACCTGATCATGTCCAAGCTTTTTAGGTAACTTAACATCCCAAACTTAAGCTACACTAAGTACATTAATGGATATTCATTAGATATCTAGTTCATTTACAAGTAAGAGAAAACACTGAAATATTAAATAGTAAGCAAAAATTTAAGTTCATATGCTTGTTTGTGTATTTTACAGAGAGAAACTTGAAATAAATTTGGGTCTATTAATAAGTGTGCTCTTTTTTGCCACCTTGAGAAATTTCACGATAAGGGAGGGTATGTGGGTAGAAAACATTCTGAGATGGATGATTGTAAGTTCTGCTGGTCTACCACAAAAGCTGCTACATGACAGCTCATTATCATCTACCTCTAAGTTTTCTCTGAGAAATAAAAATTACTGTCATTAAAAGTTATAATTAATATATATGAATGGGTGTGAAGTGGTACAACTTTGTATGTCAAGTATAAAGAGTGCACTAAGGAAAAAGAGAGTAGGGTTGTCCTAAAGTAAAATTACCAGTTCTAGAATGACAAAGAAGTAAGTGTAAGATAAAAACTGAATGCATGGGGAGCCTGGGTGGCTTAGTCGGTTAAGCGTTCGACTTTCGCTTAGGTCATGATCTCGCGGTTCGTGGGTTCGAGCCCCGCGTCGGGCTCTGTGCTGACTGCCAGCTCAGAGCCTGGAGCCTGTTTCAGTCTGTGACTCCCTCTCTCTCTGACCCTCCCCTGCTCCGCTGTCTCTCTCTCTCTCTCTCCTATANAAAAAAAAAAAAGAAAACAACTGAATGCATATAGAGAGCCGTAGAGAGTTTGGGGAAAAGGACTTTTACTTGTCCCTGCCAGTGCTGGCTATGGTTTGATGGGTTTATTGTTAGGATCAAATATACTGATACAAAAGCAAATAAGTTTTCTCTCTGTTAAAATGCCAAAATTGTCTTGGATATTTTTGGCCTGTCTTAATGATAGATAGTAAAAGAATTTTCTTTGTCTTCTGAGTTATCTGCCAATAAGACAAAGATTCTCTGTTTTATCAAAACAATTTCAGATGAGAGAAAATGTTTTTCTCATTCTGGAAAGAGTTAAATGTCTTTACAAATGTGGTACCACGTAGTTTGTTTTTAAAATATTTTGCTGCCACTTTGATTAAATAGGTAGCTAAGAAGTGTGTGTGTGTGTGTGTGCGCGCACGCACATGCGTGTGTTTCAGTAACCTATGAGTTATTAAATAAATGCTCAAATTTCCTGAAAAGTTTATTTATCTGGCCATCCCCAAATCAAATCCTCAATAAGGAGAGGGCTCCTAGAAAATCACAAATGATTTGTAGTTTCACCTTAGGAAAAGAAACATGCTAAAATATTAAATTTGTTGTGTGTATTGCTATTGATGAGTTAATTGGAGGCACTGCCAAATCAGAAAAACACTGATAAACCTTCTCTTAGTTAAATTCATGTGGGTAAATGTAGCTTATATAGATATTTCAAGGGGGGCACCTGGGTGGCTTATTCGATTGAGTGTCTGACTTAGGCTCAAGTCATGATCTCATGGTTTGTGGGTTTGAGCCCCACACTGGGTTCTGTGCTGACAGCTCAGAGCCTGGAGTCTGTTTCAGATTCTGTGTCTCCCTCTCTTTCTGCCCCTCCCTTCTCTCTCTCTCTCTCTCAAAAATGAGTACACATTTTAAAAAATTAAATATTTCATAAATGGTATACAGGTTTTGGAGAACTGTCTTTGCTTTGTCAATAATGTCTTTCTGTTTATCAGAGTCTTAATGATGCTTTGTGTAAGACTGGACAGCAGTATAGTAGTAGTAGTAGTAGTAGTAGTAGTAGTAGTAGTAGATTATCCTAATTTCAAATATTTTATTTTAAATGTTAACTTGACTGCAGCTTTGCTTCCTTAATTTGAACCTGGTATGATTTTTTCTAGTGACTTTTGGCTAAAGATTCATATCACTTGCCTACGGAGTTGCATTAATTGATTAATTAAGGCACTTAGGACTTACTTATAATATTTTTTACTTGATAATCTTGACATATTCTTGGAATATGCTAACTATATGCTGGGTATATTCCTAATATGTTACATACCAAGTCAGACAAGGATGAAGCCAGATCCCTTTTCCCATTAGCAAATGTTTTCATTCAACTCTCCAAATCTTACAGATCTAGATTTATCCTAACCAGAGTCTGCATATTTTTAAGATGGTTAGAAGTTTTCCCTTGAAAAGAGGATAAGGCACCACTATAGCTAAAATTTACCACTTGAGGCTTTCATTTTTATCTTTCTCTCATAATATAGGGATTCACTCTACTATAAAGTTATTTGGGATATGCAACAAGTATTTCCATATTCACAAAAGCTATTTTACCACAATCAAGTCCATGGAAAAACAAAATGGGCCAATAACACTCTTAAAATCAAACTATCCAAAGACTTTGAGAAATTTAACTTGTGCTGACCTGAAGTCTTGCCTTTAGTTCTAATTATCTTTTGACTCTCATCCACTCATCTACATAGATTATCCCTTGTAAAATAGTATTCTCCTAGACATCAGGAGATTCTGATTTGACCCAGTTAGAGATCCTTAAATACCGCAAGATTTTATTAAATATACTCATTTAACACAAGCATGTCAGTTATGCCTCTCCTCCATCTTACCACAGCTCTGCATATTCTTAAGAATATGGTCTTATTCTTAAGACCTGGTCTTCTGGAATAGATACCACAGAAAGACAAATCTTGAATCTTGCTGCCTCCTAACTACCAACATCTTTGTAAAACTACAGGATTGCAACTTTGGGTCTGTGTTTCACATTCAAAAACATGCAAGTTTAATAGCAAATGAAAATCTAACACAGGAAATGTTGAAGGTTCTTTCGAGAGCTTTCAGAAGCCAACAACAACATGAAATTGACTGTTTTCCCAAAACTCATAAGAGAAGCAGATGACATCATGAAGTAACCAGCTTCCACCCAAGAAGTTGGAACAAGCTCCCACTGGACTCCCCTACTTAAATCACTGCCATTTCCCTTCTTTATCTACTCTTTGTCTTATTCCTTCCTTCTCATCAACCTTAATGCAACCCTCCCTTTATTACCTAACATCCCAAGATGGCATCTCCCCTCTGTCTTCGGTCTCCTTTACTTCCCCAGCCAATGGGGAACAAAACTCCATCATAAAATTTTCTCAAACTGTTTCGGTCACTCTCAATCTCACAGATAACATGACCCCCACCTGACCCTAGGAACAACATTTAGTTGCCCCCTCTCTCAGCACATACCAGGGAGATTTCCTCTTGGTGCTTCATCTTAGTGGACCTATTAGCAAGCTATCGCCACATCTTCAATCCCAACCTCTTGCCAGGTAATGACTAAATCTTCAATCTCAACATAACTAATACTTCCCCTAAAATTGCCATACCCGATGACTCCTCTTCCCATAATCAGGTCTTCGATAAAAACAAGAGAGGTGCGGGGCGCCTGGGTGGCTTAGTCGGTTAAGCGTCCGACTTTCACTTAGGTCGTGATCCCACGGTTCCTGGGTTTGAGCCCCACGTCGGGCTCTGTGCTGACTGCCAGCTCAGAGCCTGGAGCCTGTTTCAGTCTGTGACTCCCTCTCTCTCTGACCCTCCCCTGCTCACGCTGTCTCTCTCTCTCTCTCCTAGAAATAAATAAAACATTAAAAAAAATTAAAAAAACAAAACAAGAGAGGTGCTTTCATTCCTCATAACAGTCATTTTTTTTTTCTTCACCATTTTTAAATCAGACTTACAGCTTATACCTCCTTTTCCCACATCATTCTTCCCTGTGTCTTTGGAATCCTTGTCCAGTATTTCCAAATATTCAACCACCCTCTTCATGACCATGTGCCCCTCTGGAGACTAAAATAATCACTCCAAAAAGAAGCAACAGTAGGGTAACAGGGAGAAATCCATGGATAGAATCAATGACTATCTGCATACATTTTAAGAATCATTATACCCATAATGGAAAGTAGACAATAAGAAGGTGTGGTTAAAACCTTTTTCTGTTCAGTTGGTCTTTGACACTATCAGAACAGTGATACTTGTCTTTCTATTAATGAAGTGAACTGGATTCTGGAATGAAGCTCTTACCATAAAACTTTATTGGTAAACTAAGTAGGAACAAACACCTTACTCAGATCAAATCAAATCACTCAGCATAGTAGTTGGGGGCAATATTTATTGACAGAAGACAGGAGATCTATTTTTTTTTTTTTTATTTGAACACATAAGAGGATCTCATTAGAGTGTGACCTTCTAAAAGCAGTTGTTGTGCTACTTAGGATTCCTTTTATTATTAATATTCAGTTGTACTAAACTAGAACAGTTTGAATGTAAAGCTTATCTCTAAAGCTTTATTATTGTTATCAGCTACTGCTTTTCTTTCTTTTTTTTCCAGAAGTGAAATTAGGACACCACAAAAAACTTGCTGGCCTAAGATTAAAACTATTTATGAAAACCTTTCTTAAATGTTATTAAGCGAGTATCCACTTGATAAAGGATTAAAAATATTTCTTTATTTTTACTGTAGGGCAACAAAATGGTACAGTTGTATATGAAATTTATATTTATAAAGATGACAACAGAAGCATCTTTAACAAATAATAAAACCTCCTTGAGAAGTAGCATTAGTGTTGAAGACTTCAGTCACTGCTCATCATACTTGATCTTGTTACCTTTTTCTATTTTTGAGAGTTTAACTGCTTATAGTTCAGCAAAGGTCAGAGCATTTCCTTTTTTTCCCTTTTTTCCCCTTTTTGGAGGGATGTTTTATATATGCTGTGAAATATTAACTCAACTAATTTTTAATGTATTTGTTTGTAAAACTTTCAGGGAGAACTGAAGGGCCCATAACATTTCAACTTCTTTTCTCAATGATTTAGGACAGTGGTAATTCAAGAGAAGATAGTTTTGTTGTAAAACACAATTGAGTGCTTGCAATTAGCCTCATTTGTAAATTGAAACTAAGTGCTCGAAGATACTTTTATCAAGCATCCTTGTGAATCCTGTACAACTGGTCCCTTTCTAAGTGTTTTTCACACCGAGAACATTGAAGCTTTCCAATAGTGGGCGGTCCCTATTCCGCAGCTTCTGTCTCACCTTATTTTTCACCTTGTCTTTCTCATTCCCTCTGTCACACACCCACACCTACACACTTTTACATTTCTTTTTTCTCCTTTCTCTTCTTTCTTTCCTGTCTTCTTTCCTTTTTATAGTTCTCCACTCAAGTCTTTTTTAGTAGAGTAAGATAAAATATTGTTTTAGGCAAAAAAAAGCATTCAAAATATTATTATGATTTATGAAGCAATGCAACATTAACAAATTAAAAACAAAGCAAAGTAACTGACTTTTACTAGTTTCAACTTCCAGAGTTCCACCTACCACACCTGCTCGGAAATCTATTCACTAAGGACAGTATGGTTGGGATCAATTTATCCATGAGCTTCTCGTATAAGTTCAAGTTCCTTTCAATTCATTGAAACCCAAGGAACAACTAGCCCTAGTGAAGGTCTATAAATGGCCTGTGTGGAGGATGGAAAATTCCTGAATGTAACATATTGCTCCATTGAAACCACTCAGTATTTTATTAGGGACTTAATATAACAGAAAGTCAGATGCTAGAAATCACACCAGTAATTTAAACTGGAAAGTGGAGTGAAAGATGAATAATACTGAACAGGGGTAAGGGGGGGTTCTGTGGGGGGTACTCAGCAGTGACTGAAGAGGCAGAAACTATTTCTAGGCTGAGGGAAAGTGAGCATGGAAGGGACTTAGAAAATTAGATGAGAGCCAGCCCTGCAAACTGACTTTTGAGAAGATGAGTGGCTTCCACAAAAACATGCAGCCTTCTGGTGTAAACAAAATTGCCAAAGGCTCAGACTTGGATTAAGTGTCAGGGTGTGAGCTGCCTCTGGAATCCTGGAGCAGCTAGTGGTTTGGCAGTGGGAGAGAAGGGCTGACCTTGGACGCTGAGTGTTGCCACCCCACTAAGGTCTTGAGAAACTTTACAGATGGGAGGAACCATGGCCACAGGCCCCCCCCCCCCCCCCCACGCCCTACCCAAGCACTCTTAAAATGCTGCATCAAAGCACATGCTGGAATAAGGATGCTGGAAGAAGGAAGGGAAAGTCTTTCTGCTGTTCAGGCCTGGGCACCCTCCTGCACACATCTGCACTCTGTGAACACATGGTGGTTGTCACACAAGAATAAGACAACTGTATGTGTCCACTTAGAAGAGAATGCTTTCCTTCATATTTGTGAAGTACTCAATCTCTCCCCCAAATAAAGATACACATGTGATTCAGTGTAGCCTGTACCCATTGCTCCTTAGGTTCATTGCTATGGAAATTCATTTACCTTCTCACTCCATTATTTAAAGATTAAATTAGAGGGGTTCCTGGGTGGCTTGGTCGGTTAAGGGCACAAGTATTGATTTTGGATCAGGTTATGATCCCAATTGTGAGATGGAGCTCCCCTGTGAGCATGGAGCCTGCTTCAGATTCTCTCTTCCCCTCTTCCTTTACTTCTCCCCTGCACCTGAACACATTCTCTCTTTCAAAAAATCAATCAATCAACCAATATTGAATTATAAACTCAACATCAAACATTCTTGCCCCATCACCTAGAGCACAGGTGCTAAGAAGGAGGTTGTTTATTTATTTTTCTTTAAAGTTTATTTTTAAGAGAGACAGAGAGAGAGACAGAGAGAGATAGAGTATGAACAAGGAAGGGGTAGAGAGAGAAAGAGGGAGACACAGAATCTGAAGTAGGCTCCAGACTCTGAGCAGTCAGCACAGAGCCTGACACAGAGCTTGAACTCACTAACCATGAGATCATGACCTGAGCTGAAGTCTGACACAACCACTGAGCCACCCAGGTGCCCCAGAGATGCTAATTGATAACTTCTTAGTGCTTCACAGGTAATGTCTAGGTGTTGTAGAAAATAATTTAACCAACTTTTACTCTTAGCAATATCATCACTTATATTTGGATAACTATGATAAATCTATTATACCTCAATTTATGTACATGCAGGCTATAATTTTGTACAATGTATTTTCATTTCAAATGTCCATGGCTCTAGGGCTGCACATAGTTTCCTGTATTTGTGCTGCATTGTTTCCTATTGTTCAAAATGACTATTCATTTCCTTTGCTCTTTAAAAAATGTTTTTCTTACTGATTTGTAAAAATTCCTTATATATTTTGAAAGTTTATTCCTTACTGTCTCTGTCACAGGTAATTCCATTTGGGCTTAGCTTTCTGCTTTTGTTTTTATGCCTTTTGATAAACCTTTTGATAGTCTGTAATTTTGATGTACTTTATCTATCTTTCTCTTTATGGATTAGATTTTTGCGTCTGTTTAAATAAATGTCTTTCTACATTGAGTTTTAAAACTTCTATATGTTGTTTTCTAAAAGAGAATAATTGTGTGTATACTCTTTGGTACTTAATCTACCCATGCTAAATATAACTGCAAGTCTATGCTCAGTAAAACAATACTTTTAAAAATGTTCACACAATTGATAAATTATTTCCTTTCTTTCTTCTAATTTTTATTGTTTATTCCCCTGCACTCATTTCTTATGTTTGTACTCAGGCAAGAACCCATTTCTGGATTTTCTCTATTTGTTTTTAAAATTAGGTTGTCTAGAGGCACCTGGGTGGCTCAGCTGGTTAAATTTCTGACTCTTGACTTCGGCTCAGGTCATGATCTCAAGGTTTGTGAGTTCGAACCTCACATCTAGCACTGTGCCCCAAGCTGGCAGGGTAGAGCCTGCTTGAAATTCTCTCTCCCTCTCTCTCTGCCCCTCCCCTGCTTGCTTTCTATCACTATCTTAAAAATAAATAAAAATAAACCTTAAAAAATTAGATTGTCTAATAGCGTATGAACTTATATTCATTTTCCCCAAAGAATCTGCTTTTTTACAAGTGTTTTTTCTACCTATATTATCTAATTCTTTCATTTTCCTTAAACATTTTCTTCATTTTTTCCACTATTTTTTTATATTTATTCTCAAGCTTTTTGTTTTAATTTATTTTTTTCATTTACTGATTTACATATTTAGTACATTCAATTTTTCTTTTACTGATTATATCCCAAAGATTCTTGAAAAGAAGCTTATTTCCCTATTATCAGTGTACAGTAAATAATAAATATCAGAACTTGAGGATGTGTCAGTATATGGATTTATGTATATATTTATTACATTTGTTTGTTGATTATGTTATTTAGATTCTCTTTAATGCTCTTCTTTAATCTACTTGAATTATCTTTGACTGATAACTATTATTGGTGTGTATCTTTGTGTTTGTTTTTCTGTTATTACCTATAGTTTCTGCTGCATGAAATTTGCAGCTGAGTGTTTTTAAAAAATCTATTCTGCCATTGTGATCCTGGCTGGAGATACTTTTATATTGATTTTGTGTTTGGTATGAGGTAGTGTACATTTAAAATTTTTTCCAGATTTATAACCATGCATGTTCAGCTCCATTTTACTGAAAATATTGTCCCTTTCTACAATGATCTGAAATATCTTCTCTTATATGTTAAAAGTCCATGTATATATGGGTAAGCTTTAGGCTCTCTTTTCTACTTAACTGTTCAATATATTTGTTCTGCCAAAATCCTCAGTAATAAATCTGGTAGCTTTTCAAAGAAATCCTTTGCTGATTTATTATCAGTATCTTCTCTGGCTATTTTTACTTTTTCTACAGTATCATTTTATGAACCTTCTACAGATACAGCCTATTTCTCTACCTCTTAAATCTGGATAGGCTTTAGTTTGCTTTGGCCAAAACAATATGGTGGAAGAAATGTTGTGGTAGTTCTGAGTCCATGCCTCGAGAGGGCTTATCTGTTCTCTCTCAGAACATGGCCGCTGAAATGGGGGCACATTCATGCTCATCTGTGGGATGATGAGAAATAACAATGCTCTGTCAATATCATTGCCCTCACAGTAATCAGCCAACTACACACTCATCTATCAGTTGACCGCAATATATGTGTAAGCTCAACTTACATCAACTGAGCATAGCCAGATCAGCTAAACTTCTTAGTTGACCCATATTTTCATGATTAATATACATATTTGTTGTTTCAAGCCACTAAGTGTTGTGGTAGATTTAATTCAAAATAGATGATTGATATAAGAGGTTAAATTTTAATATGGTAGTTTTTGTCAGTATTTGGGTGTGTGCTTTGCACAATTTGTTTACTTTTTAAAAGTGCTATCTACATAAAATGTCGTAAATATTTCCTCATGCTTTGTAAAAGTTTTGACACATGACTTTCTCATTTTAGGTTGAAATAAACTGGAGTTTATTTTTTAAATTTTTTTTGTTTCATTTATTTTTGAGACAGAGTGTAACAGAGCATGAGTGGGGGAGGGTCAGAGAGATAGGGAGACACAGAATCTGAAGCAAGTTCCAGGCTCTGAGCTGTCAGCACAGACCCCGATATGGGGCTTGAACTCACAAACTGTGAGATCATGACCTGAGCTGAAGTTGGATGCTTAACCAACTGAGCCACCCAGTTGCCCATGGGAATTTATTTTTTATTTAAGAATGAGGTGGGTACCAATTTAATTTATTTATAATATGGATAGTTAATTGTCCCAGCAAATTTATTGAAAATTTCTTCACATATGTATAATGCTGTATCATTTATATATATTAAATCTCCATATAAGATTTGGGCTCTCTGGCATCTCCATTATGTTCTATTCATTCTTTATTTTCCTGACCCTATGTCAATAACATCATCTACCACCACCCCATCATTCTTTTTCATGAGTATATCAACTGTTTTAAGGCATTTTAATTTATATGTAAAACATATAATTTGCTTATTAAATTCCTCAAAAATATTATTGCCATTTTGATTGGAATTGCATTGAATATGAAAATATTGACATTGTTCCAATTATTTTTAGCATTTAATAGCAAAATGTAGGTTTGATATTTGTTTTCTGGTCAATTATTAAAGACATATACATTTCATATGTGCTAAAATTATTTTCAAAAACACTTTTCATTTATCATTCATCTTATTAATTCTAACTGTTCCTTCAAAATGCAATTTATCACATATTTCAAGAAGTTTTGGTCATTTTCTTTATTATTTAATGCTCCTGACACTACTAATTCACCTGTTTCTTTTTGTATTTATTCATTTCTCCTTGCTTCCAATCTACATTTTAGAGAATCATGTTTCAAAGGACAAATGAACACTTGACTTCCAAGTAGGTCCAGCCAATGAGAAGAGAAGGAAACAGGACATATTTTTCTCCCTTATTCTGACTTACACAGTAATTCAAATGCGGGCTCTGTCTTTTGCTTCTGTAAGTAGTTATCTCTAGATTGGACCCAGATCTCCACACGACTCCCCCAACTCCCAATGTGTGGTCCTAGACATTTCTGGTTGGCCTTTATTTCTGGGATCTAGTAACTCCATCCTCCTCCATTATCCTTCCAGCCCTATATAGTTATAGATCTATCTGTCTTTCTCATACTTTTGATGGCAAGATTATCTCACTGAAACTCTTGGTTAATCAATATAGTGACTAATTGACTGTAGTCTACTCTCTTAAAGTATACTTTAAAAGGATTTCCACTTTAAAGACTTACAGTGATTTCTGATTTTTCTGTATTCTCTCATCATACTTCAGGTATACCTCTTACATCTTTTCCTCTAACAATTGGTTCACTTGCTTTTCCTCTTACTGGACCATCAACTGCTTGATAGAAAGAAACTCATCTTGGTATGTTTCTAAAATAATACCTAGGAGGGGCGCCTGGGTGGCTTAGTCGGTTAAGTGTCCGACTTTCACTTAGGTCATGATCTCACGGTTCGTGGGTTCGAGCCCCGTGTCGGGCTCTGTGCTGACTGCCCTCTTGGAGCCTGGAGCCTGTTTCAGTCTGTGACTCCCTCTCACTCTGACCCTCCCCTGCTCACGCTGTCTCTCTCTCTCTCTCCTAGAAATAAATAAAAAAACATTAAAAAAAATAAAATAAAATAATACCTAGCAAAAATATTTTGCATTTCAAAACTATATGAATAATGAAAAGAATACGCTAAATGAATTGCCAAATCAAATAAATTTTGGTTAAACTGTATCATCCATTAAGTTTTGAAGCTCTATCACCTACCTCTTTTAGGCTCACACAAAAGCGATGCTCCAGGTTGGTCATTCTGAGTCACTCTCTAGACTCTGGGTCTTCTGCCTCTGCCTCTGTTTTTCCTCTGATCAGACTCTCTTTCTTGATATACTGATTACATTTTATCCTTAAATAGAGAAACACTGTATCTAAAATTAGACATCATACCTGGGAGTTTAGGTTAATACTTGTATAGCCAAGCCAATGTTCTTTTTATTAATATTTGTCAAGAAATTATTTTTCTCTCCTACTTTCTTTTCTACTAATACCTTAATTTTCCTGTTGAAAATAGCATTTGTCTGGATTTTGTTAAATTGTAATAATAAGAAATCTTACCACTCACTTTTTCTCTATTTACCTTGTATTTTTTTCCTCTTTTATGATTTTTACTGTATTCATCAAGGTGTCTTCATTCTTTAATCACTATAAAACTATGCATTTTATTTTTATTATTTTAGAACTTTTTCTTAAATATTTAGCACAACACACCAGGCTTAATTATTCCACAGTTAATTTTATCCCTCATTTTATACTTGAAACACATATATGCATATATGCTGTTGAATCACTTTGTTTGCAAACACATGCCTAAAATTCAGAATGGCAAGTAGGTAGTAATATATAACCAGTGCCTGAAAATATCTGACATGTAAAGAATTAAAACTTGATTTTGATCTGTTATAATTATCAATAATTTGCATAACATTTTATGTAACATACTACTGTCTTTTTTCTCTTCTTCAAGTGTCTAGTTGTTTAGATATCATGAGTTCCATTATTTTTATGTGCAGTGATTTGTTGCATAATGTTTGTACCTTTCTGGATCAGCCATGCCTTATTACAGGTTGGAAAAAAAAAAAAAAGCAAAACGGTATAATTTAGAACAATTAAGGACAACTGACATTTGATGCTCTTTTCTCTGAAACTAAGAATAAATGGTTTGTTTTGAAGATAGGGTTTTTAAAAAGGGTTAAATGATTCGACGTTTTCAGTAATAGTAGAAGTACTTTTGAAAAAGTACTATGTTTTGACCCTTTATCACAAATATTGATGATTTGTTGGCTTGATACATCATTCAGGTGATTGTAACAATCTGAAGAATCAGTTAGTCTTTCATCATCCGAGAGTAAACTCACGGGAACCTCCCCATCCAGCGTAAAACCTTGCAATATCACACTCATCAACTGTTTTTCCATAGCAAACAAATCTTTTGAATGTGTTGTAAGGAGAGCCAGTTCTATCTCCATTCTGTCATAGAGCACCTTGATTTTAACTAAGATGGTAATGTCTCAAGAGTTCTGTAATTACATAGACACAATACTGGAGACTGAAATATTAACCGACAAAAACAAAGGTAGACTAGAGTCAATTATTTGTGAATACTACATGTAAGGCCCTCTGTGTGGAGCACTTTGCCCAGAAGTGTTAGAGTAAAATGTCAGTGATTGAATCTTGTTATTTTAGTGGACTTGTGTCTCTGGCCTTGCCTTTCACCAGTGTTCTTAGCTGCTGCTTTCTATGAGAAGGGGAAACTGGTTGGGACTACAGCTGGGGAAATGTCCTTTCCCTAGACTGGACAAAGCTTTGGAAAAGTCTTTTTCCCTGGAGAGTAGACTTTTCTTATAGAGAACACTGGCTGTATTTCACATTAGTTACTCTTTTCCTTCCTCTGCTGGTGACTGGACATATTTCCTTGCTCTTTACTGTGAGAAACTAGTGAGTTTTTCTTAAAGGTGAAACCTACAAATTGGTGGCCCTCCCACTAGACTCTGACTTCCAAGAGTTCCTCACTATTCTCACTCAAGTTCATACTCAGCTTTTAGGAATTCATCAAAGTTGATATATATCTGTTCTTGCCACCTTATGGCTCCAATGGTTTCTCTTCCAGGTAAGGATAGTTCAGCTGGGACTCTCTGAAACTGCCTTTCTCATTGGATTTCAGATTGTCTAGTGACCTTTATTATCGGATGGGTCTAAGAAAATTTGTTGAGTTTTAGCTGATCCAGATTTTTTTCTTGTAAGCATAGGAGTGATGGCTTTCAAGATGTTTATACTTTGGAGCTCCAAAATATTTTTTAATGTTTACTTTTGAGAGAGATAGAGACAGAGCACAAGCAGGGGTGGAACAGAGAGAGAGAGGGAGACACAGAATCTGAAGCAGGCTCTAGTCTCTGAGCTGTCAGCACAGAGCCCAACGCAGGGCTCAAACTCACAACTGCAAGACCATGACCTGAGCAGAAGTTGGATGCTTAACCAACTGAGCCACCCAGGTGCCCCTAAACCTTTTTGATAGTTTATGTTCACCTCTCAAAGGTTAGGCATATATATGCTGTTGCTATATCACTTGGTGGAATGGAGACTATTTTATAGCAGTGAGTGTCATGCAAGAGCATTATATACCCTTATATGAAAGCAACTCTTTAACTTGGCATCTTATCAAGCTAGCAACACAGCCATATCTGTGTTGTTCACTCCCCAGAAAGTCTCTGTGGTATGTTATTAAGCTGATCATCATATCCAAATCCTTTGAAGAAGGCTTATGGCCTTACTTCTATCACTGGTATTGCAGAAGTAGTTAACACTAAGAGTTAAATCATGCAATTTCATCTTCATAATAAGAGCAATGGAAATGTGCCCAGGAACCTCAAAATATAAGGTAAGACTTACTCTAATTGTTAAATTATAGCATGCACAGAAATTATAGAATTAGAGACTAGAAGCTACACCTTTACAGCCCAATTTCACCACCTACTAGCTGGAATAATATTAAACAAGTAGGTGTCCTACCTTATGTAGTGTTGATTTCCTTTTCTCAACTCTTTTAACCTGTCTACAACAGTTACTTCCTCCTTTTAAAAGACCTCCTTCTTGGTTTCGCCTTACCCCATTACCTTTTTGTATCAACCGCAGTCTAATGATGGACACAAAAACCACTCAGTGTTTGGAATAGGAGGCTTTTCCTGCAGGGAATGGATTAAAATGTTGATAGAAAAGCCAAAAACCAACAGGGGATGGAGACGGTTTGTTAACCCAGAACTTAACAAAAGCCAAGATCAAGATCAACCATCATGAAGATAAAGGAGTGAAGAGTTTTGTGGTGGTTCGGAAGCTTGAACTATAGCGGGTAGTTCAGGCAGCTGGAACCCAGCAGAGAGGTGGGCATGAATGCTGTTGGAGGTGGACATGCTACCTGAGGCATGAGAGCCTGGAGAGTCATCTTGGAGCAGGTCATCTACCTGTGGAAGCAACACCACACTGGGAAATAAAAGTGATTGATTCAAAAGCAAAGGTGCCCAAGAAGAGTACGCTGTCCGCTCTGACTTTACTGTATCTTTGGTTGGTCTTCCTCAATTTACCATTCCTTTTAACCTTAATTTCATAAACTTTAATCTCAGTCATCTTTTTGTTTTCCCTCTACACACTATGTTTATTATATTGACACCTCACCTGCTCACATTGTTTAACTACTTCTAAATGCTATGTCCCCAGATTGTGCCTTTGCTGAATATCTCATTACCAGTACATCTTTCGTGGACCTTAAGATTAGTAAGTTCAAAATGAAGCTTCTAACTTTTTCATTTTCAACCTGTTTCTTGCACAGTAAATTAAATACATGTTCCATATGTCCATCCTCTTTTCTCACTACCTTTGCTCCATTTCAAAACAAACTATTTTCCTTTCAGGTCAATCTTCTGTCCCTTTACCTCTATTCTCTTGATCTTGAGATCTGTCTTCCATTATGTTTGATTGATCTTTCTAATTCTAAATCTGATTAAGCTTCTCTCTTAGATACAATGTTCTTATGACTCTCCATTGATCCAATATGGCTGCAGCTTTACCCCAGTGACCTGTCTTTCATTAGATTTTTGTAAATGCTTATATCACCAACAGTATGGAAATACTTAAAATTCTCTCAAAACATTGTTTTAATAAGTCCCATAGTTTTATACGTGTTGTTCCCTCACTATTTAAAATCTTTTCCCTTGTTCACCTACTTAATTCTAACTTGTCCAGAAAGACACTTTAATTACATCTTTGCAGAAGGGTTTTTGATCTCTGTTATTATTTACATATCTTCTAATCCACACCCCAGTTTATGTAAAGTTTCACATATGTTCCTTATTCTGATTAATATTAATATGCCAGAAAACCACATCTTTCTCTTTCTCTCTCTGTCTCTCTCTGTCTTTCTCCTTCTCTCTCATTTGTCATCAAGAGATATCTCTGGAAGTGATTCCTTGGAGTTCTAGTTCTAGCTGGGTAATTCTACTTTCAGTGATTTCAAATCCCATAATGCCAACTTCCACTGTGGTATTGACCTTCACCAGATGGTCCTGAATTCTGGGCTCTGGTATCATCATGGCTTCCCCATGTCCCTTCAGACCTATTTTAGTAGTGGCTTCCTGCTGCTTTAATATCCATTTAGGTTCTTAGCTCTTTAATCGTTGGTATAAAGTCCTCTATTTGAATCTAAAAATTTTGTTTCTCTGATTACTCGCATAGCCTATTAGACATATCTCTCACCTACTGCACTACAATAGCTCATCACTAGTTTGTCTTCCTCTCTTGTCCACCAGCTTCATGATGTATCATTACTCATTTCTGTTTCATAAATCTTCATGTTTGTATCCACGATGCCTAGAAAATCATTTGCTTTTAAAAATAGTGTAGGTGCTGTCTAAGTTTTTATTCATGGACAGTGTTTAAATTCTTTAATTCTTTATTTTCCTCAAAATATAGTACCAGTCAACTTTGTAAATTCTAGTCCCTGTATCTCCACCACCCCCAGATCCTAACTTTTCATAAAAGCTTAGGGTTCAGGCACACCACACACCACTCTGTTATTCCAATTCACCCTTTCAATACCTCTGACATTTTGGTCCTGATACTATTTCTGGGCTTTCTTTCTTCCTTTGTGTGCTGATGAAATTCCCCTCCATTTATCCAGGTCATATGTCATATTTTCTCTAAAGCTTCCCAGGAAAAGTTCTTTCCATCTTCTATGTTGACGTATCATTTATCAGATGTAGCAACAATTAAAATATTTGATCTTTCATGTGTCTATATCACTAAATAACATCAGAGAGGATACTCCTTTGTTTATTCATGAAACAGTAATTTTCAAAATTATAGTGTAAGTTGGCTTTATTATTTCATGTTCTATCACTAAATTTTAATTATATTAATAGTAAAAATCTCTGATTGTCTTCTGTTAGATTCCTTCATAGTGTTAGCAGTATTTATTATGCTTTTTATTTCATAAATATTTATTGAAATATTTGACCACTTTTTTGATAAATGCACAGGACTAAATATAGGTCATATTGTCACATGGTAAATAAGCCTGATTGTATATCTGGCAAGGTAATATTTTATATTATCATAGCTACATTAGAAGAATGGTACATTCTTATAAATGCAATGTGTTCTGCAAATGTAACTGACAATTTAAAATAAGGAATTTATATGTGAAAGAGAGCATGGTGACTATAACGCTCCTTCTGTGTGAAGGAGTGATGTGTAGCATTGATGTTGATAACAACAACCTCAAGGTAGGAGGGAGAAGGAAAGAGGAAGATTGACAACCTCTTTACTCATTGATTTACTTATTTAACAACGCTAAGAAACCTTTTTTTTTTTTTTTTACAAATAGTTTATTGTCAAATTAGTTTCCACATAACACTCAGTGCTAATCCCCAAAGTGCCCTCCTCCATGCCCATCTCCCCCTCCCCCCCACATCCATCAGTCCTCAGTTTTTGTCAGCATTCAAGAGTCTCTCATGGTTTGCCTCTCTCCCTTTCCCCCACCATTTCCGCCCTTCTTCTCCCCCTTGTTCCTCCGTCAAGTTCCTCCTAATCCTCCTATACGTGCAAACATATGATATTTGTCCTTCTCTGCCTGACTTATTTCGCTCAGCATAACACCCTCAAGGTCCATCCATGTTGCTACACATGGCCAGATTTCATTGTTTCTCATTGCCATGTAGTATTCCATGGTATAGATAAACCACATCTTCTTGATCCATTCATCTGTTGATGGACACTTAGGCTCTTTCCATGTTTTAGCTATTGTGGAGAGTGCTGCTATGAACATTGGGGTACATGTGCTCCTATGCCTCAGCATTTCTGTATCCCTTGGGTAAATTCCTAGCAGTGCTATTGCTGGGTCATAAGGGAGTTCTATTGTTAGTTTCCTGAGGAACCTCCACACTGTTTTCCAGAGGGGCTGTACCAGTTTACATTCCCACCAACAGTGTAGGAGGGTGCCCGTTTCTCCACATCCTCGCCAGCATCTAGAGTTCTCTGATTTGCTCATTTTAGCCACTCTGACTGGCGTGAGGTGGTATCTCAGTGTGGTTTTGATTTGTATTTCCCTGATGAGGAGGGATGCTGAGCATCGTTTCATGTGTCTGTTGGCCATCTGGATGTCCTCTTTGGAGAAGTGTCTGTTCATGTCTTCTGCCCATTTCTTCACTGGGTTGTTTGTTTTTCGGGCGTGTAGTTTGGTGAGTTCCTTATAGATTCTGGATATTAACCCTTTATCTGATATGTCATTTGCAACTATCTTTTCCCATTCCGTTGGTTGCCTATTAATTTTCTGGGTTGTTTCCTTGGCTGTGCAGAAGCTTTTAATCTTGATGAGGTCCCAACAGTTTATTTTTGCTCTTGATTCCCTTGCTTTTGGGGATGTGTCAAGTAAGAAGTTGCTGCGGTGGAGGTCAAGGAGGTTGTTTCCTGCTTTCTCCTCTAGGGTGTTGATAGTTTCCTGTCTCACGTTCAGGTCCTTTATCCATTTTGAGTTGATTTTTGTGCATGGTGTGAGAAAATGATCTAGTTTCATTCTTCTGCATGTTGCTGTCCAGTTCTCCCAACACCATCTGTTAAAAAGGCTGTCTTTTTTCCATTGGATATTCTTTCCTGCTTTGTCAAAGATCAGTTGGCTGTATACTTTTGGGTCCACTTCTGAGTTCTCAATTCTGTTCCATTGGTCTATGTGTCTGTTTTTGTGCCAATACCATACTGTCTTGAGGATGACAGCTTTGTAGTAGAGGCTGAAGTCTGGGATGGTGATACCTCCCGTTTTGGTTTTATTTTTCAGTATTACTTTGGCTATTCGGGGTCTTTTGTGGTTCCATACAAATTTTTGGATAGTTTGTTCTAGTTTTGAGAAGTATGCTGGTGCAATTTTGATTGGAATTGCATTGAATGTGTAGAGTGCTTTAGGTAGTAATGACATCTTAACTATATTTATTCTTCCTATCCATGAGCATGGAATGTTTTTCCATTTCTTTGTGTCTTCTTCAATTTCCTTCATAAGTTTTCTATAGTTTTCATCATACAGATCTCTTGTATCCTTGGTTAGGTTTATTCCGAGGTATTTTATGGTTTTTTGTGCAATTGTGAATGGGATCAGTTTCTTGATTTCTCTTTCTGTTGCTTCATTATTGGTGTATAAAAATGCAACCGATTTCTGTACGTTGATTTTGTACCCTGCAACTTGGCTGAATTCTTGGATCAGTTCTAGTAGGCTTCTGGTGGAGTCTGTCGGGTTTTCTATGTAGAGTATCATGTCATCTGCGAAGAGTGAAAGTTTGACTTCCTCTTTGCCAATTCTGATGCCTTTGATTTCCTTTTGTTGTCTGATGGCTGATGCTAGGACTTCCAGCACTATGTTAAACAACAGTGGTGAGAGTGGACATCCCTGTCGTGTTCCTGATCTCAGGGGGAAAGCTCTCAGTTTTTCCCCGTTGAGGATGATGTTAGCTGAAGGCTTCTCATAGATGGCTTTGATGATGTTTAAGTAGGTTCCTTCTATCCCAACTTTCTCGAGAGTCTTTATTAAGAAGGGATGCTGTATTTTGTCAAATGCTTTTTCTGCATCTATTGACAGGATCATATGGTTTTTATCTTTTCTTTTATTGATATGATGGATCACATTGATTGATTTGCGAATGTTGAACCAGCCCTGTAACCCAGGAATGAATCCCACTTGATCTTGGTGGATGATTCTTTTGATATGCTGCTGGATTCGATTTGCAAGGATCTTGTTGAGAATTTTTGCATCCGTATTCATCAAGGATATTGGCCTATAGTTCTCTTTTTTTGCTGGATCTCTGTCTGGCTTGGGAATCAGAGTGATGCTGGCTTCATAAAATGAGTCCGGGAGTTTTCCTTCGACTTCTATTTTTTGGAATAGCTTGAGAAGAATTGGGATTAATTCTGTTTTAAATGTCTGGTAGAATTCCCCAGGGAAACCATCAGGTCCAGGGCTCTTATTTGTTGGGAGATTTTTGATCACTGATTCGATTTCTTCACTCGTTATGGGTCTGTTCAGGTTTTCTATTTCTTCCCGTGTGAATTTTGGTAGTGAGTGTGTGTTTAGGAATTTGTCCATTTCTTCTAAGTTGTCCAATTTGTTGGCATATAATTTTTCATAGTATTCCCTGATAATTGCTTGTATTTCTGAGGGGTTGGTTGTAATAAGTCCATTTTCATTCATAATTTTGTCTATTTGGGTGCTCTCTCTTTTCTTTTTGATAAGCCTGGCTAGAGGTTTGTCAATTTTGTTTACTTTTTCAAAAAACCAACTCTTGGTTTCATTGATCTGTTCAATTGTTTCTTTGGTCTCTATGTTGTTTATTTCTGCTCTAATTTTTACTATTTCTCTTCTTCTACTGGGTTTAGGGCGTTCTTGTTGCTCTGCCTCTAGCTCCTTTAGGTGAGCTGTTAGATTTTGGACTTGTGCTTTTTCTAATCTCTTGAAATAGGCCTGGAGAGCAATGTACTTTCCTCTTAGGACTGCCTTGGCCGCATCCCATAGATTTTGAATTGTTGTGTTTTCATTTTCATTTGTTTCCATATATTTTTTAATTTCCTCTCTAATTGCCTGATTGGCCCATTCATTCTTTAGAAGGGTGTTCTTTAACCTCCATGTTTTTGGCGGTTTTCCAGACTTCTTCCTGTAATTGATTTCAAGTTTCAAAGCATTGTGATCTGACAGTGTGCATGGTATGATCTCTATTCTTTTATATTTATTGAGGGCTGCTTTATGTCCCAGTATGTGATCTATCTTGGAGAATGTGCCATGCGCACTTGAGAAGAAAGTAAATTCCCTGGCCTCAGGATGTAAAGTTCTAAATATATCCGTCAGATCCATCTGGTCCAATGTGTCTTTCAAGTCCATTATTTCTTTAGTGATTTTCTGTCTGGTTGACCTATCCATTGCTGTAAGCGGAGTATTAAAGTCCCCTGCTATTAGCACATTCTTATCTATAAGCTTGTTTCTGTTTGTGATTAATTGTTTTAGATATTTAGGTGCTCCCATATTCGGTGCGTAGACATTTATGATTGTTAGTTCTTCCTGATGGATGGACCCTGTAATTATTATGTAGTGCCCTTCTTCATCTCTTGTGATTGTCTTTAATTTAAAGTCCAGTTTGTCTGATATAAGTATCGCTACTCCGGCTTTCTTTTGATTTCCTGTAGCATGATATATATTTCTCCATCCCCTTACTTTTAATCTGAAGGTATCTTCCCGTCTAAAATGAGTTTCTTGTAGACAGCATATTGATGGATTTTGTTTTTTAATCCATTCTGCTACCCTATGTCTTTTGATTGGAGCATTCAGCCCATTTACATTCAGTGTTATTATTGAAATATGTGGGTTTAGAGTCTTTGTATCTTTTGTAGGGTTCATGTTTGTGGTGGTGTCTCTGGTATCTTTGTTCCTTGCAACCTTTCCTTCAGAGCATCCCCCTCAGGATTTCTTGTAGGGCTGGCTTCGTGGTGACAAATTCTTTCAATTTCTGTTTATTTGGAAAGGTTTTTATCTCTCCTTCTATTTTGAATGACAGGCTTGCTGGATAGAGGATTCTTGGCTGCATATTTTTACTGTTCATCACATTGAAGATTTCCTGCCATTCCTTTCTAGCCTGCCAAGTTTCAGTAGATAGGTCTGTCACCACTCTGATAGGTTTCCCTTTGTATGTTAGGGCCCTTTTCTCCCTAGCTGCTTTCAAAATTCTCTCTTTGTCCTTGTATTTGGCCATTTTCACTATGATATGTCGTGCAGAAGATCGATTCAGGTTACGTCTGAGGGGAGTCCTCTGAGCCTCTTGTACTTCCACATTTACTTCCTTCCCCAGGTCGGGGAAGTTCTCTGCTATAATTTGTTCCAGGACTCCTTCAGCACCTTTCCCTCTCTCTTCCTCTTCTGGGATTCCTATGATACGGATATTGTTGCGTTTGACCGTATCGCTGAGCTCTCGAATTCTTCTTTCCTGTTCCTGGATCAGTTTGTCTCTTTTTTTGTCAGCTTCTTGTTTTTCTATAATGGTGTCTTCTAAATCACTTATTCTCCTTTCTGCCTCTTCAATCCGTGCATTGGAGGCCTCTAATTTATTATGGATCTCATTTATCGCATTTTTTAATTCTTCATGCCTATTTTTATTTTCCATTCTGTCTGTAGCCATAGTTTCTTTGATGTCCCCTATGTTTTTTTCAAGCCCAGCTATTAATTTTACCATTATTATTCTAAAATCTTGTTCAGTGATGCTGCTGATATCTGTTTTGAGCAGTTCATTAGCTGTCATTTCTTCTTGGAGTTTCTTTGGAGGAGAGGTCTTTCGTTTCGTCATTTTAGTTAGCTTTCCGGCTCTTGTTGGTTTTAAAGACCTATTATTCTCTCTGTTTCTATGAGCACTGCTATATCCAAGAAGGCTCTTTGACTTTCCAGGGCCTATCCTTTCAGAGAGTGTTTTTTGAATGGTATCCCCTGGTCTCTCTTGTTGGGACCTTGGTTATTTTATTTTCCTATTCGTAGTGATATTTGGGACTCTCCACCTTGTGCACTCTAGCTTGTTTCTTGAGGTAGCCCTGGAAAAGAAAACAGACAGACAAACACACAGGGAGCAGGAGCACACAAACGCACAGGCTAATTCAACTAACATGCAAAGCGAGAGGGAAAACGAAAAAGTTAAGAGAAAAGATGGAGGAGGGAGGGCGAATAATAGGGATTATAAAATACATAAAAGGGTCAAGAAGGGGAAAAGAAAAGGAAAAAAGAAGAAAACCGATGGACAAAGAACGGTTTAAAGCATATACCTGGATTTCCCAGCTACAGTTAAATAGCCGTGTGTATGCAGTGCTGGTTGAGGAGCATAGAGAAAGAGAGAGAAGGCAGGGCGGGGTGAGGCACAATTGGAAATAGAATGAACAGGCAGAAGGGAGAAGAAGCTTTTTTCAAGGAGGTAAAGGGTAGAATATGGTTGGATAGGTGAGAGAAGGATGCTGGAATTATCCAGAGAAACTATATGGTCTAATTACTCCTGAGAGAAATAGCTGAAAATGTCAGTAGGTGTAGAATTTACATTTACACAATGGACTCGTGATTGTTTAAGCAAGCTGGCGACCATAGTTAATCAGGTCAGTGTTCTGGGGAAAGAAGAGAGAAAAGAGAAAGAAGAAGAAAAAAAGGAAAGGAAAAAAAAGAAAGAAAAAAAGGAAAAAAAAAAACAAAAAAAAAAAGAAAAAAAAAGGGAGGAAGGCACCTCTCAGGCAGGGATGGGCGTGGCGGGATCCAATGCCTCAGGCGTGAGCTCTGCCTCGGTGGTTTTGGGGAGGAGAGTGATGGTGCTCCAGTCCCTTCTTGAAGTAAGCGCTGCACCTCGCTTTTTTGGGCGTGTAAACTCCCCGTACCGGGGGCGCCGCCGAAGTTGGTTGCACTCTTCAACCCAGGACAGTTCCAATCTCCAAATCCCAGTCCGCGCGCCCCGCTGAAGTTGCCTTAGACACAGCTTCCCAGGCACCCCCCTCGGGCAATTCCAGGCTCCCTGCCGAGCTCTGGGGGCGGAGTCAGAATCGCTGCTTCCTTCTCTGGGTCGGGCTGGTGCGCATGGGCGGAGGCTTGCCTGCAGGGTGTTCTGAGCCCGAGCCCGGTTAGAAGGCTCTCTCAGTGGATTTTGCGTCTTTTTTCTCCCAATCTCTCAGGTTTTGTAAGGTTTCCAATGGCTTCAGATCTTTTCTGTGTGATGTATGGGCGCGAGTGCAAGTACGGAGCTCCTTACTTCTCCGCCATCTTGCCCTCTCCAACAATACTAAGAAACCTTGTATGCCAGGTATATGTATAGGCTATTATTACAATTTTAAAGTAAGAAGTGAAGAAAAATTTAGAATGACCCGTAAGTAATTGTGTTTTCAGAAGAAATTATGTTTAAAGTATGATCAGGGTGGCATATATAAATCATGTCTAAATACAACTTGTGCTTACTAATAAGAAAGATAAGCAATTTTGTTTCTTTCATTACCTTTTTGGCCAGCTTTCCTTTTTTTTAAAGTATTTATGTTAGTGTTCCCATTATGCCATGAATTTTGTCAGAAATATTCATTCTATTATTAAGAGACGAATTTTAGCAGTGCTGGTCATTTTAAAAGCACTAGGTCACTCCAGGCCATGTTTTGTGCTTGTTATTCTTCCTGAAAGAGCTAGAGAGCCCTCTGATTTCAACCTTAGTGTGACTGAGACCATTATTTTACAACGAATGGCATTATATCACCGTTAAATCTTGACTTTCTTTAGCATTTAGCATAGGATGGCATATGAATATGAGTGAACCAAGTTTACCATGGGCACTTAAAGTCTGTGTTCTAAGAAGTGTGCATTTGACTGCAAAGCTACGCATTAAAGCACTGGAACTGTATTCAATTCATATTTCTGCCATTTTAACTGAATTACTCAACCATTCCCCAGTTAGTTAATATTTTCAACTTTATTGTGGTTAAAAATTAAACAATATTAAAATGATTGTATGATCTGAAGGAAACAAGAATTGTTTGCTGTCAAAAGACGTTATGACTAAATTATTTATCTGATTTTGGATCTTTTAATGTAACTTCTATAAAACTAAGTAACATAACAGGGCAAGTATAATGAACCAAGAGGATAGAAATTATAGCATGGCTTTTGGAGAGATGCCTTATAGTTATACATAATAATAATATTCCAAAAGAGCTTCAATAAGTAAAACAGATTGATACACTATTCTGATGTTGCTCAGTTAGTTTGACGTTTTTCTCCAAAGAAAGTTCATCACATTTAAAATTTACTTATAACCTCTTTCCTTTCTTCTTTCCTTTCTTCTTTTTCTCTTTCACTTATTGAAAAATAATTTATTAAAAGAGTAAGGATATAAATTAAAATAAAATTATTTTCAATGATAAGCCCACAATCTAGGGGGAAATACACACATGATAGAATAAGCATAACTGTAGGAATAAGCACAGGAAGTGATGAAGTTCGCCACCTGATATGAGCACTGAAATGTCAAATACTCACTTTCCCAACCTTCTGTGACTTTATGTCTTAGGCGTATTAACCACCCTCTATCAATGACAGTGGATGAAATGATTACCAGAGGATTGACTACTGAAAATATTTTTCTCTCTAACTAAAAACAAAACTAGTAGTAAATGCTCCTCATTTTTGTCCAAATATTGTAGAATCTATATAAGACACCAGGAGCTGGAACAGTCCTCATATATCCTGATGGAGTATATCTAAGAACACCTGATCCAACACAGGTACACTTGTGCCAGAATCCTTACCATCTGACAAAAAGCAGTTGAGCCATTTTCAAGTCTGCTTTAGCTAGGTGTTTGATTATTATAGCCAAAAACATCTGAACTGGTAGGTGTTTCCATGTCTTCATAAAATTCAAATTACTGTCCTCTATGGCATGTTCCCCCTTAAAATTTAATTGTTTATAAAAGGAGCCTTAAAATGTAAATTACAATGGAAAATATGATTTTATTGCCTATAATACAATTATTTAAAATTATTATACATTGAAATGCTTCGGTTCTGTTTATATTCAAGATTACACTTTTACGATGCTCTGTAATAATCATGTGCTTTCATGTTAACTTGAAATTTAGTTTTCACTAATAGGTCTGAAGTAGATAAAACACAAAATTAAGTTCCTGATTTCACTTTAGATTCTATAGCTCATTGAATATTGCATTACGTGTTATGCTATTTATTGCATTAGATAGAAATGATTCTTATTCCTAGGAAATGAAACACATGGAGTTTTGTTTCAAATTTTTATTTTTAATTATCCCCTTATTTATAATGATAAGTTTCAAGATGTCTGTGCTTTGAATCCTAGTTAATCTTCTAAATATATATTTTTAAATATTGTACTTCTTTTAATTGGTGTGGATGACAACCTATTAGCCTAATTTATCTGAATTTTAATCACAGGCTTCATATTAATTTTATGTGTGCCTCTGAGTAAGCTACGAGGTGCCTGCCTTTTTATTTGTAAATTCAAACAATAAAAGCACCTGCAGAGAACCAAGTACTTATTATCCAAGATATTTGGCTTACAAAATTACAAAAGATAGAGTCCCTTCCCTCACATAATTTAACATGTTGGATATAGATAATTAAGGAACCAAAATGTAATGAACTACAATATAATGCGACAAGTCAACTTGATGAAACACATGAGAGAGAAGCAAAATTATTCCTTTAGAGCAGTTGAAGGGTTTAAAGGTAGTATGCATTTGAGCTGATTCTTAAGAGGTAAATAAAACACTGGTCAGAACCATTGCAGCTAGGGAAATGGTATATATGGAAATATATACAAGTGACAGGAATGAGCAGTTTAGGAAAAATTATTATTTTCTTTTGATAGACTATAGGGTGCTTGAGAAAATATTGGAAAGATAATTCAAGACACATTATGAAGGACTTTGCATGTCTGGTCAAGGAGATTGATGTTTATTCTGGAAGAAATGGGGAACACATAGAAAGATGATTTTTTAGGGTTGGGAAAGAGGGTGTTAATGATGATGATATTTATATAATAATATAGTATATACTTAGGAACAAGTTAGGCAAAATATCCAAATGTGATCCATTGACATATTTCAGGAAAAAGTAAATAAGAGATTTAATTGTAGCAGTATTACATCATTAAATGAAGCAAGAAAGGTGACTCAAAATTAGATTATAATAGCAAGAAAGATCTAATTCTAACTAACCCTTAGGCTGGAATGAGCAAGATTTATTAAATAAAACTATGTTGTATTTTTAGGCAAAGTCTGAGCTGATGAAACAAAGATAATCTAAAATGCAGAGGCTTAAATAAATTTGTTTCTCACATGTGTTATAGTCAGGCTAGCCCAGGATGGCAGAGTGGTTCTGTTCCATGAAGTCTTTCAGGGACCCAGGTTTCTTCCATCTTGTTATCCCCTAACAGGCGGGCTCATTTTCTGCGTGTTTGATGCAGGGTTGCTCACATGTCTGCATTGTAGCCTGCAGGAAGAGACAAGAAGGAATATGCAAGGGAACAAACCCAAACTGTATCCAAGTGAAGCAGATATCACTGTATCTATCACTGATGTTGTACATATCACTTCTGCTCAAATTCTAATGATGAGACCTTGGTTACCTGAGTGATGGTTAGTTCCAAAGAATACTGAGAAATACAATCTCCAGTTGGGTGGCCAGATTTTTAACTATAACTATATTACTATGAAAGGATGAACTAATGGATTTTAAAGGCAACTATCTTCTTTCACATATGAATCAGATATGTATTCTAGGTTTATGATCTAAGAAGATGACTGGATGACAATGTCATTCCTCAAGACAGAAATATTTTAGAGACAGCACATACAGCAATTGTGAGGCAGTGTGAAAGTTGAAGATGAACAGTAATATTTTGAACTCATAAATTAAAAGGTCTGTGGGGTCACCAAGTTCAAATATCAAGAAGAGAATATTTCTTCTCTCTCATTCCACTGCCCTCAGCTGTATGTGTGTGTCTATATATACATAGATATGAAATTTGAATTACCTGTGTAGCTAAGAGAGTTAAAGCCATGGGAGTAGATGGGCTCATTGCAGGAAAATGGGTGAAGTTTGAAGATGAAAAGATTGAGCAAGCAATTCTAGTCTTCTGTGATGGAGGAGCAGCACCCAAAAGATAAATATGACTGCATGAGGAGAGAAGATGATTGGTGTAGAGGGATGGCCTGAGCTTCGTAAGACATGGGATTGTATACAAGCTGGATGTGTAGTGGTCTTCATGCAGCACCAGGGAATTGGGGAGAATGTCCACTGTCTCTTCCAATTCTCATATTGAAGAGTATCATCGATTGCTATATCTCTAGTTGGGAAGGGTGCATAGAAAGTGTACCCTCAAATGTGAGCTATTCTGTTCAGTTAAAGCAAGCCAACAATTAGACAATGTGTTTGTGAAAGAACTGAGTAAGTTGGAAGTGTATCTTTTAGCAGGTAAAATGGAAAGGAAGAGGAAAATCGTGAGCTGAGTGTTGGGTCAACAAGAAATTCCAAGGAGTATGTGAAAAGAAATATAGGAGATAAAAGATAACTGGAGGGGATTATATTTTGTGTGTGAAAATCTGGATGAAGCCATGGTATAACAGGAATATCATTCCTCTGCAGTTAAAGATATGGTTTCTAAATATTTTATTTCATTTAGTTGAAGTCAAAAAGTTACTGGGGTACCTGAGTGACTCGGTTGAGTGTCTGACTCGATTACAGCTCAGGACATGATCCCAGGGTCATGGGGTCAAGACCCACATTGGGCTTCTCTCTCTTCCCTCTCTCTCTCTCTCTAATATAATAAAAAAAAGTCACAAAGTTACTTCATATCAATTATAGACTAACACCCATGTCTTCTGACTCTATATCTAGAAATTTTTATCTACAGCTTTAAATAACAAAAGCATGTGTAGGCTCTGGATAATTTATCCCCATCAGAGCAAGCTCTGCACAGCCAGACACAATATTGCCTGATAGCTCAGACAGGTTTGAGCACCTTTGATTACACTTGTCTCAGTTCTGAGCTGCCTGTCACTGCAGATGTGATCGTGTGATCATAGGATCATCTCCTGAAGGATATAAAAGATACATCCCTGAAGGTTATGAAGGATGTGAAGGATCCCTGATTTCTGGTTAGGTCTAAATCATAATCTGTTATTTTCCTTTCTCCTCCTGTCTGGGTGTTTTCAAAGTTAATTTTTTCCCCTGTGGTTTTATTCTTTTTGTTGTTGCTATTTTTGTTGTTTCTTAGCAGACAATTTTTGCCACATGCACATTAGGAAAGGAATCAATCTAGTAAGACCTGGAGGCCAGAAAACACGTTTTGCGGAAAGGAACATCTTTGCAAAGAGAGGATGAAAGTGACTAATCTTTAGGTTTTTTTTTAGAGAATATTCCTCTGGTGCTTATCTTAAATATGGAAATATAATAAATAATCTCATATTCAGGATTTTAAAAATGATACGTTGTAATATATTAAGTAGAATTTAAAAATTCCATAGACACACTCATTTTTTATTGGATATTTACGATATAAATATTTTCTCTTAGACGTTTCCATGAAACCACAAATTGTGAATAATGTAGTTTTCAGTTCTTTGAAGATGACAGTCTTTTGGATGCCATCACTGACTTTTTGCATTTCTAAAATGTGGGACCTTTTCTATTTCTTTCCACTGTCTCTGCTCTGTATGACATCCTTTTATTCCTCTTCGTTTATAACTAAATTTCACAACTGCAAATGATTAGCCTTCACCAGTCTGCTTAACCCATCTTTATCTTTTCAAGAGATGGCACTCAGTCTTTTGATAGATACATTTGTTTGTGTTTACAGGTTCTAGTGTCTCTTTGTAGAGCAACAGAAACATTTTAGAATGTAGTACAATTTGTTGTAAATACAGTGATCTGACTTTAAGTATACAGTCATCTATTTATTTTGATTTATTTGTTCCAATCCTATTGACATTGTGATCATTTCCTCTAGCTAAGAGAAGTTAACTATAGGCAACAAATGGCAGGCATCTGATCAGCATTCTAGAACTTCCCACTCCAAAATTTAAGCAGGCATAGCACAGTTATTATTGCCTTACTTTCCTTGGGGTTGTACAGATAGCCTAAGACTGAGTTTTAGTACAGCTACCATGGAACAGCTGATTGAAATTGTTCTTGAGATGCAACCTCTTTGATATCTTTCTTCTGCATCTAAATTTAGCTTCTAAATAACAATTACCACCCAACTATTTCATGGCTTGTTTGTTCCAAACCACATAATTGTCTCTGTATTTATATATAACCTCCCAGCCTCCATCTTTCTATTCCAATGTCCTAAAACATTTTTATGAATCATATATTTCACCAAAATAATAAACCCATTCACAGTGGTTTGGTAGGGTTTTGTAAGCATTTAATCTGAGATTGAGAGTTCATCTGACATTTTTTAAACTCTTTTTTTCATAATTGTAAACATATACCTATCATGTTCTGACATATTCTAGTTCCTTCAACAGTGCTAGTGCAAAATTCAGCTTGTAAAAAGGTCATTCAGGATTCTCAAGCATGCACTATCTTGAAATCAAAAGGTAATTTTTAATTACAATTGGTTTTCAAAACTTCCTTGATTTTCTTTTGGAATAAGTTTGTTTCTTTCTTATGAGGGAGAGGGTTGGGAACAATCTACTTTATCGAACTGATGAAAGAGTTGCAATATATTTTTTTTAAACCTGTTTATAGAAGCAAGAATGAGGAAGAAATAGGATACAAAGTCTAAATTAGAGAAATACTGATTATTGATAAATACAGGCACAAGAAAATAAGCTTCTCTTAGTACCAATAGTCCTGTGCTGATAAGGATATTCAGAAGCATAATAAACCATAGATGAACTATAAATAATGTTGCATTTTCTATGCAAAACATGCATATTGTACTCAATAAACCCTTTAAAATAATTGTTCACATTATACACACACTCACACATCCATAATGGTACCTAATGAAATGATGAATGATTTGATAAAATTTGTACCTCAGTGATTGCTTATAAATTTAGTTATAATAAACTATTATTTATTATTTTCCTAGAGCCAACTAGATGACAGAACTTCTTTCAGATTAGCAGTCTTTTTGGGGTTAAATACTACAACTCCAAAGGAAACAATATTTACAACGTTTTCAAACATAAATGTTACGAGCAATGTAAGGCACAGATTTATGGTAAGAAATAAAGGATTTAAAATGCATATGTCTTACTACTGCATGTCTTTTAGGATGTCTATCATCAAAAAAAAAAAAAAAAAGGAATATAGCAAGTGTTGGTGAGGATGTGGAGAAATTGAAAACTTTGTGCATTGCTATGGGAATGTAGAATCATACAGCTGCTAAGAACAATTGGTTCTTAAAAAATTCCCACATGACCAAATAATTCAACTTTTCTGTATATGCTCCAAATAACTGAAAGTAGAGACTCAAACAGAATCATGTGCACCAGTATTCATAGCAGCAGTATTCACAGTAGTCAAAACAGAGGAATAACTCAAATATCCAACAACAGATAAATGGATAAACAAAATGTGGTATATACAAACAAGGGCCTATTATTTAGCCTTTAAAAGGAATGACATTCTGACACATGCTATAACATGGATGAACCTTGAAAACTTTATTGGTGAAGTGAAATAAGCCAGTCAGAAAAGGACAAATATAATTCTATTTTTGTGAAGTACCTGAAATGCGAATCCTAGAGACAGAAAGTATAATAAACGTTACCAGAGGCTGGAGGCAGAAGGGATATGGAGTTATTGTTAAATAGATACAAAGTTTCTATTTGATATGATGAAGTAATTTATGAAACAGTTCAATGAAAAAGTTCTGAAGGTGGAGAGTGATGATGGCTATATAACATTGCAAAACTATATAACACCACTGAATTATACCCTCAAAGTGATTTATATATATATGTAAATATATATATACATATATATATGTAGAGAGAGAGAAGAAAGTTAAATCACAAATATATGGCTTTATATATATATATGTGTGTGTATATTATCACAATCAAAAAGGAAAAAGTACATATATCTCTTTAAAGATATTTACTATAAGATACAAATGAAAATGTAATTATGTATAATCATTTTGGATCAGTTGAAAATTCTGAGTGGTCCCTACTGTATAATGTTCATTAAAATTCTCTTTAGTGATAAAAATGCATTATATAAATTTTATTTATATATTCTTATAGTACAAAATTGAATTTAGATTCCTACCTATCTCCTTTAGAATTATCAAAAGATAAATTACAAAATTTATCTATGAGAGCCTTATTGATTTTGATGAGATGAATATGTCCTCAAGATATTCTAATATAAAATATATCCTGTAGCATTTTCTTCTCAGTATTAATTATTTTACTCTAATGAAATGTTGGCAATTTTAACACCATGAAATAACTTCCAATAGAGCTCTTTTGATAGACTTCTGATTTGCAGCACTCCCTCCATCCATTCTGGGTCACATTACCAATTGGTCACTGAGGACCTAGAAAAACACACTATCACCATAATTCTATTGTCTGAATGGTTCAGGAGATCACTGTTCCAGGTAAACCATGTTTCTGCTTTTGAGTGCTGTCCTCATAAATGGTGACATCCACAGAGAGCGGACAAACGTATAATAAAGTTCTCTAATTTTTGAGGGGAGTAATGAGGTGGTCAGGATCAATTAGATTAATAAGTGATGCACAAAATTAAAGCAGATAAATGCCTGGTCAAGAAATATCTTAAGACAGAAAACCTTACCAACCAGGGCAGCCGACTGAAGGTCTGCAGCAAGAGGAAAAGACAGAGCTGTCCGATATGGTCATCAATCAATAGTCGGTATAAATGTAGTAGCAGTGATAGTGGTGTGGGATAGATCAAGTGAGGGCTTAACTTTCTTCTCAAGATCAGGGCAGGGGTAGATTCGTTTATGACTTATTAAGTCAGGTCACTGCTTGTAGTAGAGCCAGAACCCACTACAATATAGAAAGCAATATGAAGCAGGACGGCTCCCAAAAACAAGTGTCCGACATTTAGGTCTAAGAATACTATGTTAAGGAATTTATTGTGGAGAAGTACTTTGAGACAAGGAATATCAAATATTGTTTTAAAATTATATTTATGTCAATATTATTAATATGAGGGAACGAAAGTGGGAAACAGGAAAATATTTTAGTGAATTTTCGATCCTCAGCAGAATCAGGATAATAGGAAGTGAAAGTACCACCATGGAAACAGTATAGAAACACATAAAATGTTTGACATTAACTTAATTGAATAAAATTGTGTGAAAATGACATTTTTGGACCATTTCTGTCATTTAACACATATTCTGATGTGTTGCTAAGAACTGGATGTCAATATATGATACTAAAAAGTATAAAGCTGTGTTGAGTAGTGGGGTAGCTTTACAAATTTCTTTCATGTTGTTATAAAGATATGGATATGCATCTATAAATATACATTATATGTTATACAGTATACATAAATATGTTAGATATTTATATATACATATACATACATATATATATAATCATCACAGTCATTTTTGTAACAAAGTTCACACAGCACAATGGATAATTTTTATACAATTTAATATCAGGATCTCTCGTTTTCCCAATTTAGGTACCTATAAGGAAAAACTAACTTAATTAATTGCAATGAAAAGGAACTTCTTCAAAAGAGATGGGTAGTTCTCAGCATGAATGGTGAAATGGAACAAATAGAGCAGACCATTATATGACCTTGAACCAAACCATAGGGGAATAGTTTCCGCGGCTCAATAGCCAGACCCTATCCAATCTGTTTTAGACAATTTTCCCTCACTAAGTATGGATGAGAGCATCTGAGGAACAAAGACATCTCCAGTCTTCAATGATCAGTCTTCCAAAGAGGCTCTCAAATAAAAAAAAGAAAGGGTGCAACTCAATTGCTAACATCACCAGAAAATGTCACTTTTAATTGGATAGGAATTATGCAGTCAGGTGTGACAAGGAGGAAGGGGTTATCATGAGCTAATAATTTGACAGAAATGCATCCTCTACTTCTAATCCCTCTAGAGTGTTATCTCATGATTACCAAACACTCTGCTTAGATATGCCTTATTAGTTTCTCTTTTGGATATCTTCATTCTTAGGAAAACTATACTTCCCTGTGCTAGAATATGATGATGTTAGCAGTTTAAAATAGGAGCAGCTGCTTCAGCTGAACTCATAGTTGGGAAAAATTAATCTACTCTTTACATTAATCTGTGCACCAATCAGAACATTTATTTAATCCAAGGGGTTTTATAATGCAGCCTAAATCACTGTGGTCCAGGTGCCTTGGGCCGTTTAAAGAGGAAGGAATGAGAAAATTTAATCTGAAGATTATTAAGTATTTGAGGCTAGTGCTGGCTGGTATCACCTAACAACTATAGCACGTACTGTGCGAATCTAACAAATAGCAACTCATCCTTCCTGTCATCAAAGATCAAATAATTAGGAAAGAGTAAGAATGCTTGCTGATAGCAGTAAGGAAGATATGATAAGACAGGAGAATTTTAAGAAGAGAAAAAGTGGTTTGAGATAACAGTTTGTGGATACTGTCATTATTAGGATTATTATTAGCTGAATAGCATTCATGAAGTGGTTCATTCATGAAGCAGTTCATAAGATGACTCGAAGGTCTTACAGGTATGTAGTTACAGAAACTGAAGAAATACTGCATAGGCCAGAAACCAATGAATTCAGTTAAATAATTTACTGCCAAGGATTTGTTATCGGTCAGGTTGGCAGAGAGAAGGGCAAAGAACTTAAAATTTCACTGATAGCCGATAAGTTAGAGGCCTACACATCTTATTTCCATATGATATGTGAGATGGGTGTTTGTGCTAGGTCAAATTTCTGCTGATACAAATGTTCCCTTTCTAAGGTCAGTAGAGGAAAACGGTGGTCTAGAAAGAAAGAAATTACATGGGATGCCCAGAACCAATCTTCCAAGACAATTCTATATTGTAAGTGGTAAAAGCAAAATAAAAGTTTATCTTTCAAATTAAAAATTGAATCCTCTGTTTCTGGCCATAGATCTGTACCTAGTTAACAAACCTGCCCTCCCATTTGTAATTTCCTTAAAATGTAAAAAACCTGCATTAAGCAATAATGTTGAGGGGTTGAACTAAAAGCAGTGCAGACTGTGATCCTTGGCAAATGGGAACCACCAAGAGTGAGCTCCATGAGCAACCCCAACATAGGTACAAATTTCTGTCTTGGAGCACTGTTTCAAACAAGGATCATAGAAGTGGGTCCCAAGCAGAGCACTGGTCTCAGTGAGCTGCAAGAGCAGACCTACTAATTCTGAGCTGCAGAAGTAGCCAGAATTTAACAGAGCTTAACTGAAGGGTGGGGACCACACAGTGAGTAGACTATGGACATTTGTGTGGGCATTCCTCATGGGTTCCTGACTAATGGACAAGAGACACACTGAGGGTGAGATGTTGAAGGCCTCGCAGGGACCATCTGGTGCAGAAAGGTGCAATGCACGGAGACGCAGAAGTGGTTACAACCAGAATGGAAAAGATCGAACTCAACACCTTAAGTGTTCAGCTGAGATCTTAGAAGATTCTTGCCTTACAGATCATTTAGAGTAAGGGCACACCCTGGTAATGAATTCGAACCCTAAGTAGATCTGAACTAACAGAGAATAAAACTAAGCCAAGCCACACCAAAATATATTAGCTCTCATTTAACTCCCCAGCAGAACAAAACTCAGCACCTAAAGGAAGATGATATAATTCATCTATGTTGTGAGGCATACAATAGAAAACTCCCAGACGTGCTCAAAATATTACCTATACTTAAAATGAAGAGAACTTAATACATTCTGATAGCAAGATGTCCACGGTTTTATAATTAGCAGAAGTCAATTTTAAAGCAGATATTATAAATATGTTAAAGGACTTAAGGAAGGGAAAATATGAGAAAAATGGATGAAAACGTAGGGAATTTCAAGTAAATAAATTTCAATTCTGGTGGGGGTGGATGGGAATTTATGTGCCAGCACTTTAATCCAACATGACTATATGTAGTATGACATTTTTATTTCTGTCTCCTTTCATTACCTTTTCCCTAATTTTGATTTTCTGCAGTTTGACAACGATGTGCCAGCCGTAGTTTGCTTTGTATTCATCCTGTCATTCTTACTTCTTGACTCTGTGCTTGTAATCTGATTTCAATTTGTTTTCCTTTCTTTGCTTTTCTCCCGCCTTGGTCTCTAACCATTCTTAGGCTATTCTCTTTTCCCCCCGCGATTCTAAAATTTCATGATATGTCCTGGTATGGATCTTTTTAGCTATAGTCCTGGGACTTGTATGAACATTTTAATCTATAAATGCATGGATTTGCGTTCTGAAAATATATGTTGGATTTTTTATTCTTCCCTCATTTGCTTTTCTTTTCTCATTCTTTAATTCAAATTCTGTACCAACTGGGCAAATTCTAGGCTTTCAAACAGTTTTTCCAAGTAATTTTTTATACATACCTTTTGGTGTTTTTGATCTACTGTCTGAGAGAATTCTACCTCTTAAATTCCCAACACTGACTGACTTTAACTTTATGATAACATATGTAAATTTCAAAGCACCTTTTTTTCCTTCTCTGAATATTTCTTTTTAGATATCACTTTGTTTTATGGCTGTCACTTTTTGACGGGCTTGGCTATGAGTTAAAGTGACTATATCATACATTGCAAAATCTTCAATTAGCTTTAATATTTTTCTTGGAGCTGGTTTTTTATTGATCAGAGAAAATTCTTCTGATGGCTTTCCTGGAGGGTAAGCCAGGCTCCCAGTCTGCTGAAATGGAGGAGTAGAAGTGGAGGGGGGTAAAAGCTCTCAGAATTTTCTTCTTCCAAATTACCACTGCTGTCACCCGGTCCTAGAGATCTCCACTCCAGGCTCCTTCTGACCTTTTCCCTCAGGGTCTTCTTCCAGGGTGGTAGAAGGCCATAGCCAGGTTGTATGGGATAGCAGAGTACAACGTGGAGTCTATCTCTTGTATTGACTGTCAGGTAGTGCTCCTTAATGCTTCAAGTATATATCAAATTTAAAGTCACCTGTCATTGACAATTCCTGAGACTTCTTGACACTAACAGGTCTAAATTAGGCTATTTCTGAGGTTCTTCCATTGTGAGTGAGTGTGGGTGGATTTTCTGCAAAAGACCACAGACTATAGTTTGCCTACTAGTCAACTTTTTGATAAGGATTTATTAGACCATAGCTGTACCCATTCATTTTGGTATTGTCTGTGGCTGCTTTCGCACAACAATGGCAGAGTTGGATATTTATGACAGAGACTGTATGGTGCACATACCAAATATATTTACTATTTGACCCTGTAGAGAATATTTGCCAATCCCTGGTCTACAGTGTTATTTACTACATATGCATCTCTTTTACAAATTCCAAAATTTTTGTTTTTATTGTTTCCTTTTCCTTGGTCTTTTTGTCATTATGGACATATTTAATTTAAGTTTTAAATAATTTATTATTTTTGTTTTTAATTTTAGAGAGAGAGCACACATGCACAACTAAGGGAGAGGGGCAGAGAGAGGAAGACAGAATCTTAAGCAGACTCCATGCTCTGGGATTATGACCTGAGCTGAAATCAAGAGTCGGACACTCAACCAAGTGAGCCACCCAGGTGCCCCTTTATGGATATGTTGTAGTTAATCCTTTAATGTAATTTGTTCAGATTTCAATTTGAAATAGAGTTAAACATGAGGCTTCAGGCCACCAGTTGTAAGTGAAAGCTCCAACCACTCTTCTTTGTCATCTCCACCTAAACTTCTTGACTAGGACATTATAATGTATCCAGAAGAAAACAGGTCTGTTCTAAGGTTAAGCCATTGCAGATTCCCATTACACATTTTATCTCTTCTGTCCCTATAACTGAATAGTAAATCTTTATTAATCTCTTTGGCATTCAGGTTTTTCATACTACCCGACATTTTGCCTGTTCTATAACAAAACACCATGAACTCTTGTAAGAAGATGCTAATGTAATTTAATTGTATATGCATTTATCCAGAAAACAAGTGTAGAGTACCAAATATGCAGGTGGCATCATATTCAATGCTTAGCAGTAAAAACAACAATAATAATAAAAATAAAAAAGATATGGGGCACCTGGGTGGATCATTCAGTTAAGCATCTGACTTTGGCTCAGGTCATGATCCCATAGTTTGTGAGTTTGAGCCCTGCATCAGGCTCTCTGCTGTCAGCACAGAGCCAGCTTCAGATCCTCTATCCCCGTCTCTGTCTACCCCTCCCCTGCTTGCACTCTCTTTCTATCTCTCTCAAAATAAATAATTAAACTTAAAAAAATAAAAATTAAAAGATTAAAAAAAGACTTATTCACTATCCTTGTAAAATGCAACCTAGTAAAGGATATGGAAATTAAAAAAAAAACTATTCCAAATCAATATAACACGAGCTATTAGAGAGTAAAAACAAGCTGATATAGGAATTAGATTTGCCTATGAGAATCATAGAAAGCTTCCTATTGAGGGCTATATAGAATTTTGACAATCAGGAAGAGTACTTCTGCCAAGACAAATATATATATATATATATATACATACATACACACAAACACACACACATATACACACATACATATATATATATATATATATATATACATACATACACACATACATACATATAGTCAAATATTTGGAACATAAAATTCTGCCACTATTCAGTTGTACAACCTCTGGTAAGTTACCTAACTTCTTCAAGCTTTAGTTTTCTCATCTGCAAGATGGTAATATTAATACTTTCCTCACAGTTTTATTCCAAGAATTATATGAAGTATTGCACTCGATGGATTTAACAGAATTCTGACATATAATACTCAACAAAAAGTTATTATTCATGCTATTATTATATTTATTTTCTTTGTAAAGATGGGATAATATTTTAGTCAAATGAATAAATCTATGATAAGATTTCAAGCACAGTGATAGCTTTCAATGGGGGTATTTTGGAAGGGAGTAACTTCCAAATCATCCTTTAAATTAAGAATATAGAGGGGCGCCTGGGTGGCTTAGTCGGTTAAGCGTCCACTTTCGCTTAGGTCATGATCTCGCGGTTCGTGGGTTCGAGCCCCGCGTCGGGCTCTGTGCTGACTGCCAGCTCAGAGCCTGGAGCCTGTTTCAGTCTGTGACTCCCTCTCTCTCTGACCCTCCCTTGCTCACGCTGTCTCTCTCTGTCTCCTAGAAATAAATAAAACATTTAAAAAAATAAATTAAGAATATAGATAGCTTTAAAAAAAAAAGAAAAAAAGTATATAGATAGCTAATTACTTTTTCTCAACAGCTATGAATGGACCTGTTAAGGGATGATACACAATTGGAGATCCCAGGGTTAGAATCGGGATCAACTGAATTCATGTTCATCTAAATTATTTTCACAACTTTTCTTTAAAATCAATAATCCAGCTACTTACAATTTATATCTGTTTCTCCTGGGCAGATATGATCCAGCAACTTTGATAGCACTACTTGCAAGAAATATATCAATATATTTTCCCCAGATGTTACTACAACTTATGTTAACTTTCATTTTGTTTAGTTTTTATTTTAAGAAGAAAACCTAAGCAATATCATACAGAATTGGTTGTTTAGAAAAAAAAGCAGCATGTCAAGATTTATTGATCTACAAATAGATTTAGATTTAAAAAAACATGTGATGTAACTTGGTACAGTGTTGGCTTAAAATATTTTTCATATTCTTTCTCACTATCCTTTTATAAAAATAGACATTATAACTGGAGATCTGGCATATGTTTAGTGGTTAGTTTACTGTGATGTTTTGAACTATGATATGCCATGTTAAATACAGTCAGTGAGTGGTTATATTTGAGTCTCTTACATAATCCACTGGAAACCTACATAAGTGTTTTTTTAGGACCTACAGAAGCAATCAGCTCATGTGATTATAATGTTTCTATTCTTGCACATTAGGTGTTTATTTCTTATGTGAGTGGAAATTATGCATTGTAGTATAACCCTTAACCTAAACATTTGTTGAAAAATTTAAGAGTAAGGCATTAGAATCATGCATTTTGATCATTTCCTTTGCAGCATTCTGTGACAAATTTCTTTTAAGCTTCTCAATCTCTCTGAACATGGCATAGCATGTTACCCATATTTAAGAAGAAATCTTTCCATTTTGTATAAAAAACAAGTTTTAATCCAATGGAAAGGCTCCAACCTTAGCAGATATCTAAAGGGACTTAGTGTCATTGGAATGTAAACCACTGAAGGGAAAGGTTTTTTCCGCTTCTGTAAATGCCATATTGGGAGCCGACTCTGGCACAAAGTATGCAGGAGCTATAGCAGCACTAGCCTCTGGGGATAGAAAGGGACCAGGGATGCACAGATTGGGGCTGGAGAAACAGACTTGGTTTCAGATGCCGGTACTCGTGAGAGCGGCTTAGAAGCCCGAAGCAGGGGGTTGATGAGTCTGCAAGCTCTCACTCAGCAGTGTACTCGAGAGAAAGAGGTCATGTTCATTCAGCACTTGCAACAGAGCCTGAAGGAAGTCCCTATGGTGATTTAAACAGTATAAAGTTATAGATTTATTTGTTCAAAATATTCTACTTTCTTTAGAACTGACATCTCAGAATGTCCTGTTTCTGCTTCACGTTGGAAAGATTAATCTTGTGAAATCAAGGTAATCTAGTTCTATTCAGCATTTTTTTCCCTTCAAATCAAGTGCTTGCACAACTTAAATTTTCATCATCAAGATTCCTCCACCCTTGATTGGACTCTGTTGCAACCACATCAAAAAAGCTTGGCGAGCTCATGTTTAGCAGCATACTCAAGGGAAAGAGGTCATGTCCATTTAGCATTTATGACACAGCTTCAAAGAACTTCCTTTGACCATCCTATGATATAAAGCTTCCCTAGGTATTGCCAAACCAACAGGGTACTGTGTGTGTGTGTGTGTGTATGTGTGCATTGAGCATGTTCTTGACCTTGATCTATCTGATTGTCAATTTTAAAATAATGCTAGAAAGCAGTTGACTTCCAAATAATTGACTCTTTCAGCCTTGGCAGTTCTTTTCAGTGACTCTTGGAAATGTACCTCCTTTCTGTGTCCATGATGTCAGGGACCCCATAGAATCATAGCTTTCCAGCCCTCCCTCAAAAATGAATGCCATACACATCTCTCACTGCTACTTTGACATTCTTCGTCATTACTGGTATGGAATGGTGGACTGTGCTGTGTTACTTTTGTTATGCACAATTGCATCAATCAGAATTTCTTCCCTCTGTGGTACTAAATTAGAGTTGGCTACAGGAGATATGTATGCAAGGTTTGGAATACAGAAATGAATCAGCAACTATTCTTCTGAAGGCATTTCTGCTGCCAGATGCAGAAAGGGAAAAAAAGATGCACAGTTAACAGGTGAGTTTCAGATCGTTCTCATTCTCCTTTGGTTTATATACAGTTTTTCTTCTCAACCACTGGCTCAGCTAGCAAACAGCATTGTCAGTTCTATTACTACACGCTTAACCATGGACCCACAGAGGCTGGTGCATCACTGAAAGAATAGAGTCTAATAGACCTCCACGCAAGCTGCCCTACTGTGGTCTCATTTCTGACTCTGGGAGATCTGAGTTTCTCAGATCTACTAACTAATTACTCTTCCTTTTATTCTAAAACCCCACCCCCTCCCCCATACTATTAGACCTTCCATTTTATCTCTTCTCGAAATTCATCCAATTCCTATAGTAAATCTATAACTTACAGTATTGATAGTGACTCCCGTTACCCATCCCCAATTGAGACAGGTGGGCATAATTGTTCACTCTCTTTGCTAAATATCATTGCCTTCACCTGAGTTCAAGAGAAATGTGGATTCTTCTACATTGCTCTTCTTCATCTCTATCTACATTTGTAAGCAGAAGTCATCCTAAGATTGCTAACTCCTGGATTTCTGGCCATGTCAGATATAGGTGATGGTTCAGACCTTTTTCTTGCCCGGACCACTTCAAACATCCAGACCACATCCCTGCTCACCATACAGATCTCATGGGTATTAGGCATGGGGGTTGCAGGGACCAGAAACACTTCTGGTATGTACTCTGTATTTTAGCTCCTCTCTAGAAAGATCCATAATATCTGCATTCTTTTTCCTTTTGCATTCCCATTCCTTTTGTTTGACACCTGTTAAGGCACATTCGGATTGCAAGACAAGATTTAGCACCATTGTTCTGGCTCTCCTTATAAGGGTGGTCACTGGGAAAATAAAATTACAATTAACCCCTGACACGATGTCTTGTTCATGCATTCAGCATTTAGTTTGTCACAATTAGCACTCTGTCTGCTCTATGTGAAATGAAAAGCAGTGCTTAATGTAGGCTCTGGCTTTGGATTTCACTCACTTAGGGACTGCAATGGCTTCTTTTGGGGAGTGGGAGAAGATTCCAAAGAGATAGTAGGACATTGGCAAGATGTCAAGATACCAGAATAGTGGGTTGGGATTAGGGTTCAACTCTGAATCTTTTGGGAACAGGAAAGCTCTGAGGGAACACCTTTATGTAAAAGACTGGATAAGAATGAATGCCCAAGATTCATGCATAATAAACTGGATGTCAGATGTGTGGGGAACAACTTCAAGGTGCCCCGTTGAGCAGAGTTTCAGCTTCTGATTCTCTCCCAGCTATGAACGAAGCTAACTCAGGAAATAAAGTGAGTTATGGCTGCAGGGCTGTTTCCCACAGGTAAGAAGCCAAGAAGCTGAGGAATGGGGCAAGGTTGGAGCCTTCCCACTGGCCTGTGTCTGGTTGGTTTGGTGAGGAAGCAGTGCTACCTGCAGAAAATAAGCCTTGGAAACAAAGAACTCGGGTCTCTGAAGATATCTGTTGGCTATGAGTGTGTGATCTGGGTGTGAACACTTACAAGTTTGTGTATAAATTTGTCAATCAACAATAATGAATATTGAATGCTGGAGAGTACTGCTTTTTGTTCTTCAGTTTGAATCTCACTAAAATTACTATTTGTATTTTATTCTCTCAATCTTTTGCAACTACTTAGGTAGTGACTTTCTCCTCTTAACTTTCTTTTTTTTAATTTTTTTAACAGTTTTAATTTATTTCTGAGAGAGAGAGACAGTGTGAGAAGGGGAGGGTCAGAGAGAGAGGGAGACACAGAATCTGAAACAGGCTCCAGTCTCTGAGCTGGCTGTCAGCACCACGAACTGTGAGATCATGACCTAAGCCAAAGTCGGACGCTTAACCGACTGAGTCACCCAGGCGCCCCTCTCCTCTTAACTTTCTACATTTAAGTGTATTCATGCTTTTGCTTTTTTCCCCATTACTTCTCACATTTTGAAACACTGCTCATCCAAATTCCTCTTACTGGGCTCCAAAAATAGCTCAGACATACCTGGTATCCCACTTTTACCTGAGTCTTCAGCTAAAAACTGAAGTAAACACTTTTCCCCCAATCCCATTGAAAATATATGAAAAGGGGGTGCCTGGGTGGCTCAGTCGGTTAAGTGTCTGACTTTGGTTCACATTGTGATCTCGCCATTCCCAAGTTTGAGCCCCACATCAGGCTCTGTGCTGACAGCTCAGAGCCTGGAGCCTGCTTCAGATTCTGTGCCTCCTTCTTTCTCTGCCCCTCCCCCACTCATGCTCTGTCTCTGCTTTTCAAAAACAAATAAACATTAAAACATTTGTGAAATGAAAATATATAAAAAAACCAAACAAACCAGTCTGGATGGTTGTTTTCCATTCTTTGTCCAAAAAGTTTATTTGCATATCCAGCCCAGGGAAAGGTTTTTTGTAGATAGCTTGGCATTTTCTAGGGGTCATAGCCATGGTATCTATCTCTGATACTTTTCCTGTGCTCTATCAGTCTGTTATAAATGTTTGACAATATAAGAATATATGGCTCTTGAACCCATTTGGCTGAGTATTTCCAAACTCAGCCACACTACTTAGAGCCCTACCAAACCCAATAGGATGATGGTACCCCGAGAAAATCTGTTTAACAATCTAAGAAGTGTGTTTCTGCTCCCTAGTGTGTAAGAATGTTCTAAATAATACAAAAGGTTGGGGTGCCTAGATGACTCAGTTTGTTAAGCACCTGACTCTTGATTGCAGCTCAGGTCACAGTCTCATGATGGTGAGATTCAGCCCCACATTGGGCTACATGCTGAGTGTGGAGACTGCTTGGGATTCTCTCTCTCCCTTCCTCTCTGCCCCTCCCCTGGCTTGTGCTCTCTCTGCCTCTCCCTCTCTCAAAAAACAAATAAATAAACATTTAAAAAATAATAAAAAATGTCACCCCATTTACATTGTGTCATTGTCTTAAGCTATTTTAAATATATGGAGTACACCTATGAGGAAATTTACTGCCCGTGATAGTAACTGATAAGCCAATTGTTACAGAACTGTTTCATGCTGTATCCAGGATTAGAACTCTAAGCTGTATAGGTCCACATCCTGGATCCTAAACCCTAACTATCTACCACATTGCTCAGAGAATTCTTTTACTTTTTTTTTTTTTTTCAACTCACGCTTAGATAACTCACTATGGATTTGTCAATGCAAGTCTCTCCAAAATCCACTGAATAATGACTTATAATGCTCCCTAGACCTCTCCAACTATCAGATCTTTGGGCTGCAACATTCACAGGCTGACTTTCTTGGGGTGGAGGGGGGCAGTGTTGTAACACACCTAGCTCACAGCCTCCACCCAGGTAAGAATGTAGCAAATGCCACTTTTTGAAGAAAAAGAAGCATAAGATCATTGAACATGTATAACATTTGTCACAATTGGTTTTTTTTTTAAAAAAAGAACCTTCATTTTGTATTTCTACTAAACTTTTCATTTAGGATAAAGGGAGATAGATACTGTGTGATGTAAAAAAATTGCCACTCGGCAGACCACGAGAAAAGACATGGGAAATATCACTTCTAATTCTCTCCCATCCTGTGATATCTGTCTCCATCAAAAACAGCTCACACACTTCCTGTGCTATAAAACCTACTGTGACATTATCAGACCAAAGTGGTTACTTTAATTTTAAATATAATGGGAGGATTATTTACACCACACAATCGGATATGTTGTAATGCTTGGGGGATCAGCAAAGCTTTGCAGGAATATGTGAGCTGTAGTGTTTTGGTGATATCTGCTTGTTGTAGGCTATTGATTTCTGCCAAAAAAGTATAATTTCTAAAAAGAGGAGAAATGTGTGAACAAATCCTTTCAAATGAAAATAAGTCTGGTGATGAGAAGGCATTTGACAAAGTGAATTTCTCCTTTGACCTGGGCTTTTCTAAGAGATCCAACATTGATACAAATGTTCATTTCTGGAAAAAAATTGTTTTTCAGATTTATATATCAATGTGCTCAGTGCTTTACATGTATTATCATATTTGTTCTAACAATTTTAAGATGCAGATATCATTAAGTTTCTCATTTTACACATAATAAACACATGGTTTAGAGTAGCTTACTAAGTGCCTCATGTTAGGATACATGTACACCTGCCAAAACTGAAAATCACATCCGCCTAATCCCAGAGACTACCTCTTAAACAGTGTTTCTGCACTACAAATGGCAAACAGGCACAACTTTCACTCTGGGCAATCACTGTCACTGACTCTGAATGTATTTGGATCCTGCCCACCCCACGTATTTTCCCTTACTCTTTTCTATTGTCTTTTGGTTTTCCAACACCCGCCTGAATGATGGTTAATTTAATTGCCAATATGACAGAGCCACAAGGTATGAGATATTTGATGAAACATTGTTCTGGGTGTGTCTGTGAGGGTGCCTGGGATAAAATTAACAGTAGATTGAGTAAGATTGCCCTCCATTAGGTGGGTGGAACTTATCCAACCAGTAGAAGTAAAACAAAAAGGGTGACCTTCCCTTGAGTAAGAGACTTCTTGCCTAACTGCCTTTAAAATGGGACTTTAAAATGGCTTTCTTCCTGCCATTGGGTTCCAATTCAAGAACATGGGCTCTTCCTGAGTTTCAAGCCTGCTGACTTTGGGACTGGAACTATACCAATAGCTCTCAAGTTTGTCATGTCTTCAAACTCAGCTTACACCCAAATCATCAGTGCCATCTTGCTGACTCATCTTGTGAACCTTCAGAGTTGCAAGTTTCTGTAACTGCATTAGCCAATTACTTATAATAAATCTCTCTTAATCTCTCCTTCATATGCACGCACACACACACACACACACACACACACGAGTTATGTTCAGAAACTCAGAGGCAGTTACAGAACCCAAGACCACAATAACAGAATAAAGCACCATAAGACTATAGGCAAGGTTAATCCATGGCAAAATCTTATGATCAAACATTTTATCTTCTCAATGATAAGTGTCTTCTCATCAAAGTGTATACATATGAAACCTCTCAGTTTAACTTTGCATATGCCAATCGAAGAAGAGGAAGAGATCACCTGTGAGTATTTAGAAGATTTGAACTCAAAAGATAATGTGGAAAAGCCATTGTATACACAATTGTTGGAATTCTAGACCATCATAAATATTAATTCCATTTCCTGGCTCCGCTAACTGAAGATATGTTATCACTCAGGGATCCAAATTTCCCAATAGTCTCTCCCACAAATAATTAATTCAGTACCATTACGCAAAGGTTTATTTTAGCACACTTATCTTCTAATTAATTAGTTAAGTTTTAATTTATGTCCAAGTTACTTAGCATATAGTACAATAATGATTTCAGGAGTAGAATCCAGTGATTCGGCTCCTACATATAACACCCAGAGCTCATCCCAACAAGTGTCTTCCTTAATGCCCTTTGCCCATTTATCCCATCTCCTCTCCCACAACCCCTCCAGCAACCCTCAGTTTGTCCTCTATATTTAAGAGTCTCTTATGTTTTGCCCCCTCCTTGTTTTTGTATTCTTTTTGTTTCCCTTCCGTTATGTTCATCTGTTTTTGTATCTTAAATTCCACATATGAGTGCAGTCACATATTTGTCTTTCTCTGACTAATTTTGCGTAGCATAATACACTCTAGTTCCATCCACATTGTTGCAAATGGAAAGATTTCATTCTTTTTGATTGCTGAGTAACACTCCATTGTATGTACATATTCTTTATCCATTCATCTGCTGATGGACATTTAGGTTCTTTCCATACTTTTGCTATTGTCGATAGTGCTGCTATAAACATTGGAGTGCATGTGCCTCTTCAAAATAGCACACCTATATCCTTTGGATAAATACTTAGTAGTGCAATTGCTGGGTTGTAGGGTAATTCTATTTATTTTTTATGTTTTATTTATTTTTGAGAGCAAGAGAGACATCATGGAGCAGGGAAGGGCAGAGAGAGAAAGAGAGAGAGAGAGAGAGAGAGAGAGAATCCGAAGGAGGCTCCAGGCTCTGAACTGTCAACACAGAGCCTGCTGCAAGGATTGAATTTACAGACCATGAGATCATGACCTGAGCTGAAGTCAGACTTTAACCTACTGAGCCACCCAGACACCCTAGGGTAGTTATACTTTTAATTTTCTAAGATATCCCCATGCTGCTTTCCAGAGTGGCTACACCAGTTTGCATTCCCACCAGCAGTGCAAAGTGTTCCTCTTTCTCCACATCCTCTCCAACACCTGTTGTTGCCTGAGTTGTTAATTTTAGGCATTCTGACTGTGTGAGGTGGTATTTCATTGTGGTTTTGATTTGTATTTCCCTGATGATGAATGATGTTGAGCATATTTTCACGTGCCTGTTAGCCATCTGGATATCTTCTTTGAAAAATGTCTATTCATGTCTTTTGTCCATTTCTTTATTGGATTATTTGGTTTCTGGTTGTTGAGTTTGATAAGTTCTCTATAGATTTTGGATACTAACCCTTTATCTGATAATGTAATTTACAAATATCTTCTCATTCCAACAATTGTCTTTTAGTTTTGCTGATTGTTTCTTTTACCATACAGAAGCTTTTTATCTTGATGAAGTCCTAGTAGTTGATTTTTGCTCATTTCCCTTGCCTCTGGAGACATGTTGAGCAAGAAGTTGCTAAGGTCAAGATCAAAAAGGTTTCTCCCTCCTTTCTCCTTTAGGATTTTGATGGCTTCTCGTCTTACTTTTAGGTCTTTCATCCATTTTGAGTTTATTTCTGTGTATGGTAGCACATTTGTTTTTTACTGCTCTAAAATCTCCCCTAAATTCTCAATGTGTATATCTGCAATACATATCTCAAAGGTAATACATTTTAAAGAGCACACTCTTTTCACCTAAATCCTTCTCTCTGTTGCTTTTGATTCAGCAGTTAGTTCCCTCATCCCACAAATGTTCCATTCAGAAGTTGAAGGTAGACTTCTCTATTTTGATTCTGTAAACTCCAATTCATCAAAAAGTTATATATATTTTGAAAACTTGTCTAAAATTTCTTCTCGTGTCCTCTGGTGCTTCTACTCCATTATTACTACATTATCTTACATCTGGTCTTCTGTAGTAGTCTCTTAATTATTCTTTCTACTTTTGCATCCTTATAATTCTTCAAAGAGCAGTCAGCATATCTGGTAATATTTAACTAAAACTAAGCTAGTCCTTGACTCAAAATCTTGCATTGCTTTTGCATTAGCACCCTTAATGCTTCTATAGCAAAATATCACAAAATCTGGGACTTAAGACAACACAAATGTATTATCTTACATTACTTCTGGAGCTCAGAAGTTCATGTTAGTCTTGCCGGGCTGAAATCCAAACTGCATTCTTTCTGGAATCTCTAGGGGAGAATCTGCTTCCTTGCTTTTTTCAGCTTCTAAGAGTTCGTAGAGGCTTCATTTCTAGAACCTGCCTGCATATCTAGACTTTCCTTTTTCCCTTTCTGTCTCCTAAATCAGCAATGGAATACTAAAGCTTTGCCAACCTCCGCCACTTGACATGGACTCTTCTGCCTTTTGCTTCTACTTTTAAAGATCTCTGTGGTTATGTTGGGCCTACCTAAATAATGCAAAATAAATTTCTTATTTTAAGGTCAGGTGGTTAGCAACCTTAATTCCTCTTTGTCACGTAAGGTAAGACATTTACAGCGCAAGGGATTAAGATGAACATCCTGAGGCCATTATTTTGCCTGCCACTAGCTTATGAAATAATTTTTTAAAAGACGTAAACTTTTCAAATCCTAAATCTCTTTCACTTTTAGCCCCTTCCCAATTCTCTGTACCTATTTCAGCCAGCACTTTCTTTTGCTCACAAGGCTGTGGTTTCACTGGTCTTTCGTGAAATTCTGACCTAACCAGATATCACCAGCCTCAGGATCTTTGCACTTACTGTTCCTTTGTGTGGAAGGGTCTGTCCCCACATGTTCATTTGGCTCCTTCTTGTCATTTAGTCCATTTCAGATAAAATAGTTTCAAATGTTACACTCTTTTAATTTATTCCTTTCCTAGAACTTATTACCAGCTGAAATTGCCTTTTTTTCTTGTTTCATGTCTTTTCTGTACCCTCCAGAAAGAGAGATACATATCAATAGGCTCTTTTTTTATTGTTTTAACAACTTTACCTTCAGAGTTTACAATGGCATCTTGCTTATAAGTTCTCAGTATATATTTGTTGAAAAAGTGATTGAATACTTTTATGAATACCTTTTAAATGAATGCCACCAAACCAATCATGCACTTACATTTCCTTTCTTCCAGCAGGAAAAAAAAATCTGTCAGTCTATTTTCCATCTCCATAGAGCTAGCCACTTAAAGGGAGAAACCATAAATTCCTTGCTCCCTCTGGGGTACCGTGAGGTTCCTCTGAGGGCATTTTTAGCTCACAACAAAGTTGTCTTTATTCTTCAGTTTCTTAATCCCTTTTTCATCTGACTCTCTGGAAAACAAAAAAGTCTCTACTCTCAGAGGGATGGACAAGAAATTACATTAATTTAGAAAAGAGGAGAAGTCACCAGGATGTTCTGTGATCTACCTGGGGTGTGAAGGTCACTCTGTAAATTGCATAATGTGCTCCCCCCACTCTTACTTGCATTCCGGCAGATTCTCAATGTGCCAATTAGCTACACATTTGGAAATGTAGCCAATCAGATTTTGCCTCAGATAAATGTGAGGCAAAAGCTATGGCATTGGCTTTAGTCGAGCACCTTTGCAAGCAAACCTAAACCCTTTTAGGATCTGTTCTGATGACGTTTTAAATCCTTTTATGTCTCTGGTTTTGCATCTCTGTTGTTGCTTGCACCTTCAAGATTAGAAGAACTGGTTCATTCCTTCCAAGACTTTGGTGGATTCATTCCTACCATATGCATACCCTTTGAGGTGTTCAGAACATAAGAAAAGCAAAAAAGAAATAATCTTACTTCCCATTTGACGACCTGTGTTATGTAATTGGAAAATTCAGTGTGGGCCAAGGTAATCCGTTTCTTGGTTAGTGGTGTATACTTAGTAAACAGCAGGTACTTGTGCTTAATTAATAATAGCTTAATTAATTAATTGGTGTCTTTAATACTCAGCATCCTGTGAAACTTCAGAAGAGCTAAAAATGATTAATTTCTATTTTAAAAGGAGACAATCCACTCACATTGATTACCAATCACATATTTTGCTCCAAACGGTACATAAAATAAAGTTTAATTTTGTTTGTACTATTAAAAACAGATATCTTAGCTGCCCAATGCCATAAGACAAACTTACCAAAGGCAGTTCTATTCACTTCTACTTATAAAAGGAGTGTGATATGAAAGCCATGTTTCATAAGTGCAGGTAGAACTTGGCATGTCACACTACAAACTCTCCAATAGCACTTGTTTTTCATTAATCTCAATTTCACTGAGACAGATTCCATTATATGGGTAACTCCCTGAAGAATTTGAAGTCTAGGGCAATTCTCTTCTATATACTTGAGTGCAGTATATGATATTTATATAGTCCTACCTTCCAAAGAGCCCAAAGCACTTGATAAATATCATCTCATTGATCCTATCTACTTTTCTGAACAGTAAATGGCAAGAATTGGTATTACCATTTAGCAGTGAGAGAAAACTCTAGGAAGTAAAATGCAAAATGATTCAAAAGACCAGGAAGAGGGACAAAAAGTATGTTGGTCACAGAGTTTAAGTAAAAACTCTCCTGAGTCTCCAAAATGTAGTTATCCTCTCAGCTGTATTATTTCTTTAGTCTAATTCTTTTTAAAAAAATTTTTAATATTTTTTAAAAAATTTATTTCTGAGAGAGAGCGAGAGTCAGCATGAGCAGGGGAGGATCAGAGAGAGGGAGACACAGAATCCGAAGACAGGCTCCAGGCTCTGAGCTAGCTGTCAGCACAGAGCCCAACACGGGGCTCGAACCCATGAACCGTGAGGTCATGACCTGAGCCGACTTCAAACAGTTAACCGACTGAGCCACCCAGGTGCCCCTCGTTAGTTAGTCTAATTCTTAAAGAAACAGTTCTTTTTATCTTATCTGCTTTGATTTAAATATGTGTATAGTTATATATGAACTTATATATATATATTCATATTCATATCTATGTGAATTTCAAGTCATCTTGTTGATTACAAGTCAGGAAAATATATAATTCTTTCTCTTGCTACACAATTGGTTTCTGAAATCCATTTAATTCTGCCCTTCCTACTTATGTTCAATTAAGAATCATGATGAAGTGAATTGAAGTAACTTGAGAAGTAATTGCCTCAACGCCTAATGTTTCCAAAGAAAAGTTTTGAGAAAAAAACAGATCTGCATGTAGTCACATTGTTTGACAAAAGAAGATACTAGAATTAAGGCTTTTTGACTTGAGTGATTTTTGTTATAGCTATACATTGATTCAGAGACAGAAGGGAATGATATTTAAAGGCTATGGGTGTAACAATATGACGGGAAAAACATTTCAGACTTCCTCCTATTTTGGGTAAGTTCCATTGGCATTATTGCTGTACTCTTTTTCTACCATTGTATCCCTGTTACTTAGCATAAATCCCGGATAAATAAATGACACATTGTTGTATGGCAATGGATGCTAAGATAGATATATTATTATCTTTGATTGCTTTTGACAACCTAAAATGGACACCGTACCCTGTGGTTTAGTTTAGTTAGACTCATTTCAATTTTGATGAAGATTTTTTTTGAAATGTGCTCAGAGTCCCTTGACTTCTCAAGATTATCTAAAGCAATCATGAGACATTCCAAATAGGAACTAGGGAAATAAATTGAGGACCCTTGAGAAGGGCAAATAATGATTCCACTGGTTCATCAAAATGTTTTAATACAGATGAAAGCAAATTACAGAATAAATCTATAACATCTTTGAAAAATTAAAAACAGTAAGAACAAAAAAAAGCATAAACCAGCAGGTGCATTATTTGTGTCTGCCATTATAGCCCGGTTAGGTCCTTTGCTTTTAATTCCTACCCAAGGGACAGATGAATCAGACAACTTTTTCTGTGTGTTGTCATTGAAACCAACAGTAAAAATCATTGACCATAAACATCGCCAAATTCCTGATAGTGGATGGGACCTGAGGCTGAAACAATGGCATGAACTGTTTCCACTAGAAGGTAAGCTTCATGGGGGAGGCTTTTTTGTTTCTCTTTTTGAAAATCGTTTATTAATGTATTACCCACTACTACTAGAATAAGAACACTCTAATCAGAAACCTCGTGATGCCTAATCTGTTGGTATTTCTCCTTCTTGTTTGCCCAGGAACCATCTGGAACACAGTCTCATAGCTCACCTGCCTTCTGGAGACGTTCATGCCCATAAGGCTTTGCCTTCCTAAAAAGTATAGGAAATCCTAGGGGGCAAAACTGTACTATGTAGATTTTATCATATTTCCTGATGCAGATCTCAATTAATATTATGTTCTTAACAAATGTTATGTGTCATTATCCCCTCTGATTTTTTTCTTTTTCAAACTATTTCCCCTCTCTGTCAACCAGTTTCCTGTTGGAAGACAGCCACTGCCATCTTCTGACTCTGTATCATTACATTTTCAAAGAGCATTTTGGCACCAGGCCCAAGATGTTCTTCCCCATGCAACTCTGTCCATTTTCCTAAGGTTTTCAAAATCTGCTTTGCACGCTACATCCAAGAATCTAAGTCTCACATGTGATTCACTTTTCTAATCCCGAGGCTTTTATTTTCAGATAGCACTCTGTGCTTTACCATCATCCAGGATTTCTCCATTACTGAAAAGCTCAATGAAAATACGTGACCACAGATCTCAATTTTGCTAGTTCCTCATTTCTTTATGTGTTTTCCCCATTATCTCTTTTACTTCATTGTAGCTTCTAGTCCTTTTCCCACTTTTTTATCTCAAAAATTGGACTTTTCTGTGCTTGTTCTTCACACGGAAACACCCTCAGTATCCTGGTCTCTTTCTCTTTTTATATTCATTTATTTACTTGTGAGATGAGAGAGGATGCATTCGAAAAATCACCAAACCTTTGAGCATATCTTTACAGAAAACAATAAAAGAAGCATAAGTATTCATGGTAATAAATCCAAGTAAGTAACAAATCCATGGTAATATTTGTGGAGTTATATCCTTATAGTTATCGAATCTAATAAATTTCATCTTTACTTTATTTCCTAGCTTACTACTTAAGCCATGATATCTAGGTTCAACTTTTGAGATAGACTTCTAATTTTTATTTCTGATTATATTCCATCTTTTCTTCAGGCAATTCTCCTTACAGCAGTTAAATAATTTCTCTCAAATGTAAATATAAACACACCATTTCCATGTTTAAAATATTCAGTAGTTTTCTTTTTGTTAAATACTTCATTCTTAACATCCACATAGAATAAAACTACTCCTCCCATTGTATGCAATTGGAATTAATCCCAAATGTATTTTTTTTTGTAATGTGAAGTTGCATCCTCATCTGTCCACATCTTCGTAGTCAGCTTTACTTTCTACCATTATGCTTTATATATTATTGTTTCCAGAAACAACATCTTTACAGCTCTCTTTAAAAAAATCACATTGTCCAGGGGCACCTGGGTATCCCAGTCAGTTGAGCATCCAGCTTCAGCTCAGGTCATGAACTCAGCTCAGAGTCTGGAGCCTCCTTTGGATTCGGTGTCTCATTCTCTCTCTGCCCCTCCTCCACTTGTGCTCTGTCTCTCTCTTTCAAAAATAAATAAAAATAAATCAATGTAAAAAATTTTAAAAATCACATTGCTCATAATTCTGTATCTATTCACAGAATCTCCTCTCTACCTAAAATGCTCTTTCCCATAGTTTCTGGTAGATACATTGTTACCCAATTTCCCCTATGAGACTGCTTTCAATATTGATTCCACCTTTGGCTCTCCATCTTGCTCATGTTTGTTCATTGACATCTCTTAAAGCTACACTTTCCGGGCCACTTGGAGATTAACAAACATACCTTTGAAATGACCGCCAAGGCTGGGATGCAAGGAGGTTTGCTTTGTTCTCCCATGAATCTGTTAGGGATAACATAATCTTTCCTCTTCCTGATGCACAGATTGAGCCAGGAGAGGTCTGTTAAATGTTAGCTGTCAGTTAGATGCATGCAAACCCTTTGAAGTGCTGGCAAACCCTCTGATCTCACTAGAATGCCCTCCTGTGCATCCCTTTGCTCTATAAAATCTGTAGACCAGGGTTTAAGCTTTGTGGATAAAGTGGCACAGCTCAAGATTGTCATCTGCCCCTCCTCCCCATCAGTAAATTTCCCTGAATAAACCTCGGGGTAAACCACATGGAGTTGCCTGCTGTATTTTTAAGTCTGAAGCCTTCCCAGTTGAGAGGCTATTTTACACTTTCCTTTCCACCTTCTACTATCTCCTCAAATACTGTGACTTAGTGAGCCCCTTATGTACCTCTGAGACCTCAATACTTTTATTATATATGGCGAAAATATTTTAAAATTTGTCCCTGTTGATTTAATAAGAATTCATGCAGTGCTTATTCTTGCACATTAATTCCTGCACTAACACACTTTGGTGTAGTATATAGTATATACTATAGTAGTATGTTTGTGTGTGTGTGTGTGTGTGTGTGTGTGTGTATACATACCCTTATTAACATCTGAGGTTCTGGAACATGGAGTCTGTCTCTCTCTTTTTTTCTCCTAAATACTAGGACATAACTCAGTACTTGACAGCTAGCAGGAGCCTAGGAGATGGTTTCTAAATAAACCAAATTCATAAATATCAGCTAAACCAAAGTAGTGTGTATTTTTCAGGAATTTCACAGACATGGTACTTTCAAGACCTTTCTAGACATGGTAATATAAATTTGATTCCATTTTATTATTAAATCTAAACAAATGCAAAGTGCGTAATTCACAGTGAATGAAAAACGCCTTCACCGTGGGTTCCTACTGCTTCTGTTTGCCAGTGATTCTTTCCCATTGATGGATTATGCACATTTCAAATGAGGCTTTGCCCTGGGTCCTAGAGGAATTAGATACTTTGTACCTTATGCTGTAAATGCCTAACTTCAATTTATGTTTCCAAAATGTATCAGTGTAAAAGCTGCTGGTTAGTTGCCCTTAGGAAAAGAAAATATTTCCAACTGGATTGTATTCAAACATGATAGGTGGAAAAACCAAGTTTCTCTTATTGCTATTTTTGTCAGTATCAATAGGTTTTCTAACTGCTGTCCCACGTTCTAATTTAAAACGACATGTTCCCTCCAAAACGAGAAGTGAGAATGGAAAGCAAGCTTTTAATGCAGAGTGCTTCACCCTTTGAATTACTGCTGAGTATATAGAAAATGAAAATGCTGCTTAAAAGTTCAGGAAGTGTCTGATAAGAAATAAAAAGGTCAGAAAAATAGTTTCTCTTGATAAGCCTACATTTTAAATATATTTCATAGGGCAGTAAATTGCCTGGATATTTTTTTAAAAAAATAACCAAACTGCATTACTGTAAATTTGTTTCCCATAATTGTTGGCTTTGCAAAATGTAACTGACAGCTATCCCTCTTCCTGAATAAAATTAGCAAATCCCTGAAATGAAGGAAGCAAAAAGAAATAAAAATAATGGTCTCTCCTTCAACTTTGTCTCTGCATCTGTGTGTGTGTGTGTGTGTGTGTGTGTGTACGCATGCTCATGCACCCACACACATATCAATAACTTGAAAAACAAAATGGAATGGAATGGAAGGTAGATTCCAAAAGGCAGGTTGTTCTGTTTTTGTCTTTGCTTCAGTTTGGGAAAGTATCATGAGTATGTTTAGATGCTTGCAAAGAATTTGGGGTTTGGCAATTCATGTCCTTTTCTATTTTAGAGTAACGTATCTGGGAAGGAATCCAAGATGGCTGGCCAAGAGATCCTATTCTATAAATGAGACAGCCATGAAAGCATAACTAACAAGGAATGACATGGTGACATCAGGCTTATGTGTTGGTAATATCATTCAGAGAGCTATATGGAAACTAAATTTAGCAGAGAATACCAGAGTTAGGAGACCTGATGTGGAAGCTATTGCACTGGTTCTGACAGGACACTCTGAGGATGGGGAGTGAAAAAGGAAAAATGATGATGAAGAATAGGGAGATTTGTCACATATGTAGGGAGTATTGTGCACAGAACTTGATGTGTATATGCATGAGGTGAGTGAAGAGAAAAAAAAAAGTTGCAGATCTATTTTTCTTGGTATGTGGCTTTAATGAGTGGGTAAAATATGGGGTAACAAAATGAGTTTAAGAGAATTATAAATAGTTTCAGTATTTTCATGCGAGGGTCTACAGAACAGGTATTCAGGTTAGAGTGCTGTCTTTGATACAGATTTGGAAGGCATTAGTGTATTCATTAAAACCACAGAGATGCTTAAAATATCCCAGATGAGGGTTTAGAGGACTGTTTATTAATTTTTGATTGTTACAGATGACAGCTTTGAGGATTAAAACAAATCTATGACTCCTACTTCAAAAATTTGCGTTCAATACCAGGGGATTCATGTTCCTATAAGAGTATTCACTGGCCCTAGGTAAAAAACCTCTTGAGTTACCCGAAGTTTTGGAAGAGGAATAGTAATAAAGCCGTTGGGAAACTATCAGTAAACCATTAAAAAATTGACTTCAGTATTGACTTAAAATGTTTTCTGTGATGAGCTCATCTCTGTTGGATGTTTCCCTTAAAGAATAAATCAACCATTGACTCCATGGATTAATGAAATAGTTCATATATCATGATCTTGCAATGTAGAAAAGATAACTTTAAAGTGGAAACAGTGAAATTTATTTTCTAAGTCAGGGGACTATTTTTATTTTGTCATAAACCTTAATGTCTCAATGAAATTCATAATATTACTTCCTTGAAGGCCAAACTACCTTTTTAAAAGCTTATATGAATAACATCATTCTTGGATGCTTAATTAAGACTCTTGGCATGACCATCCCACCCAGCTCCTTGCCAATATTAAACAATTTAATCCATAGCTAAAAATAGCTCTGTTTAAATTGAAATCGACAGACAATGAAGCAGTAGTTGGGAGAGTTTATTGAATACCATGCCCCAATTTTGTTAATGAAGGTATACATCGTGCTCCAGTTGGTACATTATTTGTGAAGCCAGGAATGGTTCCAATTCCTATAGCTGGTGCCAAGATCCATAATTCAGTCAGTAAAGAGAAGGCATGTGCTGCAGACATGCGCCATCAGAGCAGTGGGGAGTCCTGAGCCTTGGAACAGAACTGTTTCAGGATGAATGTCTGTCAGGGCTTAGGTCTCCTCACTTGACCTTGCCCTCCCCATGAATTCTAACATTTTTAACTAAAATAACATTTCCCAAGTATTATGTGTCAGGCACCATACTGAGGGAGGAAGAAAGTAGGAAACGGGGTGCAGCAATCTTTAGGTGACATCCTCTCTACTATTTGGTTCATTTAAAACAGAGAGTTGTCATTGCGCCTGGGTGGCTCAGTTGGTTAAGTGCCTGACTTCGGCTCAGGTCACGATCTCATGTTCTGGGCCAGGGTTTGAGCCCCGTATCAGGCTCTGTGCTGACAGCTCAGAGCCAGGAACTTGAATTGGATTTTGTGTCTCCCTTTTTCTCTGCCTTTCCCCTGCTTGCACTCTGTCTTTCTCTCTCTCTCAAAAATAAACAAACATTAAAAACAACAACAACAACAACAAAGAGTTGTCTCTTTCCAGAGCTACATTATTGCTGTTTCTGGACTTGGGATTCTAACATTTCAGTGTGAGATTTTTTTGTTTGTTTGTTTTTTAGGGTTTTTTTTTTTTTTTTTTTTTGGTACACTATCTCTACCAATGAAAATACAAAGATCAGTAAGTAAGAGAAAAAGTAAAAAACAATACTTTTAATTTTACTCATCAAAAGTCACAAGGAATGTGTTTTCAGACATAGTTCAAGAGCTCAAAGAGATTGTCAGTCTGAGTTTGTTTGTTTTTCCATATTATGGCGCTATGATTTCATTTATGTTGACTTCTCTTCCTTACATGTGTTGATCCCTATTCATTGGATGACCACCGAGTCCAGGAGTGATGATGACCTCTATAGGCTGGAGAGAGACACCAGAACTTGTCTCAATGTCTAAATATCCATCATATGAATTAAAAAATCACACTCTGAACTAATTTTAATTAAATTTAGATTTAATGTACATACTTTACAATTGTTCATAACATTTATTGCTCTGATAATTTATTTTTTAGTTTATTTATTTTGACAGAGACAGAGAGAGCACAAGCAGGGGAGGAGGAGGAGGAGGAGAGAGAGAGAGAGAGAGAGAGAGAGAGAGAGAGAATCCCAAGCAGACCCTGTGCTGCCAGCACAGAGCCCAACACAGGGCTTGAACTCACGAACAGTAAGGTCCTGACCTGAGCAGAAACCAAGACTGAGGGGCTTAACAGACAAAACCAACCAGGCACATTTGCTCTGATAAATTTTAAGCTGATTCAAACATATAGTTACATAATACAGTATGCAGTGAAACAATAATTTGTAAGTCTACATGATTTTTCTTAGTTGGACAGATAGAGAACATTCACATTTATAGGCAAGAAAACCTGATTTCTCATTGAGAGAAACCAAACAGTAAATGTTAATTCAAGCTAACAGCAGCAAGACATATAAATTCACAGTACATACTTACTCTGAATAAACTACTGTGTACGTAAGAAAGATTGCTTAGCTTTTACTTCTCAGGAGTTTAGTAAGAACATTTATAATTTTTCTACTATTTGCACCCAACAATCTTTTGGATATTTTGCATTATGCTCAGCTATAATATTATATCACTTTATCATCACTATGAATATTCATTTATTGCTTATAATAAAAAACAGTAAAATTTGAATGAAAAATTCCATATGAACTACTAAGCCTCCAATTACTACTAAGAATCCTCAAGTCTATCTAATGGTCGTTACTGTAAACATTGAGGGTGACTGTCACATCACACAATTGCACAAGAACGAATAAATCTTGCCAGTCAATCTGCATGTAGACCTGAGAGGCTGATATAAATGTTGTGCTGCTGAGGAATGATCCAATACAGCATGTCTAACCCAGAAGAGAGCAGTGACCCTGAATTTACATTCTAGAATCAAATGGCTCCAAACTGTACTAGCTATTTGAACTTGTGGAAGTTACCTCATTTCTCTGTGCCACAGCTTCTTCTTCAGGTACTTGGTAGTGACTCTTCATTACTCTTTTTGTAGGAATTCAAGGAGTTAATAAACAAAAGATGCTTAGCACAGAAACTGGCCCTGGGCAAGTCCATGGTAATTCTTAGCCATTCCTCAATAGCTCAATAACCATATCATTTTGTCACCGGTAGGAAAAAGACCTTGGACTTGTATATTTTTCAATCCTAGTGGCAAGATCTATAAAAATCAAATACTAATTCCTACTTTTTCCACCTCCACAGGTTTGCCCTGGAAAGCAAATATAATAAGGGATGTTGGAGGCAGTGAAGGGTAGTGAAAGGAGCCCAGCCATCTTTAGAGTGAGACATCTCAATCCCTGTTCCTACATTATTTCCCTAGGGAGTATTTTGAAGGAGATTGTTAAAACGCAAATCTGACCTTATCATTTTGTCCACACAGTCTTTCAATTATCTTTCTGTTGTCCTTTGAATACAATCAATAATCCTCAGAGTAGGGAAGGCCCTGTAGGAAGTGACTGCTTCCTACATCTTCAATTCCATCTCATGGCATTTTTCCATTGCCAGACCCCAGCCCCACTGCCTTTAGGGATTTCCTTGTTTGTTTGTTTGTTTGTTTTGTTTTGTTTTGTTTTCCAGCAATGTCCGTACCTTGAGGATTTGAAATTAGCTAGTTTTTCCTATCTGGAATGCATACATTTCACCTTTTTGACTTCCCTTTTGAAGTGGATCATTTTGTAACTGTCATTTTCTCATATATACCTCCTCTGAGCCCCTAAATTAAAACTGCTTTGATTTCTCATGGTACCATTTACTTTGCTTTGTAATATGTCATAATATGGAACCAACTATATATGGTTTGAATGGATATTGGCTCTCCTGCTCATCCATGAAGACAAAGGTTATGGCTGCTTAGATCACAGTTATATCTGCACATTTTAGCGTGTAGTAGACTTGCAATACATAACGTTGAAAGAACTAACATATATATAACATAGAAAGAACTAGCATAATCCCATGAACTTCAGAGTCCTCACTGGAGAAGATGGATGTTAATAACACTAACCTTGCGGAATATTTTTTATATTGGAGGCCATGTGTATACAACACTTTCTCTATAGTAGCCCTAAAAAAATGTGACTATTGTTAATAATAAGTAACAGTATGAAGTGTAGTGCATTTTATTTTTTAAAAATTTTTAACATTTTAATTTATTTTTTGAGAGAGAGAGAGAGAGACAAAGCATGAATGGAGGAGGGGCAGAGAGAGAGAGGGGGATACAGAACCCAAAGCAGGCTCCAGGCTCCAAACTATAGCACAGAGCCTGACACGGGACTCGAGCCCACAAACAGTGGGATCATGACCAGAGCCGAAGTTGGAAGCTTAACTGACTGAGCCACCCAGGTGCCCCAAGTATTGTGCATTTTAAAATAGTAAGTGATTTTTCTTCTGTTGAAATGGGTAGAGTCTTACAAAGGTAACACAAATATAGATATAATAGGCTTCCCGTGGTACAACTTTATAAAATATACTTCACTAGAAGAGAATCTGCAACGGTAGACATAGCAGAATGCACATGGCCCCCGGGTTGTTATTGTCCCAAAGAAGTGTGCCCAGGCTGGGAGGAACCACCATGGGGAAGGTGTTAATGGGGAAACTCTACTTAATTATGGGGTAGGGGTGTGGTCAGAGATAATCTAGACAATGTGCTACAACGGAAGCTCCTTGGTGAAGAAAGTAGCCTTTTTAGAAATGGAGAGGCTTCAGAACCCCCAGTCATTGGGGGTTCCTTGTACCGAATTAACCCAATCCTGTTAGACCTCTTTGCAAAGTTACCAAAGGTGAAGAGGAAATTACCCATCAGTGCCATGCCAATGTATCTCTTATTTCAGAATTTTCCACGTGTAAAGTTTTGCGTTATTTCTGGCTTTCTGCCTTATCTTCAATGTCCCCTTTATTCCTATTTGTGTTGGGAGCCATTCTGAGCCCACTAGTCTAGAAAACTCCTGGTGAGGTTAAAGAAAGTTTGCATGGTCTCTTGCCAATCAGATGATGACCGATATCCACCCCCACTCAATTATTTCTGCTTGAGCAATGACCCCTAGGGTACCTTGTTGATCAATATCGGGAGTGACTTGTCCCCTTATTCCGGCCCTGGTATGGTGATTGCACCTTGTGAAGAAACTTACTGTGGGAACTTCTTCTTTTGATTATGGGAATAGGCATCGTGTCTCCAGAAGGTCCTGTTTCCCTCCATACTTTCCCTTGAGCTATGAACAGGCTAATGACACTTACTCATAAAAGATTGACCTTTACATGTACAATTCAGTTTCTACCATTGTGTTAGTCCAAGATGTTCATACAACTCAACATGTAAATCAACTAACCAAAAATGTCTTTGATGCCCTAGCTATTCAAGAAATCATAAAAGTAGACACAAAGGTAAATGCACTCGAAGAGGCTATTCTATGTATTGGAAATAAGCTAAACTCTTTAAAGGTATGGTTGGCTCTCTGGTGCAATAAAGCATATAACTGGAAAATCAAGTCTTGCCTGGAGACAAAGAACCTAACTTACAGAGAAGGGAAGAAGATAAGTTAGTACATACACCTTTGCTAACTGATGGTGTATAGCAGCCCCTTCCCTAAGGCCTACATTGCACAAACACCTTCCCTTACCCTGACAGCTGTGATGAGGATGGATAAGAGTATCTACAAACCTGTGACTTAATCTTAGTGTTATTAAAATGTGAACACTTTGTTATTTTCTTAGTTACTCAACCTCACTATAATTGGGGCAGCTCTGCAAGAAGACTTCTGTACACCTGTTTCTGTACATTTTCCAAAAACGTCTTATCACAAAGAGCTATCCATTGTAAAAATTCCATTTCCTGATGCCATGTTAACATATGACCAAAAAATAAAGACACCAAAACAGACAGGACAGAGATGCCTGCCTGGTGATCAGAAAGGATCTCGGGGCTCTCTCATTCTCTTTCGCCGACACCATCCATCCTTCAGGGACCCCTGGACTTGCTGGAGCCAGCCTCTGGCATATTTGGACCTCTGGAGTTTCCTTCACAATACTGTGTCATACTTTTTTTTTTAAGTCCCCAATCCCAAATGTCAAATGCTAACTTCACAGAGATGCTCAATGCATGTGGACTGAATAAAATTAGTGTGGATCATTTAGGGGGGCAGCAAAGTGTAACAGTTGTACTCTGGGGTGGGACAGGTCAGAACTCAAGCACCAGCTCTGTGTTTTCCAGCTGCTTGATCATACAATATTGACCTTCAGTTACAACGATGATGATAATATAGAGTTCTTGGGATTGGAGGAGAATTAGAAAGATTTTTTAAAAGGCTTCACAATAAAAATGGCATGTAGTGAGCAAAAATAAATGCAAGTGCTCACTATTAGTATTCACTCTGCCATTATAGTTGCTGGATGTGTTGTAATTCAGGGGTTCTGAGTGTAGGGTTTGGAAAATGAGAAAGACAAAATGTAGCCAAATGCTACATGGGAATCAAAGTGAGGACGGGGAGCATATCAGAAAGAAAGAGTGAAGAGAGCCCAGACACAAAGGTAACAAGAAAAGGGGATTTGGAATTGACCTCATAATTGGGACATAGTCCTGAGTCCCTGGACTCTAAAAATACAAAGCTTAACAGATGTGTTGTGTCTTTAATTAGCCAGAAATGTCTTTTCAGCTACTAATGCCCTGTTACCCTGTGGAAAGATTGTGAAATTGAATGATGACCTTTACTTCAGATTTTATTTAACTTAATACAGAAATCCTAATTATATTTCTCGGATTATTTTACTGTGTTTTGCATTCCTGGATGGGTGCAAAGAAAATGCCACCTGCTTATTACATAAGTTAAATTTATTAAAAAAAATAAAAGACATGGCCACTTGTATTTGTTCCCATAGCACTGATTCATACTATGAGCGAAGCACTGTAAACGGATACTATGCTTTCTGGATTCACGGGTTTTTTTTGTATTTGTTTTTGTTTCTGTTTTTTAATCTTCAACAGCTAACACATCAGAACAATACTGAATTCTATAGAGGTTGCTAATCAGCATATACAAGGATCTCTTTGTGTTGGTATTCTTTTTTTCATGCTGTGGTGGTTAAAAATATCATTTCTAGACTTAGTCAGTCTCCTTATTTGTCATTTTGCAAAGTTCTTGACCTGTCTAAACATCACTTCATTCATTAGCAAATAAGAATTATAATCATTATTGTGTGGATTTGCACTGGGAATCAAATAAGGCAATGGATGTAAAGTGACTGGCATTCAGCCCGTAAATAATTTTTGGTCATATGACATACAAAATTCTTTCACATTGACCATGTAGTTGTTTAGGATAATCTTTTTTAAAGTTAATTAATTAACTAATTTAGTGAGAGGGAGAGAGAATCCAAAGCAGGACCCATGCTGCCAGCACAGAGTTCAACTTGGGTCTTGAACTCACGAACCCTAAAATCATGACCTGAGATGAAATTCAGTCACCTGCCTTACCAACTGAGCCACCCAGGTGCCTTAATAATCCTCTTGAATAGATATATCTTTATTTACCGAAAAGGAAATTGAGATTTAGAAAGTTTTTCAAATTCTTGGCCTTACTTATAGGAAGTTGGAAAGACAAGAATTGATCTCAATCAAAAATCCCAAGGTTTTTCTACTTTAATACAAACTGATGTGTGTATGTGTGTATTTTGCTTTCTTTGTGTAGATAAAGCAGTGAATCAGAAACTGTCAATTCTGTTACTGGGGAGAGTAGAGAAGGGGGGTGTATTAATGATTTGATACAGTTCAGTTTATTTAGTTCAGTTTTACTGAGTATCTAGTATAAGTAATCGAGTAAATGTCCGAATTACATAAAATCTTTGACCAAAAACACTCTCCTAGCCTACTGCGAAAAACTGATGTTTACAGAACAGAATGATAAAGAAATATGTGTACACTAGACAACTAGCAAACAAAAGCAGGGTGTTCACTCTGTGAGGGACGGGGTATTGGTGGAATGAGGCATTCAGTATCTTGAGAGTCATAGAGAAGATGATGCCGAAGCAATGTTTAAAAACATAAGCAGAGTTTCTTCCAGGAAGGCTCATCCTAGATGGTGAGAAAAATTGCAAAGAAATAGAAGAACATTGTTGTTTGGAAAATACAAAGTAGCTTTGTATCACAGGGACGGAAACCTCGAAATTTGGCAGTGATGGTAAAAAGGAAGTCAGACTAGTCAGACAGACAGGGACCAAAACACAACAGGTCTTTTACTGAAACACAAGATCCGCTGAGAGATTGTGACTATTCCCAGTGGAGAAGAGGGTAAATTCTCTTCTCTCTGCGCCAGAAATTTCCAAGCAAGGAAGTAATCCTAATCATGGTCTTAAGTCACTCTGCTGCTGATGTTGGGAAATTTCTAGGAGTGTGAGGGTAGAGATCATGGTGCCTCATGTTCAGAAAGTCTGTCTCTTTGATTGATGATAATCTACCTTGTTTTACCTCTTGAACTTCTTTTGGTGAATTAATGGTGCAATGCCAGGCATATGGATGAGGATGATAGAAAAATACACAACTTGTGAGCAAGCTTTCACAAGATAGAGTTAAATGGAATTTTTATGGTCTCATTTCTAACTAGCACAATCTTGGGAGGTTGTGAAATCCCTTTTAGAGCACCAATTTAATAGAAGTCATCTAATTAAAAGCCCACTAAATAATACTTGTTTTAGCTATTTCTGTAGCTTAATTGAATGTATGCCATTTACTTTTCAAGGACTTTTAACTACTGTCCCAGTTGAGACTTTAAAAAACAGCTGTTATTGTGACACAATCTGGTAAGAGATCAAGTATATTTCAGTTTATTGAGTAAATTAAACATGTAGGCCATTTAAAAATAAAAGCTCATAACTGTACCAGAACTAATTATCATGCACTATTTCATAGCAGCACTTGAAACTAAAGAGAGTTGAGACTCAGAGACTGAGTCTCTGGGGATTTTGAATCTGATAGAGTCCCATTTGGGTCATAAAGAATCCAGTTCTGAACCTCTATGAGCTTCAGGCAAATATGTGCTCCTTCACACTGCTGAATGAATGTACCTGACTTAATCAGTTAGTGCCTTGGAGACAAAGCATTCCTTGCTCAACAAACAGAACTGTGCTACATTCATTAATGTTAATTCTTTATTTTTATACAGGGATTGCTGGAACAATAATAGGCTCATTATTTTCAGAATTGTGTGGGCATGTGGGGAGAGAGTTAAGTTTGAACTTGTCTGTAACAGAGAAACTGATGCAGTCTCTTTGAAAGTCATGCACCAACAGAAGATGAAGATCAAACAGGTCCATCCTTCATGAAGCAACAAATCTGAGATCTGATTACAACTGATGGATTATCGTCCACAAGGAAGGATGTCAATATCTATGCTAAAAATTCTAACTAAATTCACTTGCTCTCAATTGTTTTCATTAGATTAAGTACATAAAATTATTCAGTCATACAGTATGAAGCTGTATTAATGGAGACCTGGAAATGCTCTCAGATTATTTTTGTTTCCTGTCAAAGTTCTGGGAAAATGGGTGAGACTAAAATCATACTGTTAGTTGGAGTGAATTGAAAATTTCCCTCAATATAACAGGTCATGTAATGAAAATAGTTATGCACATACAAGAGTATATTTTACGAGTTTTACCTTTCATACTCCTTGGTTATTTTCTTGGCTCAATTTCAAACCATTCTTCTATTAGACTGAACCATTAGGCATAAGCTATACTGATGGTCAATTTGTACATTATGGAAACACAAAAGATGTAACCGCTGTTTTTGAAGGCTAATCATCTGAGAGGTATAATACCATTGGTTAATGCATTACACAAATTTTGTCTCTTGTCCCAGTTTTCAGCATCTGTCCCCAGATCTATATTTGCCCAGCTTACCTATCGGGATTCCTGCTTAAGTTTTGGGGCTCTGAAAATTTCTTTCCCTCTTTCCTCTCTCTTCTACTCACTCACTCACTCACTCTATTCATAGTTTTTTTTTTTTTTTTTAATGTACCATAAAAATATCTAGCACTCCTAAGGACTTTGTACTCATAAAATTTGCATAAGATAGCAGTCTCCATGTTTTGAATGGACCTACATTTAGCATATGAATGAATTTTTAGGGCCCAAAACATAATAAGAAACTATGTTCCATTGCAGAATAGCTTTCCAACATATACATTCAAATACTATGAGCAAATATATAAGCTGCTAATTTAAAAAAGTAAGCACGATATAGCACTAAAATCATTTTAACATCGTAATACAAAATTACATAGCTTGCATCTGACCTATTGTATTTTTAATTATTAGAAGAAAACTTCTTTTCAATATCACAAAAAGTCTGGAAGACTGAGAAATACCTTTAGTGAAATGAACAGAGTATTTCTAAGACACAACTGACAGGTTATGTGTTTGTGGAAAGATTTTAAATAGACAGAGGGGTACCTGAGTGGCTCAGTCAATTAAGTGTCAGACCCAGTTTCAGCTCAGGTCATGACCTGAAGATTTGTCGGGCTCTCTGCTGACAGAGCAGACCCTGCTAGGGATTCTCCCTCTCATCTCTCTCTGCTCCCCACCCCCCCGCTTCTAATTCTCTTTCCCTTTCAAAATAAATAAACATTTAATTTTTCTTTTTTATAGAAAGCTGGGAACAGGGAAAGGGAAGTCTGCTTGGGCCTTCTGTTATTACTGACACTTCTTAAAGATTTAATGTTTTTAAAAGATACTAGAGTCATTTACTCAAAAGTTACCATACTACTTAGCAATGTAATGCTTATTAGCAGTTTATTTTAAAACAATGTGACCGTTTCAATGGACATTTTTGGTAAGCCTCAATATTCATTCATGATGAAATTTTTTAGCAAATTGGGATTAGAAAGAAATTTCTTGGGGAGCCCGATGGCTCACTTGGTTAAATGTCCAACTTTGGCTCAGATCATGATCTTGGAGTTTGTAAGTTCAAGACCTGTGTTCGGATCTGTGCTGACAGCTCAGAGCCTGGAGCCTGCTTCAGATTCTGTGTCTCCCTCTCTCTTTCTCTGCTCTCTCTCTCTCAATCTCTCAAAAAAAAAAATTAAAAAAAATTGTGTATGCAAATGAATTTGTCTTTTTTTAAAAAAAAAAAACTACAACCAAACTGACAGTTAATTTGTAATGTTGGAAGGTTTTCCTTTAGAAAATGTTGTCTAATATCTCAGTTTATGTTTATTTTTGTACTGGAAACTTGACCTCTCATTAAAGCAACAAAAGTAAAAAAAAATGTAAAGATCGATCAAGAACAATTAAGTTTGCTTTACTTTTCTGATTTTATTGTATGTAGAACATTTAAAAAATCAGCATAGATAATACTAATGTGAGAATTTTGGAATATTGCCAAACACAATATTATTGAATAAACAAGTGATTTGTATATGCCAACACCAACCAAAAATACCTAGTAACATTTAAAAAATAGTTTATATATCACAAAAAAAATAAAACATATATAAGAATAAACTTATGACAGGCAAGAACTCTTACAAAACTGTTAAATCAAAGAAGATCCATTGGAGAATGAGATAAATCTATTGATATCCCACATATGAATACGGAGACTCAATATTGTAACTATGTCATGTCTCTTGAAATTGATTTATAGTTTTAATGTGATCCCAAGCCAACTGCAGCACATACTTTAGGAGAAAGCTGATTTTCAAATTTATTGAAATCAATTGCAAAGAGTCAATAATTGCTGAGATAGTCTCAAAGGGGAAGAAAATGAATGGAGGACTTGTTGCTATATAAATTCTGAAAGAGCAGTATTGGTGCAGGGATAGACAGCAGAGGGTAGAAATAGATCACCCATATATTAATGTTTGGTTTATAGTGAGAGTCACTGAAGAGCAGAGGAGAAAACAGGGTCTTTTCAATAATTGATGCTGCAGTAATGGGACATCCAGAAGGCAACAGTCAAGGAATTATATTCCCATTCAAACTCATTTTGGGTAGACCACCTAAAAAGTCCAATAAAAAGGGAGGTGGTTAGAAGGTAATATATGAGACCATCATTGCCATCTCAAATTAGGGAGAGTTTTCTTAAAATACAAAAGACACAGTCAATGAAGGAAAATATGAATAAACTACATTTAAAATTAGAGAATATTTGTTTATTAAAGAACTCCATATGTTTATTTGTTAAAGAGAATCATCTTGGAAATCATATGGATGAAACATATAAGACAAAAAAAGATACCAAAAATTAATAGGGAATATCCAGAAAATCCAAACAAAATATTGGGAAAACTAGTTACCTCACATAGATATCCAAGTGATCAATATTTATGCATGCAAAGATGTCGAACTCATCACTAATTGGGGAAATGCACATTAAAATGACACCATAGTACTGCTTTAAATATCCAACAGGTTGGAAAAACTAAAATACTGTACTTGAAAATAGCATTATGTGTCAGCAAATATGGAGTTCTGTGGACCCTCTGCTTTCCCATCATTCACTGATGAGAATGAAAGCAATTTAAGAACTTTAAGAAAGAGATAAGCATTACCTATACTCTATTAACTATCTGTTAGGTTCCTGGGTACACACTCTAGAAAAAACTGTGTGTGTGAGTAAAAGAATGGTCCATAGTAGTCATCTTAATAAAATTAAAAAAAGAAACAAATATCAATTGATAGGGGAATAGAAAAATAAATGTTATAATATATACACACAATTGAATGCTATCCATCATTGAAAATGAATGAAATACATTTATCAGCACAAATCAACATTGATTAATTGAGAAAATTTTAATCATAGAAGGATACATGAACGTTTTAAAAAATTTTTCTTAAATGTTTTATTTATTTTCGAGAGAGAGATAGAGACAGCATGAGCAGGGGAGGGTCAGAGAGAGAGGGAGACACAGGATCCGAAACAGGCTCCAGGCTCTGAGCTAGCTGTCAGCACAGAGCCTGACGTGGGCTTGAACCTACGAACCATGAGATCATGACCTGAGCTGAAGTTGGACGTTTAACTGACTGAACCACCCAGGCGCCCCATGCATGAACTTAAAATACATTTTTTTTTTAATTTGAGAGAGAAAGAGAGACAGAGAGAGAGAGAGAGAGAGAGAGAGAGAGAGAGAGAAGGTGAGTGGGGGAGAGATGTAGAGGGAGAGAAAGAGAATCCGAAACAGTCTCCACACTCAGCATGGGGCCCAACTTGGGGCTCTATCTCATGAACTCACAAACCATGATCTCATGACCTGAGCTGAACTCAAGAGTCCAACACCCAATGGACCGAGACACCAGGTCTCTCAAAAGCCCATTTTTATGCAGTTTAGAAACATAACTTACTACAGACTTTATTTCTATGGATATGAATTTTTTGATAAAAACTAAAAAGAAAGAGGTGAAATACAAATGTTAAAGTTAAGAATTAACTTTGGAGGAAGGGAAGATTCTAAGACTGCTAACATCCACAAGACATTTCAAATACTAATGACATTTCTTTTTAGTTAAGCTTTATGTGAATATTTGATTTTTTGAAAATCTTACTGATACTATGTATTTGTTTTATGATAGAAAACTTCAAAATATTTTTTAAAAAACATATTGCAAAAAATATCAGGTCACAAAATGGTATTAGGTTCAGTGGGAATAGGATAGTTGTTATTACATCTCCCCAAATTAGTATCTCAGTAACATATCTGAGAAAATATTCTTTACTTATTTTAAAAACATGGCAACTGAAGCTGGTGTTTGGTTATTGTAGTTGTATTTTGGTTTTTCTTTGTCTATTTTCTTTTTTTTAAGTTTATGTATTTTTTTTTTAATATTTTTAATTATTTCTGAGAGAGGCAGTGTGAACAAGGGAGGGCCAGAGAGAGAGACACACACAGAATCCAAAACAGGCTCCAGGCTCTGAGATAGCTGTCAGCAGAAAGCCCAACACGGGGCTCGAACCCACGAACCGTGAGATTATGACCTGAGCCAAGTTAGAGGCTTAACCGACTGAGCAACCCAGGTGCCCCAAGTTTATGTATTTTTGAGAGAGAGACAGCACAGTGAAGGAGGAGCAGAGAGTGAAGGGCAGAGAGAGAATCCCAAGCAAGCTCTGCACCATCAGCACAGAGCCGAATGTGGGGCTTGAGCTCACAAACCTTGAGGTCATGATCTGAGCTAAAGTCAAGAATCAGATGCTTAACCAAGGAGCCACCCAGACTTTCCTCTATGCCGATTTTCAACAAAAACACGTTTGGAGCACACTCATTCTCTGTTTTTTGTTTGTTTGCTTATTTTATCACTCTGTTCTAATATTCCCCTCTGGTTTGTTTTAAAGTAGTTTCATGTTTCTTAAAGCAATTTTCCACAGCACTCAAAAGGAATTATCAATGAAAGGCCATTAGAAGCATCAGTCTTGCCTTTCCCATTGTGAATGACCACACCACACTCTGTTATTTCATCACAAATAAATAAAGTCTTTTTTGGTTGCTAAGCTAATATTTCAACAAAATTGTTCAACTCACCTTCTTGTGATTATGTGTGAAATCCTGAGGATGTAGTTGCTACAACCTAGCAATTAGATGTATATTTCCATACTTAATTCAGTCAAAAATGTCTCTAAAAATAATTTTGGTGCTTAAAAAAATCTCTATATATATTTGTTCGTCTTCTTAATGTTTTTGTTCAAAGAAAATACTTGAACAGAGGTGGGTCTTGATGACCTAAACTGGTCAAGTTCAGTCTGCTTTTATCTTTCTGACCATTTACTTTCCCTTGTGAAAAGTGCTAAGAGCATGATTTTGCAACCCTTCATTTTCTGTCCTTTTAATCTCTTTCTGTAACTGGGTTGTTGTTAGATAACCAGAGCTGAAATTCTTTTGCTAAATAGGCTTTTTTCTATTAATACTAACTTTATTCTTAACTCCAAATTCTAAATAGAATTACTGGAGCCAGCATCTTCTGGTGGCTTGTTCAAGATGGACATTTTGAAGAGTTATTTTGTTACTACACATCAGAGGCTCATAAGATTATCAAATGCAGTTCTTGGAAACATATTGGCCCCTGAAGACAAACATGAATTGGAGCCAAGAGATAGAGGAGACAAGTTTGTGTCTCTTCTTTCTTATAATCCAGAGGCTTCTTCTGGAATGTGATCATTATATACATGGCAGGGACTAAATCTAATCTTTTAATGCTTAGAGAAAATAATCTATCTTACCTGACCTCAAACTAGGGTCAAAGTCCTGGGCATCTCTGAGATACTCTCAAGCAGTCTGTAAGGTCAAATCCATTTTCATAATAATAGTATGATGTTAGTTGCATTTTTCATTCCCATTCTTTCTCAAGTGTAACATAAAATTTTTCAGAGGCCAAATGGCATATAATAGAAAAACAAATTGAATACAGATACAGTATGAGAATCAGCTGTTCTCTATGAAATCAGACATTAAAGACATTTTTAAAAACAGAAAACAATACCACTCTTTTATTATTTTTGTTTTGGAAAATATACCTATTTTTAGAAAAATGGAATCAATATGGTATGCAATAGCTATGTTGTTTACTCATTTTAAAGGAATTAATAGATGATGAATCACATAATTCTACTCCTGAAATCAATATTATACTATATGTTAACTAATTGGAAATTAAATAAATTCTTGAAATAAATAAACCAAAAAATAGATATACTAACTTTTCTCAATTTTTATTTTACATAGAGTACAGAAAAATACATAACTCAAGCTAAAGCTCTTTAGGCCCTTAGGAAAGTTTTAGAGGGTAAACAGTTGCTGAAATCAAAAAGGTTGAGAACTACTGATTTTCAGCTACTTTGAGTTTTTTTCTTAATGTCTTTATTTTATTTTGAGAGACAGAGAGAGCGAGCAGGAGAGGGGCAGAGAGAGAGAGAGGCACAGAATCTAAAGCAGGCTCTGAGCTGTCTCAGAGCCTGACACAGGGCTTGAGCCCACGGACTGTAAGATCATGATCTGAGCTGCAGTAGGAGGCTTAACAGACTGAGCCACCCAGGCGCCCCTAAAACAATATAATCTTAAGAAATAAAATTTCAAAGTAGCTGTGGAAAGTCTGGGGGCTCAGTCGGTTAAGCGTCCGACTTTGGCTCAGGTCATGATCTCAGTTCCAGGGTTCGAGCCCTGCGTCGGGCTCTGTGCTAACAGCTAGCTCAGAGCCTGGAGACTGTTTCGGATTCTGTGACTCCCTCTCTCTCTGACCCTCCCCTGTTCACGCTGTCTCTATCTCTCAGAAATAAATGAAATGTTTAAAAAAGATATTGTTTTAGATTATCTACAATTTTTAATATTGTTGTAGGATAATGCATCTCGTAATTTTTCTGTTGTATAAACCTTCTTATTTCCTAATTACCCTGAGAACAAGGAGTTAAGAGTAATGGTAAGAGGTTTTTAAATTATTTAAATACAATAGAATAGGGTTGTCGGGGTGGCTCAGTTGGTTAAGCTTCCAACTCTTGATTTCAGCTCAGGTCATGATCTCAAAGTTTGTGGGTCCAAGTCCCACATTGGGCTCTGTGCCCACAGCAAGGATCCTGCTTGTGATTCTCTCCATCCTTCCCAGCTCTCTCTCTCAAAATAAGTCAATAAACCAAATAGAATAGTTACGTTTATTCATAGTATCTCTCCTCTCATTGATTTGCTGTGTATGATAAAATTTAATTTTGTGGTCCTAGAAAAACTTGAATTAGGAAATTGATTTTAACATTTTCAGTTTTGTACAGAATTATTTAAACGTTAATTCTTTAAGATGGAAATGTATGTTTAACAGGATATCCAAATTTGTGTTTTTTAATTGGAAGATTTGTGTCTATAAGAATATAGACAAACTTGATCAGACCAACAACAATAATAGTTTCTTTTAAATCATACAGGCATTTTCTCTATCAAAATATATGTATTTGTGATAAAGCAAAAAAAAAAAAAAATCCCGCTAAATATATAGTTTTAGATCTCAACAAATGTGTTTATAACCATGTAACCAGCACCCGAATGAAGACATTCAATATTTCCAAGTATAACCTATTTGAGCATTCTTAGGCAGTACATCCTCCCAGAGGTGACTTTTACTGTTAAGATATAAGTAAGTTTTGCCTGTTCTTATATTTGAGGAATCAGAACCCAGCATACATTCTCTTTTGTTTGGAGCTGCTTTTACTCCATATTCTGTCAGTGAGCCTCATCCATATAGTCAAGTGTGGTGGTCATTCTCTTTTTATGTGACATATTTTTACATTGATTGAGTGTCATGCACTCTACTTACCCATTCCATGAATGGACTTTGGGTCATCTCAAATGGTGAGCTATTATGAATCAAGCTGCTATGAATGAACCCTGGTACCATCTGGTGGACAAATGACCTCTTTCCTCTTTAATATAAAACTTGGTGTATCTTTCCTTGGTCATTTCATAGTTTTAATAGACCCTAGCAAACTGTCTTCCAAAGTGATTGAACCAATTTATGCTTCCATTGGCAATCCAGTTGTTTTACATCATTGGCAACCCTCGAGATTGTTCAGGTTTTAAACTGTAGCCATCCTATTGTGTGTTTGTGTCATGGCATACAGAAGGCATTTTAGTTTGCATTTTTGTAATGATAAGTGTTCTTTCACTTTTCTATATGATTATTGACCACTTAAATATCTGTTTTGTGAAATACTCCTTCAAGCATTTTACTCATTTGCTTACTAGTTGTACTCTCTATATTATGTGTAGGAGTTATTTATAGTCTATGTATATTATAAGTATCCCTTTCTAGTTGCTGGGTTCCCTTATTATGGTCTTAATATTTCCTTTTATGAACAGAACTTTTTCATATCATTATCTCTGAACTATAAATATTTATTTTGATCAGTAGTAATTTTTGTGTCCTTTAGGAAACCTTTGATACTCAAAGATAATACATATATTTTACTATGTTTTTCTATTGAAACATCGTTTTATTTTACACTAGTTCTATGATCAATCTTAAAGAAATTATTTTGTATATCTTGAGGAAGAAAATGATTGTCATTTATATATTTTTTTCATGTGGATATTACACCGACATGTCATCATTTATTTTAAAGACCATTCTATCCAGAGTAACATCTTTAGGTAAATCAGACAGTCATAAAGCATGGTTTTATTTTTGAACTCTATTCTCCTTTGATGCTTCTGGGTTTTTTTAAGTATTCTCGGAAATTCTGCGTTTGGATGGAAGTCTTAAAACAATCTAATATATATATTGAATGTATATATTGGGTGCATCCTAATAATGTATCTAATGTATATATTGTATATAATCTAATGTATATATTAATCTAATATATAAGGTGTATATATGTATATATTGTATATAAATTGTATATACAGTTGTATATTGTATATGTCATATATATTTATATATATACCTCTAATCTCATGTATATATTGAATCTATCAATTGAGTTTCAATCTACCATTTTCTTATTTGATTTCTCTCTGCCTTCCTCCCTTTTATATATTCAAAGTCTTTTATATTGAGTATTTTTCAGTATTTAATTGTATATCCTCTATTGGCTTATTAGACTTGCTTTTTATAATTACCCTAGGGTTTTATGTTACCCTAGGGTTTACAGTGTGCATATTTAACTTATCACAGTCACTTTCAAACAATATCATTTCACATTTATTATAAGAATCTTACAGGGACACCTGGGTGACTCAGTTGGTTAAATATCCAACTCTTGATTTCAGCTCATGTCATGATCTCACAGTTCCTGGGTTGGAGCCTGCTTGAGATTCTCTCTCTGCCCCTGTTCATTGCATACACTTATCCACACAAGCTCTCAAAAATAAGTAAGTAAATATTATTTTTTAAAAGAACCTTACAATATTCCCAGTCTTTGTGTTATTTTTGTCACATATTTTGTTTCTAAATAATTATGTTTAAATGAAATTTTAAGACAAGGTAAACAACTTTATGAATTTACTCACATATTACATATTTATGGTACTATTTATTCTTTTGGAAAGCCTAAATTTCTGTCAACCTGAAAAGCTTTTTTCCCATAATTTTATAAAGAAGGTATGTTGGCATCAGATTATCTTAGATTTTTATTTTTCTGTTAGAGACTTTATTTTGCCCTAATTTTTTGAAGCATGTTTTCTTTGAATATGGAAATCTGCATTATCCATATTTCCTACAAGATGACTTACCCCATTTCATTTATTTGTCTTCTTCTCTCTATGTAGCAAATATTGAGTAATCCTTGGTTATGTCTTCAAATTAAAGTATAAGACTATTATGTCTGAATAGATACAACCTGCCATGTTTAGCTCACAACCTCAGTAATACAATGTAGTCGTTATTAATTTTCTCCAGACATATCATCATGTTTTGATTTGCATTTTTTGTTATAATTGAAGAAACATTTAATATCTTATTAAAGTAATATTCTATATGAAAACAGGGTATAATTTATTTTTGAAATCTAGCTTTAAAAATCATCATTGAACATGATGTTAGATATAATCTAACAGGTACTCTCAAAATTATCAAAGAAAAGTTTTATGGACTAGTATGTATAATGTTAGGAAAGATATAATTTTAAATTACTTGATTAGTTCTTTTTCTGTTTAATTTTTTTAATGTTTATTCATTTTTGAGAGAAAAAGAGAGACAGAGCATGAGCAGGGGAGGAGCAGAGAGAGAGGGAGACACAGAATCTGAAGCAGGCTCCAGGCTCTGAACTGTCATCACAGAGCCCGATGTGGGGCTCGACCTCACTGACTAAGAGATCATGACCTGAGCCGAAGTTGGACACTTAACCTACTGAGCCACCCAGGCGCCCCTACTTGTTTGGTTCTTAAAGAATATCGTATATGGTTAAGTATGCCAAGGAATAAAGCCAAATAAAATAGTTTATTGTTTGTGTACTAAGGCCATCAGTCAACACATCCAACAAAGAGTGGAGCTCTGTGGAAAATAAATCAACTCAATGAATATTAATACATTCCATTATTAAATATTGAAAGGCATCTTATTCAAATTATTCATATGTAGAGTATACATATAACCCTTATTAAAGTCAGTGAAATTTATATGCCCTGGAAACATCCTCATAAATTAAAGACGTTCAAAATATGAATTAAAAAATATCCCCTATGATTTTTTTCCCATTTATCAGAGTACGTATTTGAAATTATATCATTTGAGGGAATAAATACTAGCCAAATAACTTTATAATTGTTGTAAAATTATTAGTAGTGAAGAATAAATAAAGCCTTTCTCTTTGGTCAACTTTTGCTACTTAAAATTTTTTATCAAGTTCATAAGACTCCTTGTAACCTGATGTTCGCATATCAAATTATATTATTCACATTTTCTCTTGCTAATTGAGTTGAGTTTTAGTATTATATTTATGATATGATGGAAAATGTTGCCATGTGAAAAATAGTGATGAAGAGTGACTTTTAGTGACTACCTATTAAAAGTAAATTTAAATATTAAATTCATATAGCCATCTGTAATAATTTCCTGCTAAATAATGACTTAGAACCATTAATCTGCAGGGGCACCTGCGTGGCTTAGTTAGTGAATGTTCAATTCCTGATTGTGGCTCAGGTCATGAACCCAAGGTCTTTGTACAGAGTCCCATGTCAGTGTCAATACTCAGAGTAGAGCCTACTTGGGATTCTCTCTCTCTCTCTCTCTCTGCTTCTCTCTACTTCTCTCTCTCTCAAAAATAAAAATAAAAATAATTTTAAAAAACTATTTATTTACATATTTGAAAACAAGGTGTTCTCACTGAAGCTCCTAACAGTATCCTTAGAGACGGTATTTGCACTCTGGTGTTTGCCCCTTTAGAAAATCTAAGTTTTTAGATATAAGATTGATAAGAGAAGATAAGACTCAGTAAGCAGAGAGGGAAAGATTAGAGCCCTAGGTCCCTGGGTGGGGAAAAACACCTATTTTGGAACAATACGGGGAGTGTCTGACCACAGGAAGCCTCCTCAGGCATAAGGTTCCTCGCAAGCATATAACAGACCCCACATTCTCCCCTTCAGGTTTCCCTCGGGAATTTGACAAAAAAAGCAAGTATGGCCTTAGACTACCTTTCATACAATGGAAATGAGCCAATCAGGAGTGAACAACCCAGCACCTAGAGCTATCAAACCACAAAGGGTAGAACCTGAGAAGGAACAAATGAGACAGGAAGGGGAGGGCTGACCAGAACCTGATAAAACAAAGACCCTTGCCTATAGTCCTTGGGCATCACTTTCCAATGTCCCCTCTCTGTAAAGAGAGCTCTCTGACTATTCTTCCTTTCTGATCTTATACTCTAATAAACTCTTGCCTGCTGCTCATTTTGTGTCCGCCTCTGCATTCTTCAAAGTGATGAGACAATGAATCCCAGGTATCGTGGTTAAAAATCCTGCAACAGAATCAGAACAAACCAAGCAAATAAAATTACCAGTCAAGGGACAGAGCTGATGTCATAGTTTAAAATAAAATAAAATAAAATAAAATAAAATAAAATAAAATAAAATAAATAAAATAAAATAAAATAAAAAATTCTATATGACCTTGCTCAAATTACTTCAAATGTCAGTATTCAATTGGACGATCTGCTTGGTTCCTTCCAAATCTCACTCTCCTGAATTCCACTTCATAAGAACAAGGTTGACAAATGGGATTGCCCTGTCATCAGGGAGTAACACGTTCTGATGGTTTCCAAGTGCTTTCACCAGTCTTCTGGAGCTGTTCCCAATCCAGCTACTGCTAAATAAAACACCATTTCTGTGCCCTATATGGCTTACTGAAGGGTACAGGGTGGTCAGGAGATGCAAATGTCCTGCTGAGTAAACATTATAAATATTTGTATGCAATATAATTCTATCCTCCCTGTACTTATATTTGTCTTCTCCTATAAACATATATACTGTATATTTCTTTACAGACATATTAGTAGCAACATTTAAAGTGTGATTTTAATATGTCTCAAGATGTGTATGTCAAAAAAATTGGGGAAAATCCACCTAGAAGATAAATGTAGAAAATCTTTATAGTTTCCTTGAGCTATCCTATCCCCTTGTTTCCAATAATAATGGTTCTTTCCCAAGCACATTATCTCCTAGATCACCCACAATTGTACATGGATGGAAACTGTCTACCTTACTTTTATTACTGGAACGGAAAGGGAAGTCTAAAGCAAGTCTTTATTTAAAAGCATGTACATTCTGATGCTCTGTCCCAGCATCTATAAACAATAAATTGCAGTGAAAAGGGAAAACGTTTTTTGACTGGAAATATTCAAAATATACAAAAATAAGAGGAATGAATACATAAAAATATCAATTCCTTTATGCATAATAAAATAGTAATTATGCAAACAATTTTACATTGTCTAAAATTTTTATGATATTGAATAAAATAAATGAACTGCAAAAATAGTATTCTTTATGATTTTTATTAGCTGAATATATACTTTAATAAAATTTAATAAATTTTAATTAATAAATAAAGAACACAGAAAAATGATAGCAATTGATTCTTAAAAGGATAGAATTGTGGATGGGCCATTTCTTTGGGTTTAAATTTATTGTGATATGCTCAGAAATAAAGTTTTAAATTACTTAGTCACCAACGTATGAAAAAATATTTTTATGAAAAAATTAAGATTGTCTAACAATTGTCCTAAGACTATATAACCAGGAGAATTTCAAAGGTATGATTCAAAATTAATTTTTCCTATCTCATATGTATGTGTACTGTTACACTAAAATACTTTTCATTGTTTTAATTTTATCTATAGCAATGATAAGAGAGTTAAAATAGCATACATGCTCATTCCATGTTCTAATTATTACTATTGGTCTCACATTTTAATATGTGTAGCTTTTTTATTATAAATAATTGACATTATCATTATGAAAACTAGTTGTTATGTTTTATTGCATGATCATCATAAAATCAGTATAAATGCTACAAAGATAGAGATGGTATATTGTCACATAGAACAGTATCATACATTTGGAAGATATATAAATTAGGAAAATATATCATTGGAATTTAGAATTTTCTGGTTAGGCAGAAGCTTTAGATAATTTAAAACAGTAAAATTCAACAGAAAGAACTATAAAGCTACATACGTATTTGGGAGAGGCAATATTCCTGAAATGAAAGTATACCACCTAGGTTTACACGTGAAAAATATTCCAAATTATTATACTGATGTTCAAATATATGGTGAACAGATATAGTTTGAGTAAAACTGCATTCATTAGTGCAATCCTTCCCCAATGAGATCTGTAGCCAGCTCAGGTGTTGCGGGGCTATGTCAGAAGCAAGAATTCACATCTTCCTTGTTGAGATTCATTTAATTTCCTTAATGAGCCATTGTTCTTGAAAAAAGCAAGTAATTCCCCTCAATATGATAGCCACAAAATAAAAAGCAACAAAAAATAGAATACTTTGTTTAGAATATGGATTCTACATTACAGAATATAGTTACTGTATTTGGATGATCTGTTCAGTATTATGTTCAACTCACCCTGATACAAGTTCATAAGATGCATTTTCAAATCAAAGATACAAAACAGTCAGAAGCTGATGAGCAATGCCATAAAACTTTTCTTCGAAAAACAGTGGAGAATACCGGACCCCTTAGCTTTCAAATCATATGAGAGGTGAATTCAAGTGTGCAATATTATACTTTGGAAGAGAAGATTGATTTATTCTTTGCCTCTGCAGAAAAAAGTAAAAACTAGGCAAAAAATTTCCCTCCACAGAATTCTCCCTCCACAGAACTTTATAATATAATTAAAAGTCAAGTGGAAAGTCTTCAAAAGTATCAGTTCTCTACTAGTAGAGGAGTTGCTGTGGAGTCTTCCTGGTTACCTATCAGGAAATCTAATTCCTGACTGAGAGACTATCTCAGATATTTTCTACCTGAGCTCTACAAAATTCTCTGAACCGTCAGGTAACGCCTACACAATTACACATATCTGTTAGGGTAGATCAGAGGGTGGTCCAGGTTTGAAAATAAACAAAGAACAATGAGCTGGGCTCGTTTGAAAGTTGTTTTCCTTTTTGCAAATAAGTAGTACAAAGGCTATAAAAATATAATGATGCTTGTAGGGGAACATGAGTCCCACTTTCAGTCCTGTATCTCTTGGAGGCAATCCTGATGCTTAGAGATTTGGGGTACTGTCGTGAGGAGTTAGATGCCCATGAAGTTAGCAGAGACCTAAGTAAGGGTGCTCTGCTTTTTATATCACTGATCAAATCATTACTAAAAACAAAGCAAAAATGAACCAAACTAAATTAAGCTGCCACTAGCTCAAAAATCAATCATCGTAAGCTAATAGTTATGCCATATGGCTGAGTTCTGAGTTTTGAAGTGTTTGCTTCTCTAGTACTGAGATCCAAAATCTGCTAACTCCGATTCCAAGAAATTTTGCATTTTTGTTTATTTAACATCCTACCACTAAATGTGTTTGTGTGAATACATGTATTTTCCTAAAGAGAGAATTATAAAGGGATCTATAATCCAAAAATGTAAACCACAAGAGACAAGCATTCACGCATAGCCTCTTAAAAAGACACATGGTCAGTTGAATAATAGGTTAATAATTAGTTTATGCATGTCTCTTAATCAGTTCAGTCTGCTATATAATAGATTATCAGAGAGTGGGGAGCTGAAACAAGAAATATTATTCACAATTCTAGAGTCTGGGAAGTCCAAGGTCAATGTGCTGGCAGATTCAGTGCCTAGTGAGAGCCCACTTCCTGGTTTGCAGATGGCTTTCTTCTCACTGTATCCTCACATGGGTAAGAAATAAGCTCTGAAGTGTTTCTTCTTATAAAGTCAGTCATCCTATCCTGAGGGCGTTACCCTCATAACTTAATTACCTCTCAGGGACCTTATCTCCAAATAGGATCACATTGGGGATGAGGGTTCCCACGTATGAATTTTGGGAGGACAAGTACTCATTTCATAACAAAGTCTTTATCTATTAATTAATCATTATATTAAAGACTAAGGACTTTCACATAAAGCATTTCAGAAAGACACAAGTTTTAGTTCTCTTGTCTTAAAGAAATACTAATATCAACTTAATAGGTAGTTGTGAAAATTAGTTATTTAAAAAATTTGCAAGAGCAGAAGGTAGCAAAATTAAGACTTAATTGCATATAATCTAGATACCAATATCATCGATGTGTTTTGCAACCTGAACATGTCTTTTAAAAGCAAGCATTGATGAATGAAGTGATGTGAATAGGTATGATATCTTAAGTGATAGGGTTTTGGAGTGGTGGGGGTCGAGAACTGACAGCCAAGAAAGAATTCTTGAGATGCCTTTCGTGCAAAAAGGTGATTTTATTAAAACAAGGGGACAGGACTGTGGGCAGAAAGAACTCCACTGGGGTTGTGAGGAGTGACTGGTTATATACTGTGGAGCTGGGGGAGGTAAAGGCAAAAGGGAGTTTTCAAAAAGGACTTTCACATGCTAAAGTGGACTCATAAGATACTGCAGGCCTTCTTATTGTTGAGATAAATTTATATTCCCTCTGCTAAGGCATTAACACTTAGGCAGTAGGGAGTTCCTGGAGAAATGTTATACTCTGTATTTGCCCCAACTTTGTCAATGGGCTGCAGGTTATAAAGAAATTTAATGTTATTTACATTTTCTTCTTGCCTTTGTTCCCCACATCAGTGTGGAGGGGAGAGTAATATTAGGGATCCAGGAAATTGCGTCTATGGGTTTCTGGAGATTAGGCTATAAGTAAGATTGCTTTTTCCTTGTAATTTTTAACTATTTGTAGACTAAAGGAGACTCATGTGCTGCATGACTGTGATCTCTATCAGTTAACCATTTACTTTCACCTCCTTTTGTTCTTGGGCAGCCAGGAGTGTCACACATATTCTACCAGGGGAGGAGGGTGGGATGTGTGCCTTATGCTCCCTCATCATTAAGGATAGGGATATTTTCAGGACTTTTTAGGAGTAAAGATAGAAAGCATTTGGAGAGTCTCTAAAAGTTATTACTATTTTAACAGCATATTTTCAGAGATGTATCCCATATTTTTGGTCGTAGTTAGTGAATCAGTTTTACACGATAGATTTATTTTTAGGTATAGAAGGATGGAGAACAGGCCGAACATAGCAGTGAATCGATCCACCGGGCAGGGCAGACGGTAGGAGAATTAATAAGCTGGAGATAATGTCAGAAAAAGGTTCAGTTTGGAGTGCTAATAAGCATTCGCATTAATACATTCTTATCATCAGGGAAAGAGTGAACAACTCAGTGCCCAAGGTTAAATGTCTAGGAGATACAGCAAGTTGGCAGAACAAAACATGAGAGAAGTCTTGAGCAATCTTCACACTGCTTGTTTGGCACCAATCCTTCAACTGGACCCATTAAAGGTGAAACAAAACCTGTACCCACTCCCCACCAACTGTCCAAAATTAGTTGATATTCAAATGAAGTCTTTTTTTCTTGGCGTAGGATGGAATGCTCGTCAGAGGCGTGGGCAGAATATTTAAGCACAGATCAAGACAAAAACAATGGATGGGGAGGGGATGAGATGCTGAAAGTAGAGCAGAATTTAATGGGACTGTCCCAAAGCCCATAGGCCCCTGAAAGTTACTAGTGATCAATTAGGAGTATTCTGGAGTGATTCAAAGTTCCAGTGTCCTTACTGAGCCTCTAACTGAGGACCACTGAGTTGAGACTGGGGAGCTGAAGCTACAGCAATACCTGAAGTTAGAACTTAATTAATTGCAGTAAGACTATCAATAAAGAGCCTAAGTGTCTAACTTTGAGGGACTGGAGTTGCAGGATCTTTTGCCTCAATACGGGGTTCATTGTCTCACAGCTTGGAAGGATTAGCAGCAGGCAAAAGTTTATAAGAGTACAAGTTCAGAAAGTAAAAGGTTAGGAAAGCTCTCTTTACAGACAGGGGACATTCCAAGGTGTTTGCCCTCCAACTATAGGCAAGGGTGCTTGTTTTATAAGGCTCGTTGCCTCTCCTTACCCTTCCTTCCCTCTTGTTCCTTCTCAAGTCCTACCCTCATTGCTTTAATAGCTCTAAGTGCTGTATTGTCCATTCTTGATTGGCTCGTTTCCATCCTATAAGGGGTGGTCTATGGTCATATCATTCCTTGTGGGTTATACATTTTATGATCTACTATTTATTTGTAAGTAGGTCTTATGTCATATTCCTGAGGGAAAACTGAGGAGGAGTGGGTGGGGCCTGCTACATTTTTAAAAAAAAAATTTATAGTTTATTTTTTTTAATTTATTTTTTTAATATTTTTATTTATTTCTAGGAGAGAGAGAGAGACAGAGTGAACAGGGGAGGGTCAGAGAGAGAGGGAGACACAGACTCCCAAACAGGCTCCAGGCTCTGAGCTGGCAGTCAGCACAGAGCCCGACGTGGGGCTCGAACCCACAACCGCGAGATCATGACCTAAGCGAAAGTCGGACGCCCAACCGACTAAGCCACCCAGGCGCCCCTATAGTTTATTTTTGAGACAGAGAGAGACAGAACATGAGCTGGGGAGGGAACAGAGAGAGGGACACAGATTCCGAAACAGGCTCCAGGCTCTGAGCTGCCAGCACAGAACCCGATGCAGGGCTCGAACCCACGAACCGCGAGATCATGACCTGAGCCGAAGTCAGACGCCCAACCGAATGAGCCACCCAGGTGCCCAGGGCCTGCTACATTTTTAAGAGGAAGTTTACTCCTGAGTCCGAGGGGGTTTGCTATGGTCAAACACTCCCAGCATGTTCCGAAATATGTGTTTTTCCCCGTCCAGGGAACTCTGGTCCTAATCTTTCCTCTCTGCCTATTTTATCTTATCTTTTTCCTATCATATTGGATGTGGTATTGGTGAAAAATAAAAATAAAATAAATAATGAAATAAAAGCAAAGGATGCAGGTTTAGTTTCTATCCCTCAGATGCTATGCCTTTTTGACTTTGATCTATCTGCCACATCACGTAAATGTTCTTCCAGGCTGCAAATTAAATATACATGGAAAAATCAATCTTTATTTTATTTTAACTTTTTGGATTCATATTTCAAAACTTCTAAGTATTATCGATTGTAAATGCAACTTGATGTGGAAAATTTTGGGCTCATATTTGATGGACAAGACAGAATTCTTGAGACTTCTTCGGTTCAAAAAGGTGACTTTATTAAAGCACGGGACAGGAGCCATGGGCAGAAAGAGCTGCCCTGGGATTGTGAGGAGTGACTGATTATATGCTTGGGTGTTCGAGGAAGTAAAAGCAAAGGGAAGATTCCAAAAGGATTTTCATATGCTAAGGAAGACTCACTCACAGGATACTGGAGGCCTAGCTATTATCAAGCTAAGGTTGTTTTTCCCTCTGGCAAAACATTAACATTAAGACAGTTAGGGGCATTCCTGGAGAAGTGTTGTACTCTGCCAGCCTCAAATATTTGTTAATGGGCTGCAGATTATAAGGAAATTTAATTTTATCTGCCATTTCCATCTGCCTTTGTTTCCCACATCACAAATGAACTGTATTGTAGGTATATTTTGGGCTAGTCTGGGAACTTAACTACAAATGACATCACTATTTATCTGAAAATGTTTATTCAAAATTTCAAATGAGCAACTCAAAAACTACCTTGGAGGCACTACTTTTTTGTTTTTTCTTATTTGTGGGTTCTCTGCAAGTAATATTACACCCTTCAGAAATATACTCTAAATTGTTGCTAAGACATTGCCCCTAGCATTCTGCATGTGTCAGAGGGCATGGGAGTACATCTTAGAAAAAGCAAGATGAGAGTAGAACAAGGTAGTAGCTGGACATGTTAGCAGAGAGCAGTGTCATAAAAATGAAATGGCATAAATCAGGCCTCATGAAAGCTGGCAGTTTTGTGGGGATTGTCTCTTTGCTGACCATGCTGAGCTCTTTCACTTTCACCAAAGATGATAGCACGCTGTCAAGGCATAGTCAAGTGGATTAAAAGTGATTTGGACTAGGCCAAGATTGTGATTGGAGAATTCATAAGGGATCTTTAAGAACGACAGAAGAGGGGCACCTGGGTGGCTCAGTTGCCTAAGCATCCAACTTCAGTTCAGGTCATGATCTTGCTGTTCATGAGTTTGAGCCCCATGTTGGGCTCTGTGCTGACTGCTCAGAGCCTAGAGCCTGCTTTGGATTCCATGTCTCTCTCTCTCTGCCCATTCTCCACTCATGCTCAGTCTCTCAAAATCTAAATAAATATTAAAAAAAAATAAGAATGACAGAAGAAAGTTAGTAGTTGAGGGGGAAAGTAAAGAAAAATGTACTAGTGCTACTTTTACATTTGTCAGTTTTGTACTTTTTTACATTTTCTTCTTAAGATTGCTGAGTCAAGAGGATCTCTCTCTCTCTCTTTCTAAAATACAAGCTATTATATCAGGAAGTGTTGAAATAAGTTTAAATCAACAAGGTTTTAAAAATCAAACTGACTCGAGTTAAAATCAAAATGAGTTATCAGAGGGAGGTTGAATTGGGTCATGTTAATAAAACGGAAAAAGCATGAACAACTTGATGAAGCTTGGCAGCTTCGTCATCACAAACATTCCCTGCTGTGATAATGAACTTGACAATAGCTCTTCTTATTCTCAAGATTTGATCACACAAAGTCATTGTATCAAAATCTCAGAATGAGAGCAGTATGTGCTGACTACAGAATCATCCCATAGTGACTAAGAGAACCTATGACTGATGCATTATTATAAAGTGAGCTCCTTTATTTTCATAGAAGGACAAAAATCAGAATGGCATGATTCTTATAATATTTAGGTGATGCAGCCAGAGATTTCCAGTAATGGTAGGTGATTTGCAGGAGCTGATTATTTGAATTAATTTACCCAAGTGTTGAAAACGACAGTGAAAACCTCAGCAGGAAAGATTTGTTTCAAAATGACTAATTCAGCAAGATTCCATCTATTGAACTCACTCCCACGCAGCACACAGGTTTACAGGAGTATCCTTGATGCATAAATTATTTTGTATCATCTTTATTCCCACCACCTCCACCTATTGCCACCAGCCAAGAGGACTTCTCATAAACAGATAAACATGGTTGATGGAATCATAAATGTTTATACCCTCAGCCATTATTTCATCTGTTTTTTTTTTTTATGGTAAGGAAAGGCTTAAGTCTATCTGAAATATCTATATTATTATAAAATAAATCATGATAATCTCAAAGAAAATTAAGCCTATGTTATCCAAACTCCTAAAAGTAATATTAATTGTTGGAACACTTGGGTGGCTCAATCAGCTAAGTGTCCAACTCTTGATCTCAGATAAGATCTTGATCTAAGGATAGTGAATTAAGGCCCACATCAGGCCCTTCATTGGTTCTTGTGCTGGGCTTGAAGGCTACTTAAAAGAAAAAAAACAATAAAAGAAATATTAATTATCATTGGTTAAATAACTTGGTTGTCAAAGAACTAAATGACAAACTTTATTAAACCCAAATATTTAGAGCTTTTTAGGAACTTTGAGGGGGGACCACAGGACCCCCAAGGATCTGTCTAGCTGTGACAATAAGTAGCAGGGTTAAAAGGTTATGACTAATGACCCCAGTTAGATATCCATGCTCATCAGTGATTTTGTGCAGTGACAAGAGGGTGACTGAAAGGGATAGAAAATCCATATAAATATGCTCGATTGCACTGGTACATGATTGTGGTTGAGTGTTAGCAAGGTTACACACCCTGCTCAACCAGGGTGACAACACAACAAAAATTGACAACTTTTTCCAGCCATGCCCTTTGAAGGCAGTACTTTAATATAATGTTGCTTCCAGTTTTGAAGTACCCCACACTCATTTAAAAAGACCACTACATACTCCCAAAGGGCACACTATAATATCTGTGAGTTAGTATTTCCCAAGCTGAAGGAAAGCAGGAGTTACATGTCTTTCAAGGGGTGCTGTGCCACATTGCTAAATGGATATGGGAGAAGCGATGTCTGTATTCTCAGGACTTTAGTGATCTCTCCCTTTCCCTTCCCCCAAGTTTTTACCCTCCTTCCACCATGCCTTCTATTATCTTAGAACATTGTTAGTAGGCTAGAGCCTGCAGAAGACCATCAACTGAAAGGGGAAGTGGGCTTACCAAATCCATCCGCTGTTTGATTTCCCAGACCATACCACTTAACACAGTGTACTCTAGGGGAAGGTCACTATTCTCTGCTCCACAAAATAATATTATAGGAAAGGAAAGGCCCTACCAGTGGATGCAAGGTTTTATTCTTTCCTGAACAGTGAGACATAAATCTTCTGAGAAATGTTTCTTCAGTAGGGTGCAGTGCAGGCTGCCAATCTTTGGCCCACACTTTGCTGAACACAAGAATTGACCCTGTGATCTAAGGTGATCCTAATGTGGTATTCTGTTCTCTCAGTCATGTGTGCTGCTACAGGAAAATTATGGGATCTAAGAGAGGACGATCTCAGTCTTTCCCAGGACTTTAAAAAAATTCAACTGGTGGACATGATCCTTAAGAGAATTCTGAATCACTGCTGGTGATTCCTACTCAACTATGGACTCCACCATCTCCTCAACCCTGCATTTCAAGGCATGATTCCACTACATAGGTAGGCCCTGGTAAATAATATTTAACAATATGGGCATTGCCATTTTGAAAGTCTGCATTTAAATACCAGTAATACTCTTGACCTGGAGTTAGTCACTTTTGGTGAGATATCCAATTCCCTAGTCCATGATTTCTGATATATATGAAGATAATAATTTCTTCATTAGAGGTATGCTGTGTTGTTATAATTATAATACCAGGAATGGTAATTCCTGGCCTACAGTAAGTGTTAAATACATACTATCATTTTTTTTATTATTTAATACTTTGTGAAGCTTTATAAGTGCTTATTTTAGTTGGACACAATTCTTTGACTCTTTGAACTCTGAATCAAGATAGGCATTATTGTTAATGTCATTTTATTGGTCTCATCTTGCTTGAACAGATGATGTTTTAACATCAAAATTACTGGCATAATGTAGACATTTAAAAAAGTATTAATAAAGTAATTCTGGGGTGCACGGGTGGCTCAGTCGTTTGAGCATTCAATTTCAGCTCAGGTCATGATCTCATGGTTCATGAATGAGCCCCACATAGTGCTGGCTGCCCTCAGTGCAGAGACTGCTTTGGATCCTCTGTCCCTTTCTCTCTCTGCACCTCCTCTGCTCAAAATCTCTCTCTCTCAAAAATAAATAAGACATTTAAAAATATTAAAAATAATAAAGTAATTCTTTACCATTATTGAAAACCATTTGTTTTCCTATGTGATTTATAAACACTATACCATCAGATGGTTACCAAAAAGCTGTCATGTGTGTTTTATTGTCCCTACAGAAAGACTAAGTAAATAGCCCAAAGTAACACAGTTTGTGCTAGATTAAGCACTTTTTTTTTTTCTAGGAGAGAGAGAGAGAGACAGCGTGAGCAGGGGAGGGTCAGAGAGAGAGGGAGTCACAGACTGAAACAGGCTCCAGGCTCTGAGCTGGCAGCCAGCACAGAGCCCAACGCAGGGCTCGAATCCACGAACTGCGAGATCATGACCTAAGCGAAAGTCAGACACTTAACAGACTAAGCCACCCAGGCGCCCCTAGATTAAGCACTTTAACTCAAGCACTCTACAGAAGTTTTGTTCTCTACCACCATGGTCTACAGGTTATTATCACCAATATCTACATATTGCCTGAATTAAATCCCCCTCTTCTGCATCAACCTTAATCTCTCAGTTAAAATAAAGCACTTTCCAAGTTTTGTTTATGCACATTTCAATAATGGTAAAATCATGTATATTAATGTCATTCAGATTTATGTTTTTGTTGACATAATTCTGGAAGTGGATAGAATTTTCCCAGGATGGCTGAAACACTAGAAAGGAACTCTCAGTTTGGATTTCAGCCCAAGTGCAAACACTGGTCCGAACAGACATTAAATATTAGTGTTAAACATTAAAAACACACTGAGAACAACAATAAATTCTCATAGGAAACTTGACTTTGAGGTATAATCATATACAAACACCTCATATACATAATTAAAAGCATGACGGAGTGTTTGTTTTTCGTTGTTAATTAGGGCTTTTGAGAACAAATACATTAGCTTAGTGTGGTCATTAAAGCGATGGCATAGTGGGGCACCTGGGTGGCTCAGTCTGTTAAGCATCCAACTTCGGCTGAGGTCATGGTCTCACTGTTTGTGGGTTCGAGCCTCGCATCTAGCTCTGTGCTGACAACTCAGTGCCTGGAGCCTGCTTCAGATTCTGTGTCACCTTATCTTTCTGTCCCTCCCCTGCTCACACTCTGTCTCTCTCACTCAGAAATAAAAATGAAATTTTTTTTTAAAAAGTGATAGCATAGACACTCTTTTTCCTAAATTATTTTAAATATGATTCCACATTATAACCTCAGATACTTAAGAAAGCAATAAGCATATCAGTTGGCTGAAGACAAACATTCTTGAAAAACATCGCTACTCAATCCTATTTTGCTCCTTTTTTTATCTTTCAAGAGAAGATCCTTTTTAAAATTTTTAAAATGATTTTTTCATTTAAATGTTTTATTATTGAAATATATTTAACATACAATTTTATATAAGCTTTGAGTGTACAAAATAGTGATTCGACAATTCTATACATTAGCCAATGCTTACAACAATAAATATAACCACCATATGATCTAAGAAAGCCTTTGTTGCTTAAAATCAACTCAAATCTCTTGATCTTGATGATTTCCTTTCCAGAGTACTCTGAAAGCTTCTCATGTGTGAGAGCAAGAAGTGGCTGTCAGCTTTCAAAAGTGGTGGCTGATGCACCACTCATGTCCTGAAAGACTGGTAGTTAATGTTTCTTTTTCTTTTTTTAAACAGAGGGCACTAGATTGTTGTTTATTTTATTTTATTTTATTTTTGCTTTGAAATGCAGATTGGGGCATCTGGGTGGCTCAGTAGGTTAATTGTGTAACTCTTGATTTCAGCTCTGGTCATGAGCTCACTGTTCACGAGTTGGAGCCCTGCATGGGGCCCTGTGATGACAGCACAGAGACTGCTTGGTTTTCTCATTTTCCCTCTCTCTCTGCCCCTTTCCCCACTCACACTCACTCTCTTATCAAAATAAATAAATAAACATTTAAAAGAAATAAATGCAAGTTGGTAAGACTTGTATCTTTCTGAAGCGGAATGCGTACATAAGCTATTAATTAATGTGATCATCTTGATAAATGATGAAAAGAATTGTCAATGGGAGTCATCAAAAATTCACCAACAAAAATTCACAAACTGTTTTTGCTATAATACAGTTGTTTATTCAGTAGCTCAGAAAATATTTTTTTAAATTTTTTAAATATTTATTTTTGATAAAGAGAGAGAAACACAAGAGTAGGAGCAGGGAAGGGTCAGAGAGAGAGAGAGACAGAGACAGAGACAGAGAATCTGAAGCAGGCTACAGGATCTGAGCTTTCAAACTCATAAACTGTGAGATCACGACCTGAGCCAACGTTGGCCACTTAACCCACTGAGCCACCCAGGCACCCCAAAATTTTTTTATATAACATTATATATTCATATGTGCTGTCATCATTTTTCCTATGGTGCATAATATACACATTATTATTTCCTCTCCTTTGTATTTTGTTAAAGAAAAGTATTTAAAAAGGGAACTTGCTGATCAGAAGGGGTGGAAAAGATGTTTGTTAAAGGAAGAAAAAAGAAAAAGAGCATGTCTTCAAACAGAAAGAACCAGTCAGATTTAGAGGACAGGGGTTAAAAATGCCAGGTGCAGCTATAGAGGAGTCTCACTATGATAGAGGCACAGGAAACACAGAGCAGGAGCTTTCCAGTAGATAAAGGGAGCCAAGAAGGGGTAATTAGTATTGAGGTATCTGGTAGACATATAAGAAGAAAAAGAGTACAGTCATGGACAGAAATTTTGGAATAAGAATAGAAGTAAATAGGGCAGGGACCCTCAGATATTGGGTTACAGGGGTAATGGGGCAAACGCTTACTTAAGGGAGTAGAAGGGAAACCATTGTTCTCCATAAGAATACATTCTAAAAGTGAAAAGATTTTTTTTTTGGTTTGGAGTTAATATTTGAGCTTGGCAGTTGTTAAACTATAAAGAAAGATATTAAAAGAAGCCGTGTGAAGACGGGAATCTACGATAGACGCATTTTGCTTCTATTCTAAGAATAGCACCTTTTAAAATCTATTTGATCCTTCATAAACCTGAGGCCTGGGCTTTATCCTACATTCTTCTACATGACTTCAGAATCTGGCTCAAGGTCTGGTGTTGTGTTAATGATACGGAGAAGAAGAGAAAGCACTGCTGGCTGAGATATGTATGCAATCAGAGAAACAGGTGCACAGATGAGAGCTGATGTATTGGAAAGATTTTCAGAGGGATAGGATGAGGACAGAGATCAAGGTCAAGAGGCCACCTATGGAAGAGGCTTAAGGTGCTGAGTGGGTGCTCATGAAGCTGGAAGTTAGGAACAGCCACTAAGAAGACTCAGGGAGAATGAGCTATAGGGTATCCAGATATGGAAGGTAGGAAATCAATGGAAGACTCAATAATTGGTGTATTGAGAAAGGTGGAGACTCAAGAACTTAGATTTGGGAATAAAATCTGGGAAATGGGTTCAACTAAGATGAGACCACCTTGAGATGAGTAGGTAGTTGGAGAAAAGTAGACAGGGAAGCCCCACTTCACCGGGCCACATAGATTGTCTTCTTGGACTGGAGGCTTCTCACATGCTATGTAAAAATATATGAAAAATGCTAGGTTAAAAACTTTATTTGGACACATAATAGTCCACTCTTATGCCTCTAAGAAGTAAAGAAACCTTAACTTTATAATAGGATGATTATAGAAATCTGTAACTAATTTTCCAAGAAAATATTGACTGATGGATTGGTTAGCATACCGTCAGAAAAAAGAAAAAAACAAAGAAAGGAAAATCATGTGTTATTTTATCAGCAATAATTTAATAAAGGAAATTGGATGAATGAGTAGAGGAGAAATTAAAATTCAAAAGGGGAACCAAGGTATTTCATTCCTGGAGATATTAGCAGGGAAGCAGCTGACATTTCTAGGAATGCAAATAAAGTGAGCATGTTCACCTTATTAGAAACTAGAAGCTTGTAGAAGCGCTTGTGGCATTAGGCACAAAATCTTGGAGGGAATGATGCTGCAACACAGGTGTCGATGTCTCAGAAGCATGAAGAAAGGACTTAGCAGAGCTAGAGCTCAAAACACCGAGGCGGAAGTGAGGGTGCCTGATCATCTCCGAGGCGGCCAGTTCTGAGAGTGATGAAAGATGCTTCCGGTTCCAAATGGTTCCAAATGCTTCCGGTTCCAAATACCGAAATCAATTACTTCTCTCAACATCACAGTCCCTTGCTGCGATGACATAGAACTCAAGCAAGCAGAAACAAGTCGGTGTTTTCTCATCTCTTTCTGACTGCCAGCTTTCTTTAGCTCTTTCTATTGACAAGACCAGCAGCACATCTGCTGACAAAGGAGAAAGATAATTTTCGAGACTCAGTTTCAGCTTCACAGGTGCGTGCAAGCAAGCGCACGCGCGCGCACACACACACACATACACTCACTCTAGAAGGATGGATTTGGAGCTGAGAACTAAACCTTAATAACATACAACTGTCAACTTTGAGACATTTAACAATTGCTTTCTCGAGATTTCTGTTCCCGGTCCTTTCTCTTCAGAATTTTCATAAATAATTTAAATTATAATATGGTTGACATTATAACTGTATATGACTGAAATATGGAAGTCTTTCTTGTCACAATAGATAACATAAAGGATCCATAAGGATTCTCGATGGAGTTACACATCTTAAAGTTTTATTCATGAAGGCTTAAAGAGCAAATATAAAATTCAAAGCTGGCCTGAAGTCTGGAAGGAAATTTTTGACTGTTAATTGAATAAGAGTCAGTAGAGTAAAGTCACAAAGCTTATATAATGCTACATCTTGCTAATGTGTCCCTTAGTGGTATCATTATGAAAGTTAATTCATATGAATTATGAATTCAATATCATTATGAAAGCCATTCCAGGGGCTTTACAAGCATTGCTTCATTAAAAGCATACACACAGGAGCACCTGAATGGCTCAACTGGTTGAGTATCCCACTTCCTATGATCTGGTCATGATCTCATGGTTCATGAGTTTGACCCCGACAACGGACTCCATGCTGACAGGGTGAAGCCTGCTTGGGATTCTCTCTCTCTCTCTGCTCTTCACCCACTTGCTTTCTCTGTCTCTCTCAAAATGAATTTAAAAAAAAAAACACTAAACAAAATATCCCAAACTCTGTCAAGTAGATCCCATTATTATCTCCATTTTATCTATGTGGGAACGGAGGTTTAGAATGGATATGTATTTGCCTCAGCTTACAAAATAAGTGGCAAAGGGATTCAAATTCTTTATGCCAAATTCTTAATTCATATGTTTTATACTAGTGGTAGACAGAGTAACAGCCCTCCAAATATGTCCATGTCCAAATTCTTAGAACCTGTGAATATATTGCCTTACATGGCAATGGGGGGTTTTGAAGTATATTATTAAGTATCTTGAGATGTGGTAACTAACCAGGATCATCAGAATGGACACAGCGTAATTGCAAGGGTCCTTAAAAATGAAATGGAAGCAGAAAAGTCAGCATCTGAGAAAGAGGTATGAAAACAGAAGCAGAGTCAAAGTGATGCTAGGTAAGAAAGATTCAACTGGCCATTGTTGGCTTGGAAGGTGGCAGGGACCACTAGCTAAGGAAGCGCCTTAGCAGGGGCAGGGTGGCTCAGTCGGTTAAGCGTCTGACTTCTGCTCTGGTCATGATCTCGGGGTTCCTGGGCTCGAGCCCCACATCCAGCTCTGCTGCTGACAACTCAGAGCCTGGAGCCTGCTTCGGATTCCATGTCTCCCTCTCTCTCTCTGCCCTCCCCTGCTCATGCTCTGTCTCTGTCTCAAAAATAAATAAATATACAAGGGAGTGTATGAAGCCTGTAAAAGCTGGGAAAGGAAAGAGAACAGATTCATTTTTAGAATCTTCAGAAGAAATACAGAAATACAAGGCTGACCCTTGATTTTTGTCCAACAAGACCCATTTAAGATTTCTGACCTTAAGAACTATAACATAATATAGCTGTGATTTTTAATGCATTGAATTTGTGTTAATTTGTTATAGCTTCAATAGGAAACTGAATGATTCCTTTTTACTACCAGACAAATGACCATCTCATGTTCTTGCTCAAGTAGATGAGTCATGGCATTCTTTAATCTGAATGTCTCTCTTAAAAAAAAAAAAAAATCAAACACCCAGGGGACACACAAAATAAGATCTTCCTGGTTTCTTTGTGCAAATTGATTCCTCTAAAATTCCACATATGATAACAAATCCTGCCAGCTCTGGTTTTCAAATATATCTGATATCTGAGATCTACTTCTCATCACTTCTCCTTGATCCACGTACCCCCACTACCATTTTGCCATTGGATTATCATGGTAGCTTGCCAAATGTGCATTCTGAATCCTACCTTACTCACTTCTGCTCCTTTTCTCAATTCAGTAGCCAAAATTATTTTATTGAAACTAAAACCACAGACTCTGTTCCCATGTATTCAAGTTCGCCTTTATGTCTTTCTTGACTGTTAATTAACATGAGTCCTATATTTTTGTAGATTTATTTATTCAATTGTCATTTTACTAAAATTACTATAGTTTTCATATTGATTATTTGGGGTTTCCAGAAATTTAATCATATTAAATTCAAACAGAGTATTTCATCTTTCACTCCTAATTCTTAAGCTTCTGAATGCTTGATCTTATCTAATTTCCTTTTTTTTCAATTTTTTAATGTCTTTATTTTATTTTGATAAAGAGAAAAAGAGAGTGAGGGGGGGAAGGGCAGAGAGAGAGGGAGACAGAGAATCTGAAGCAGGCTCCAGGCTCTGAGCTGTCAGCACAGAGCCCGATGTGGGACTCGAACCCACGGACTGTGAAATCATGACCTGAGCTGAAGTCGGACGCTTAACCGACTGAGCCACCCAGGCACCCTGATCTTGTCTCATTTCAATGGCTAATAAAACTAATACATTGTTGAAAAGTGGTGCAGAGGTGACATTTCTGACATCTGTGAGAAGTCTCATATTTTCCCCATTACTTAAGATACTGGAATTTGGCCAAAGCATATTATTCCATCCAAATGTCAACCAGTATTCAGTATGTTTATATGAACACATATTCATGATCATGTTAACAAAGGACTCATAAATTCCTATTTTATTGAGCATTTTAAATCTGAACAGGTCCTGACATGGTGACATGTCTTCTTAGTATGTATCGAGATGAAAAGTATAATTTTTCTCTTCAGTTCTATTCATGTGGTCATACAATGATATTATTGGAGTTCCTATTACTTAATAATCTTTGCATTTCTGAAATAAATTGCATTTATTCATGATATATTATACTTTCAATGCACTTTTAGATTCTATTAGTTAAAATTTCAATAAATATTTATGCATTGATATTCAAAAATCAGATTGGTCTGTAAGTGATTTGTTGTTGTATATTCATTTCATAAACGGAAGTTAGAAGTTTGCCTTTATTATGCTTTATTTAGAACAGCTTAAGTATTACTGGGACTATTGTTCTAAACTTTGGATTTACTATCTTTCTCCTGTAAGGTTCCTTAATTTCTCTTTTCCCCTTGATGACATTTAGTCAGGTAGGCTCTGCATCCATTCTTGTCAATTTTGATTAATTATGATTTTTTAGGAGATTATCCATTTCATCTATTTTTGGAAAATTCTAACAGTACTCTATTTTTTGAGTGTTTTCAAAATGGTTTTTAATTGCTGCTTTTTAAACATCAGTGTGTAATTTTATTCTCCATTGATTTCCCTTTAGTTTTACTTTTAAATTATTTCTGCTTTTTTCAGGGAAGTGCATGATTTATTTTTATTTTTATTTTTATTTTTATTGTGACTACTATTGTTATTATTTTAAAAGTCTGCAATTTTCTTTCGACCCATGAGTTCTTTGTAGCATTCCCCTGCCCCTTCACTCGGGGGGGGGGGGGAGGATATGGGGGAAGTTTTTTGGTTTTGTTTGTTTGTTTGCTTCCATGTTAATATCTCATTTTATTGAAACAAAATGTGTTCAGGAAGGGCTGTATTTATCATTTGTCTTCTCTAGTATTTTATGAAATTAATTTTGAGGCTAAGATATGGTCAGATTCCATATGTATTTCTTACTAGTTTTCAAGTTTTAGTCATCGAAACATAAATGTATGACTTACAAAAGGGAAATAGTTTCTTGTACAGATAAAGCAAGAAGGGCTCAAACATTTAAATTCATCATCTTTGCCCTTAATTCAAAAAGGAAAGACAGACAATTCTCTTAAACTTTCTGGTAATATATTCTTTCATTTATTACATTAATTTATTAGACTAGATGTTTCAATGACTGTGAAGAATACAAAATTCAAAACACCCAAAGTTAACTAAAGATGATGTTTTGAAAGGTAACTTTTTACATGTTTACTGTTTATGCACATTTGTGTCATTTCTTTATTGACAATGTTGTGTACCAGATCAATGGCTTATGTGTTTTATTAAATTTCTTTTTGTTTACTCAAAATATATAAAATTATGTTGCAGTCATCTTTTGTAATAATAATAATATTTATCTTTATTTTTATTATTTTTATTTAAATTTGAGTTGTAAAATACCCAGATTTTTAAGTATAATAGTTCTAAGACTTACAAAGTCTAATAATAGTCTCTTGTTCTGTCCCTTAATATTTGTCTTGTTTTCCAAAAGCATCCACTTCAAATCTTTGCTTTTTCGATTATTCTTTACTCCTATATCTTAATGATATATTCATGCTAATATATCATGCATTTTCAGATAATAGGTATTAGTTACAGACTTCCTACTATTAAAGATGAAGACTTGTCTCATTAACTGCCCCACATGGATAAGCACAGCCCATAGCACCGATGCACACACACACACACACACACACACACACACACACACATGCACAAACACACATTTTTTTCTCTCTTCATCTGTCAGTGATGGTAAAATATTCCATATTTTCCTTGCTATTACCTTAATATGATTTATCATTTATACCAAATCCTTTAAATATACTATAATTTTATTTATTTTCTTACATTTTATTTTGTTTTCTAATGGAGTAATAGTTGTCTTGTTTTTACTCTGTTAATTTTCAATACAATTACTAATTAACCTTCTTTTACATTCAGAACTGTAAAGAGCTTCTTACTATATACAAACATAACAGGTAGCTCTTTAATTTTAATTTTCTTAAGATATTCCAACAAAAATAAAATACTCTCTTGGTATAATTTGGACCTTTTATTTTCCCCGTCTAGCCTGACTGCTGTCCCGGGACCTCTCTTCAATATTTCCCAGCACTCCCTTTGCTTCTCTCTTCTTCTTCTTTTTTTTTTTTTTAATTTTAAATGTTTACTTATTTTTGAGAGGCAGAGAACAAGAGGAAGAGGGGCAGAACGAGAGGGAGACAGAATCTGAAGTAAGCTCCAGGCTCTGAGCTGTCAGCAGAGAGCCCAAGGAGAGGTTCGAACCCACTGACTGTGAGGTCATGACCTGAGCCAAAGTCTGACACTTAACCCACTGAACCACCCAGGAGCCCCTCCCCGCTTTTGCTTCTCTCTTGGTACTGGGACTCCTTTTACTTGATTTGTGTGTTTCCCTGTTTTCAGTTAAGTCCTATTTCAAGAGAAGCATGTCTTCCTAAACTTTTCTCAGAAAGGTTCATAGAAAGCAAAATGTTTTTGAGATCTTGTGTGTTTAAAGGATTTTACTCCTTTTCCACTTTTGAAGGATGTGTAAAAATAGGTGCTTTCATGAATAAAGTTTTATATAGTGCAGAACAATATCAATATTGTTTATAGTTTTTAAAATAGGAATTAAAAATATATGCATGTATATGTTAAAAAATGTCAGTAAAGAAACAGGAGAAACTAGGAACACTGTTTGTCTCCAGGAATAGGAGGAAGGTTGGGTCACTTTTCAGTGGATTTCTTTCGTATATTTAAATTTGAAACCATGTTATTGTGTTTCCTTTAAAAAAAGTATTTAAAAAGTAGGCTTTATGAACTTTATAAGTTAATATTTGCAGGTACTATGAGATGTTTAGAAGTCTGGACCTTGGATACTGCAGCTGTCCCTGAGTTCAGTTGCATATACATTTGCAGGCTTGCACATATGCAATCATAAAGTATTTGAGTCTTTGTCTTCTTTGGAGAGCCTGGGTGGCTCAGTCAGTTAAGCATCCAACTTCAGCTCAGGTCATGATCTCACGATTCATGAGTTTGAGCCCCGTGTCAGGTTCTATGCTGACAGCCCAGAGCCTAGAGCTTACTTTGGATTCTGTGTGTGTGTGTCTCTCTCTGCTCCTCCCTCACTCGTGCTCTGTCTCTCTCTCTCTCTGTCTGTCTCTCCCTCTCCCCTTTTCAAAAATAAATAAACAATACAAAAATGAAAAAAAATTAAGTATTTGAATTTTTTAAATTCCTAAAATAACAATTTTATTGATATTTTTATTGATAAATTATTTAACCTGGGGAGTGACATCAGCAAGATGGTAGGAGAAGAAATCCCAGGCCTCCCATCTCCCATGGAGAAAGACTCAACAACAGTATATGGACAAATTCTCTTCATAGGAAATCCAGAAACCAGTTAAGAGGCTATTGCATTCCTAAGTTGAGTGTGAAAGCTGATGCATGGAACTAGGTAGAAAAAATTGTAGCACTCACTCACCATGTTCCCTCTGCAAGCACAGCTCCTGACTTTTTGGGGAGGGATAGGGAAGATTAAGACATATACCCAATGTGCAGATTTTCAGCGACTCTCCTAGGATTGGTTTTTGTTTTGTTTGAATGTAAACACCAACAGGAAAAGGCTTGAGGGTTGCTGAGAACAAAGGTTATGGTTTGGATTAGCATATACTCATATACCATAATCCCTCTTCCATACTGAGTGCAGAATGAGTGAGAATAAAACCCAACAAATCCACAAAACACTAGCATACTACATGTAATGAAACAATAAAGGGTCACACACTGTGACCAAATGAGATTTATCCTTGATATTCAAAGATGGTTCCACATATGAGCCATCCTTGCATCAATCAATATGATCTATCACATTAACAGATCAAAGGATAAAAATCACCTGTTCATCTCAATAGATGCAGAAAAAGCATTTAAAAAATTCAAACTCTTTTCATGATAAAAGCACTCGACAAACTAAAAGCAGAAGAAAATTACTCTGATATAATAAAGGCCATATATGCACTTATGAAAAGCTCACAGCTAACATCATACTCAACTGTGAAAACCTGAAAGCTTTTCCTTTAAGATTCATTATTAGGCAAGGATGCTACTCTTGCCACTTCTATTTAACATAATACTAGAAGTCCCAGCTGGAGCACTTAGGCAAGAAAAAGAGACAAAATATATCCAAATTGCAAAAGAAGATAGAATATTATCTCATTTATAATAATATATATGGTAGATATATAGATATAATATAATAGCTATTCTATACATATATAATGTCATAATAGATATAATTATATCTATGATATATGTATTATATAGATTATACATTATATAGATTATAGATATTATATGTAATTATTTACATAATCTGTATCTATATTATTATAGATGTAATATAATAATAGATATAATAATAGATCCTATTTATAGAATACTATTTATAATATTACATATGGCATAATCTTATATATAAGAAACCATAAAGATATTCCCCCTAAAAAGGAACATGAATTTACCAACATTGCAGAAGACAAAATCAAGATATAAAAAATCAATTGCATTTCTATACACTATCAACAACTGATTTGAAAAAAAACTTAAGAAAATAATCATAGCATTAAAAAGAATAATATACTTAGGACTAAACTAATGAGGCAAAAGAATTATATGTTGAAAACTACAAAACATTGCTGAAAGAAGTCAAAAAGATTTTGAGAGTGCAATGGGAGTGGCCAGGGGCTATGGTGACCGTGAAATGTGGGAGATTCTGTTCAATGGGTTTAGAGTTTAAGTCATGCAAGATAAAAACGTTCTAGAGATCTGCTGTACAGCAATGTGCATGTAGCTAGCAATACTATACTGTGTACTTAAAAGAGTAAATTTGGGGGTGCCTGAGTGGCTCAGTCAATTAAGCCTCTGGCACTTAATTTTGGCTCAGGTTATGATCTTATGGTCTGGTTCATGGATTTGAACCCTGTGTTGGGCTCCATGCTTCAGTGCACAGCCCGTTTGGGATTCTCTCTCTCTCTCTATCTCTGTCTCTCCCTCTTGCACTCATGCCCTCTTTCTCTCAAAACAAATAAATAAACTTTAAAGATTTTATAACAAAAAAGGGAAGATTTTATGTTTTGTAAACACAATAGTAATTTTTTTAGAAACCCCTGAAAACCTTTGTTCTCCAAAAGACTGTTACAAGTTTGTAATACATAATAGACGAGGAGAAAATATTTGTAAATCTTATGTCTGATTAAAAAAAACATTTATTAGAAAAATGTAAAGAACACTTAAAGCTAATGATATGAGAACAAACTGCCTGAGCCAAAAAAAAAAAAAAAAAAACTTAACAAAGTATCAGAACAAAGAAGATATACAAATTGCAAATAAGCACGTTAAAAGATGCTCAATATCATTAATCATTAGAGAAACATAAATTGAAATCATAATTTGATACTGACATGTACTAATTAGAATGGCTAAAATAAAATAATTTGGTGGCTCAGTTGGTTAAGCATCCAATTTTGGCTTAGGTCATGATCTCTCTGTTTGTGAGTTCAAGCCCCACCTCAGGCTCTGTGCTGACAGCTTAAAGCCTGAAGCCTACTTCGGATTGATTCTGTGTCTCCCTCTCTCTTTGTCCCTCCCCTCCTCATTCTCTGTTTCTCTCTGTCTCTCAAAAACAAACATTAATAATAATAATAATAAAAGATTATTACATGCAATGACAAGTAATGGCAAAGACACAAAGCACCTGGAATTCTTTCACTGCTGAAGACAATGCAGTGTCCCAGACTCTGGAAAACACTGGTAGTTTCTTATAAACATACACTTACCATATGCCCTCACAGTCTCACTTCTATGTATTTACCTAAGAGAAATGAAAATGTATTTTCACACAAAAACCTGTACACGAATATTTTTAATAACTTTATTCATAATTGCCCCACACTAGAAATGCAAATATGAATCTATATTATTTTACTTGTTGATAACATGTTTAATGAATTATTTGTGTGTCATCTCAGCCAAAGCCTTCCACCTTCCAGGCCAGGTGAGTTGCCTCTTTTGTAAGCTTTTGAAATCTTGATGCCTTTCTATTGTTCATTTCAGTGACCTGTAATTGTTTAGTTTGGGGAACACTTACCAAATGAAGCCGATCTGTTTGATGCCAGTGCCTTTCTCAATGTCTATCAGAAAAAAGGCATTTGAGAAGAGAATTTTGAATGACCAATAATAAATAATGAAAGTCATTATTTGGCATCAGATATTTACCAGCCAGAAAACAAAACAAAACAAAACAAAAACCTCTTTTTTTTGCCACTTTCATCTAAGAAAAAGTACATAGGCACAACATTACATGGGAACACTACAACTCTCATTTCTAGGCTCTACGCTTCCAAAACACATGTTTTTCTATTTTTTCTCTAAGGCAGAAATCAGGAGAGTGTATTATCTATTTTAAGATAAATAGATTATTTTTTGTGGCTTTGGAAATGTCTAATTCAGAGATATACTTCTAAATCCAATCTAAACTTTAACTCAATGAAATACTTTTGAGTTTTTTTGGAGTTCTACCACACAATAAGGCTAGCACACAAATAACTACTCCTGCAACTTTAAATTACTTTCTATATTTATTGAAAAACTTGGCAGGGTTCATAGATAAATTTTCAATCTTCATTTTGTATATATCTGACAATGCTCCCAGACTATGGAATTTCCAGCTGAACATATTAGGTCTCCTGCATATCTTGATTGGAGGTGATGTTACTTAATCACTTCTACTTTTTAAAACACTCAGCCTGGGTAACTCAAGTTATAATCCAAGGTCAACATTGGAAAGACAGTAGAATGGTCTTTACTTTCTAACTTAGTTGTAAATTGGTTCCGGATAAGCAAGGGAGATGGCCAACAATTGTGACTACTCTTGTCCAAGTTTAATTATCTTGGACACAACTGATAAGCTAATATATTTTTTGATATCCCATTGCTTTTATATCTTAGAATAAAAGATTGTGCTTTTGAGTAACATCTCCTAACACAGGAGTGTTGTCAGAGTCCGGCTCCCACCGGGGTCCAGGGGTCTCTGAAGGATGGATGGTGTCCGCAAGAGAGAGAGTGAGAGAGCCCCGAGAAACTTTCTGATCACCAGGCAGGCAACTCTGCTCTGACTGGGACTCAACTTTATTTTCTAATTAAGTGTTTGGGAGATGGCACAGAAGAGGCATTTGCCTTAGACAATGATTTCTGATGACAAACTTCTTTGATATGTAAGAATTTCCCAGAACATAGATTTGTAGAAGACTCCTGCATAACCTTTATCAATAGTGAATGAGGTAAGAGATTTAGATGCTTAACCTATGGGGAAGGAAGGTATCTTTAGCATACAAGACAATGTTTTTCAGCATGAAAGGGTGAAGTTACTTCTTTGTGAGCAGGGGTCAATAGCTTGTTTAAGAACTATTAAGAAAAACTGGTCTTTCAAGAAACACCTTTGCTCCCATAATCGCAAAAGAAGAAGTTCCTCAATAGGTTCCTTCATATGGTGCAATCAGCATATTCAAGACCAGAATAAGTCACTCCAAATACTGATCACAAATGCCTTGGGGGGCAGGTGCTCCAAGCAGAAACAATTGGGTAGGGGTGGGTATCTGTCCTTAACTCTAAATTAGGCTCTTTGTCTCAGGGCCAGACTCCATTGTAACTTTAAGTCTTGAATCTGCAAGGCCCATAGGAAGAGCCTTTTGACAATCATCCATAATGCTTTCATCTGAAGTCTCTTTTGAAAAGGCAGGAATATGCATTTCCTTATGAGCAATCTGTGTGGGGAATATTGGTCTGATTTGGAATATTGTGAGGCCTGGTCAATACCAGCAGCCTCATTTCCAACATGAGCCAGTAGTAGCAGAAGGAGATACCAGTATTTGTTTCTCATGGCAGGAGCTGTACAAACGCTGCCATTTCCTCACTGTCACTGTCATTCAGCGAGGCCAGTGCAGCTCCCAGCAGTGTGTTTATATGTGTATGTGTGTGTGCATTCGAGTTCTATGGAGTAAAGAAAGACATGCACAGATATGTCATAAAACACTAGCTTTTTTAACTCCAATGAGCATCACCAAAAAAGAGTATGGTTTTATTCTCAGAAAACATTAGCCGAAAAGAAGAGTCTAGTATGATGACACTGTAGAGAGATACTTCTAACTTAATTCATAGTTTAATTTCAACAATGATACATTCTTTAGATTCTGGAAAGAGTATTTCACCTTCTATGCACACAATTGTGCTAACCTCTAAATAGAGACTAAATTTATCAATCTTCAAACACATTCAGTTTTGCTTAATGAAAAAAATACAGAAAAATTAAATTGAGTGGAAATATTAAAACTACACATATAGAATGAACGTAAGAGTCACTTTGCTAACTCTGTGAAGTACTGGGGATTTTGAAAATTGGTGGTAGCCATAGTAAGAATTAATAATTGGAATAAAAACTAGCATAAACCTTCCTTCAGGTTAAAATGCTACATTTTAACAGCATTTAACAGTATTACTCTTAACAAAAAATAAAAACTAATATTTTGAAACATGTAATAAGTGCCATATCGCTTGATTACTACTCCTGTTTTCATATGTATCATTTTTAAGGAGAATTCACATTGAAAAAAATTCCCATTTTTAGCTTAGCATCTCATTTAGCTTTGTTTCAATTAAAATGCTTCTGGCAATAAGTAGCAAAGTACCCAAAAAAGTGGAGTGTTAAATAATTTGGCATCTCGTTTATTTTATGTTTTATAGAATTTCTGCAATTCTCTTTACCTTCCCCATATTCAGAAAATAGTAGCTGCAGCTCCAAAAATGTAATCTTTCTGAACATCGTCCAGGGACCAGAAGGACATGGAATAAAGAAACATCATCCTCTTGAGTCTCTTTTATCAAGAGAATATCTTTCCCAGAGTTTTATCCCAAACGTCCCCTTATATCTCACTGGCTTGAACTAGTTCACATTCCTACACCTAGATTAATCTCTAAAGAGAAATTGAGTGATATTTCTATGCCTGACCTAAAACAGTTGGCTTTGATCATTTATGGCTTATCTCCTATATCTTGACAAAGAGTCTAAATTCTTCAAGAACTTTGACACCCTCATGGTTTGGTCTCACTTCTTATTCTCATAGTTTTATTTTATATTTGTTGCTAGTATTACTTTCTCTGACTTAATTTCTTTGTTCCTAAATTCTTATTCTCACCATGTTGGTGCTGTACTCTAAAACTGACATCACGTAGGATGGGCTATGTAAGAGTTTTGTTGGGAATAAAACATGTGATGGATAAATTATGAGGGAATAAGAGAAAGCCCTGAGACCACAATGCAGATATGACACCTTTGGAAAATGAGAGAGAAGGATTGGCTATTTCTCAGATGATTCTGAGGAAGTGTGAGCCATGCATGTGTGGAGACCCCAAGCTGAGGTTACCTGTTGAAGAATACCTTGTTCAGGCAGGATAGAACCATCTGTAGTACCCACACTGTTCCCACTCATTGATGGGGATTACAATGAGAAGACTCTAGTTTTAGCATGAACACCATAATGGATTTGAAGAGGTAGAAGCTGATAGAAATTGTCCATCCATGCTGCTATTCCCCTAGGATTTCTCTTGAAGGAAATCAGAGCAGCCTACCCTCATGACCACCACAGTTCACCCTTGTTTTGCATAGGGCCACTTTTCCAGCTACTTCCCAGTTCCCTAGGGGCACTTAAATGAAGAAAGTTAGTGAGATGAGTTATAGCCACTACCACCACAGTTATTCTTGAGAACACACCTGTTACTCATCCTTTTTTCTCTCATTGCACATTTGAAATTCTCTATGAATCTAAATTCTCAACCTCAAATATCACTTCTGTAGGTTTTGGTGGCTTGTGTGAAATGTTATTCTATTTCTTCTGAATGGAATAACATTCCCTGCCTGAAGCTATGTCACATGGGATTTTATGCCAGTGGGTCAGGTACTCTGTAAATCTCTAGGTAGTAGACTAACTGAGGTGCTTTGGGCAGAAAAGACAGCCCATGTGTTAAATAAAAGACTATTAGAACGAACTACTGGCCCTTTCAAGATAAAAGAGGCTGAATATAATCTACTTGTCACCAAAGGACTGGTTGATCTCTTTCACATAAAGTTCAATATCAGGGATTCGGCCTCATTCCCAGCATTGGAGATGACATAAAGGACTGGGCTACTTGTTCATGAAGATTGCATGTATTCTCTGATCCTATGCAAGCTCAGTGGCTTCGGTGGTGTTATGGGTTGATATATGTCCTCCTAAATAATATGTTGAAGCTGAACCTTCAGTACTTGTGAATGAGAAGTCATTTTGAAATAGAGTCTTTGCAGATGCAATCAAATTAAAATGAGGTTAGCAGGGTGGAAGCTAGTCCAAAATGACCGGTGAGCATAATGCCGTGTAAATACAGAGACACAGGAAAAAATGCCATAGGATGAAAGGAACAGGATTTGGAAGGGTGCATTTGGAAGTCAAGAAACACCATGAATTGATGGCCACCACCAACAGCTAGAAAGAAACAAGCAAAGATTCTCTTCTACAGATTTCAAAGGGAACCTAGATTTTTACTTCCAGCATCTAAAACTGTGAGACAACACATTTCTGATGTTGTAAGCCCAATTTGTGGTACTTTTTTATAGTAGCCCTAGGGAATGAATACTTTTGTTTTCATAGGCTATCAATTTAGCTCAGTTGAGCTCTATTTTTCAGAATAGCCTTTACTGTGCATTTCATGTGGGTGGAGCACAAGAGATATTCTAGCATGAGTTTTGTAAGCTGAAGGTAATGCAGCTGACACTGTTACTTTATAATCAGAAGATCAGAGTAGACAATTGTGTATTATACACACTGTCATTTATCTGCTGGCCCACCCAATTGGTTAGCTAGGCATAAGTCAGACCTGCACCTACTCCATCTTTTCTTAGATGCTCCTTTGTCTTCTTTGGCTCTTCCTAAACCAGCTGTGTGTTTATCTCTGACGCAAAGGATTCCAGGTTTTCCTGAAGGACACCTATTTTATTAAGGTTGGAGGCAGTGCAGTGAGTTCCCATATGCCCTATGATACATAGCTCAAGCTTGTGGTTTTCAGCTTGGGCTGTGGATTCCAGGTTGTTTTTGCTATAGAAGACAGCTCCACTCTGATGTCTTGGCAAGTTTGCATGAGTCCACATAGGTCATGTAGGCAAGGCTTATAGTTGTTCTCACATTTAACAAAGCATCCTATGATAACCCTAATATATGAGAACATGGGGACTTGTGAGGAACTACTTACAAGGTCATTTCCCACCTACTTCCCATCTACCATGGGGTTTCTGGTCTTCATAACCACTCAGATATTGAGGCTTTCTGTTTCACCACTCTTATTTTTTTTTTTTTTAAAAGTTTATTTATGTGTTGAGAGAGACGTGAGAGAGAGAGAGAGAGAGAGAGAGAGAGAGAGAGAGAGAGAGAGAATGAGTGTGCATGCTCATGTGGGAAGAGTAGAGAGAGAATCCCAAGGAGGCTCCACACTGTCAGCTTTGAGTTTGATGTGGGGCTTGACCTCACGAGCCATGAGATCATGACCTGAGCCTAGATTAAAAGTTAGGTGCTTAACTGACTACCCACCCAGGTGTCTCTCTGCTTCACTACTCTTAAAATGAAGCTGTAGAATGTAAAACTGCTTATCCATGTAATGCCATAGTGTTTTCAACAACACGATATCCTATATCCCTGTTGCTTTGTCACATGTTTCTTCTGGTTTTGATGTCATCCTGTAGGACAAACTGGCACTTTTAACTACTCTTCCTTTCACTTATTATGTAAGTAATAAAGTCTATGAATCTAAAACTGTTTTCTTTACTGACAGAAACTCAGCTTTGCCTTGCCTCAACTTCATATTTATTTTCCCATTCTAATTGCCTAACTTGTGAGCCATGAACTCTCAGATGCCTTATTGCTTAAGGTCAAATTGATGTTTAAATACACACACACACACACACACACACTCACACACACACAAAGGGAGGGGAAAGAGAAATAATCCAACTTTTTGAGGATTACTGATTGTTGGACATTGACTTTGAGTTGATACTAATTACTAGAGACCCACAATACTATTATGATCTACCACAAAGCATTTATGGAGATTAAATGATCAACATTTTGGCTCAAATCTTGCTCACAGTGAGACCAATGGATTCTCAAGCTCACCCAGAGATTATGTCTCACTATAGAATATAAAATTTGAATAGACTTCTTTAGCAACTGGCAATGCTATAATTTCCTGAGATATAGAGTGGAGCTATTATTTTAAGAAAAGCCATGAGAAAGTTGCTTGAGTTATCCCTACAAACAAACACAGTAAGCCAAAAGTAATATCATATTCCTGGGGAAAATGGCAAAGATTAGTGCCATGAACACTTAACTTGAAAGATGAAGGGTGATGATTCCTACTAATCTTCATTCAATTTGGTTATTTGGCCTGTGAAGAAGACAGCTAATCTTGGAAAATAAGAAGGATTATTGTGCATTTAATCAGTGGAGACTCTAACGGCAGCTATTGTTCCAGATACACTTTAGTTGTCAGAGCAAATCTACATTCCTGTTGGCAGCGGTGTGTAAGCACTGAGCCAGCAAGTGCATCTTTCTCTACATCTATTAGTAAAGATCATCAAACATATTTATTTCAGCTGACAGGGCCATCCTTAGTCTCCCTTATCCTATTTTAAAAGTATGTCAACTCTCTGCTCCTATGTCATATCCTGGATCATAGGACTCTTGATCTTGCTTCCAATTTACTAGATTTACCAAGAATTTACCATGAAGAAAGAAGTCTCTGCAACAGATCCAGCTGGTCTACCATCTGGGCCATATGAATTAGCAGATATGATGTTGCCTAGAGATCAGGTGTAAATAGGAGTGCTTTATGGAGCCTTTAACAGACACTTGTAGAAAAATCATGAGGCAGACCCTTAAGATTATTCAGCAAAGCAATATTATCTTGTGTAGACAACTACTCTCCTTTTAAGAAATAGTTTTTGGCTTTTTGCCAAGATTTTGTGGTGACTGAATATTTTCTCCTGGGCTACCAAGTTAACCTGTGACCTGACCTATCCATTATGGACTGGATTTTATCTGTCCTTCAATCCACAATATTTGGCATATACAACAGCACTCCATAAAATGAAAGTGGTATATATAAGATCAACTTCAAAATGTCCTAAAGGCACAAATAAAATGCAAGAAGGAGCCCAAATGTTCATTGCCCAACCTCCTGCTTCACTAAATTCTCTTTCTCAATCCATGCATGAAGTTGAGGTTGGATGTGACCCCAGTTGACACCTGAGCTGGTCCCAGACAATCAGAGGCTCCTCACACCTCCTGTGCTCTTGGAATGTGCATTCTGCTTACTAGAACCTGCCCCAACCATGCAGCCTTGAGAGAGCAATGTGTTGTTGAGAAGATCAGGATAGTATATGTGGCTGGAAAAAGGTAAGGCCTCTATAGAAACTTGTACGATTCTGGGATCCCAGGGCAGAGATCTATGCATAGCTGAGAACCCTCAGGCTCTCTGCTAGGCACAGCCACATTTATTGCTACATTAGGGACAAGATAGCAAGCTCAACATTGGATTGGAGGAAAAAAGAATCAGCCATCAGCTTTTCTCTCACAAATTGCTGCACAGCACTTTCAACTTTTAAAAATGATTTTATTATCATTTTTTTAGAGCAAGTTAAGATTCACAGCACAATTGAGGATAAGACACAGAACTGTTCCATATCCCCTGCCACCACACATACATAGCTTTCCCTGTTTATTGGTAAATTTTCATATGTTTATTTACCATATATGTATCTTCTTTAGTGAACTATCTATTAAGGTCTTTGGCTCAGTTTTCAACTGGGTTGTTTGTTTTCTTATTGCTGAGTTTTAAAAGCTCTTTGCATATTTTAGGAAACAGTCCTTTATTAGATGTCTTTTGAAAATATTTTCTCCCAGACTATGGCTTGTCATCTCATTTTCTTGACATCATCATTCAATGAGCACCAGTTTTAATTTTAATAATGTCCAGGTTATTGATTCTTTCTTTCCTGGATCATGGCTTTGGTGCTGTATCTAAAAAGTCATCACCATACCCAATGTCATTTAGATTTTTCTCCTATATTATCTTCTAGGAATTTTATAGTTCCGCATTTTACATTTAATTCTGTGGCATATTTTGAGCTATTTTTTTGTGATAGGTGTAAAATCTGTTTCTAGATTCAAGTTTTTGCATATGGATGTTCAGTTGTCACAGTACCAACTGGTGACAAGACTGTCTTTGCTCTTTTGTAATACTGTTTCTCCTTTATCACAGATTTCTCCAATATCACAGATACTGACTCTTTGTGGATCTACTCCTGTCCTCTCTATTGTGTTTCGTTGACATGGTGGTCTATTCTTTCACTAATACCAGACTGTCTAAATTTTTGTAGCTTTATAGTTAGGTCTTGAAGTTGGTGAGTGTTGGTCCTACAACTTAGTTCTTTTCTTTCAAATAGTTGGCTCTGTATTTGTTATTCTAGATCTGTGCCTTTTCATGCAAACTTTAGAATTAGTTTGTTGATATTTATGAAATAATTTGCTGGTGTTTTGATTGGGATTCCATTGAATCTACAGATCAAGTTGGAATAAATTAACATACTGACAATATTGATTCTTCCTATCCACAGACATGGAATGTCTCTCCATTTATTTAGTTCTTTGTTTTTATTTATCAGAATTTTGCAGTTTTTTTCATATAGATCTTTTATATATTTTGTTAGATTTATACCTTAAGTATTTTACTTTTATTGGTACTAATATGAATGTTTTTTTTTGTTTTCAATTCCAAACACCACTGGGTCATTGCTAGAATATAGGAAGTCGGTCAATTTTCATATATTAACCTGGTAGTGTACAACTTTGGTACAATCACTTCTCAGTTCTAGTGGGTGGTTTTTTTGTTTTTTGTTTTTTTGTCAGTTTTTGGGTATTCTACATAGACAATTATGTAATTTGCAAACAAACACAGCTTTATTTCTTCTTTCCCATTCTATATGTATTTTATTTCTGTTTCTTACTGCATTAACAAAAATTCTAGTACAATGTTGAAAAGGAGTAGAGAAAAAGGACATTATTGCTTTATATATAATTGTAGAAGGACTACTTCAAGTTTCTCACCATCAAGTACACACATCATCAAGTACAAGAAAACACATCAAGATGTTAACTGTGCTTTGCTTTGTTTTGGCAGATATTTTATCAAGGTGAGGAGATTTCCCAGTCCTAATACACAATTGTTTTTAATCATGAATAGATGTTGGATTTTGCCAAATTTTTTTTTCTGAATCTATTGATAAGATCATATGATTTTTTTCTTTTTTAGGCTATTGATGAGATGGACCACATTAATTGATTTTTGAATGTTGAAACAGCCTTCCAAACCTGGGATAAATCATGTGTGGTTGCTGCACATTTTTACCTCATATATCTTTGTGAATATGTGATTCACTTTCTTTGAGTTAAACATTATTGTTTTAGCAAATAACTAAAATATTGATTAAAATAAAAAATTAGCTTTACATTGCTATTTCAAGATAAACAAATTAAAATTGATGTACAATTCATGTAAATTTTAGAATTCATTGGCAGCCTCCTTATTACAGACACTACTGCAATGATGCTGCTGGTTTTGTTTGTTTGTTTGATATTCTTAGAACATTCTGGACTGACTCTTACTTCAGAATCTTTGCTATTATTTTTCTTTGTATATGGAAATTTTATAGATATATTTATGGCTTTCTCCTTCATCTCTATACTTCTTTAGATCTTTAATCAAACATCGTCTTCCCTGTGAGGCATTCCATGTCAACCACACTGAAACATACATTCTCTACAACAGATCCATTATTTAGAATCTCCACTTCCTTATTAATTATTTTCCAAATCACTTAATATTTTCTAACATTATGGGTAGATAAATGGTGTGATGGCTAATTTTGTGTGTCAACTTGATATTTGATCAAACATTATTCTGTATGTGTCTGTGTGGGTATTTTTAGATGAAGTTAACATTTAAATTGGTAGACTGAGCAGACTGTCCCCCTCCCTCAAGTGGGTGGAACTTGCCCATTTGGCTGAATGCCTGAATAGAAAAAGAAACAACAACAAAAAAAGGTGATTGTTACTTAGGTGAGAGAGAATCTTTCCTTCCTGACTGCCTTCAAATTAGAACACTAGATTTCCCTTGCCTTTAAATCTGACCAGAAACATCAGCTCTATCATGGTCTTGAACCTACTTTCTTTAGAATTGGAAGTACATCATTGGCTTTCTGGAGTCTATGACCTACCAGTTCACCCAGTAGATCTTAGGTTATCAACCTTCATAATCATGTGTACCAAACCCTTATAATAAATATCTTTATATACTATTGGTTCTATTTCCCTGGCAAACCTTAATAAAGATGATAGATAGATAGATAGATAGATAGATAGCCACACACATATGTATGTAAATATATATGCATATACAGTTTGTAGGTTAATTGTCTTCTCTTCCACGAAAATGTAAACTTCATGACAGCATGGATTTTTGTCTTCTCATTCATTGTGTAAGAAGAATACATGTAAATAAATGACTATATATATATATATATATATATCCTGAATATTAGTATCTTCAAGGTTATTTCTACACAATGATAAAACACATTTTTAAATAATCTACAATTTCACATCATTTTCACTGAATTCCATGAAACCAAACTATGTGGGAAAGTAAAAAAATGGAGTTATATGTGTGATAGTAGAAAATTCTGGATATAGTCACTTCAGTGATTTTGTTCATCTTTGACAATAATCTCCCTCACAACATGGCTTATGAAATTATCTAAAAGCTAGATTTCTGAGGCAGCTGAAAAGTAATAGAATAAAATGTCATAAGCAATTCTAAAGGATCACATAGTCATGGCCAAAGGGAATGAAAGCAAATATAGTTGTTTATGTTTTGGTGATGTAAATAGTCAATATCTCAGACTTGAATTAATCATTTTTAGCAGGAGCATTGCCATAATTCTTTAAGAATCTATCTATTGTGTGGCACTGCTGGAAACCTTTTTATCATTATTAGTCTTAAAGATTTCTCTCTTGACTCAAAAACTAGATTCTGGTAATTAGGAGAAATGACCTACCTGTGTCACCTTGCACATAGTAGACCCTCAATGAGTTTATATTGGAAATGGTAATGAGGTTGATAATAAATGCAACCCCTGTGCCAATAAGCATGTCAGAAATGCTCTTTTCTTGAAATCCTCCAAAAGCCTTTCCCACCAAAGAAAGTACAAATTACTCAGTGTTGTAGTCAGTAACCTCTTCCACTCTTCTTCCTTCATTTGTATCTCACACGTCTCTATTTTCCTAATGTACTAGCCATATAAAGTGCCTCTTGTTTCCTGAGCATGCAACCGTTTTTTGCCATCTCTGTATCTTTATCACACTGTTTATTTGTTGAAACAAACAGACAAACAAAACGCTTTCCATAATGAAATTGGCTTTTGATAAGAGGAGGCTACATTGAAAGCTATGTTGTCAGTCTTTCTTAATCCTCTCAATAAAACTGTATTCCTTCTTCTTTTAAAAATCCAAAATTTTAAACCATTCTTAAAGATCATTTAAATACAAATATAATAAATAGTCATTGAATTAAAGCTTCAAATCCTTAATAAAATCTATATTTTGAAAATTCAGTATCAAATTGTGTGCCCACAGGTATCTGTTGAATTGGGTTCAGGAAATAATGGAGTTATCTCAGGACATGAGGAAAGTTTTCCAAATAATATAAAGAAAAAAATTTCCTTGGCTCTGATGGAAAATTTTCAACTTATGTATCAGGATATTCACAAAGAAAACTCATATTTGCAAATACATTAATACTAAATAAGAATGTAAGCAGGGTCTTGACTGGTTTTTTTTTTTTTTAAAGCTTATTTCTCTTACTCTTTTTTTTTAATATATTTTTTTATTTATTTCTAGGAGAGATAGAGACAGCGTGAGCAGGGGAGGGTCAGAAAGAGAGGGAGTCACAGACTGAAACAGGTTCCAGGCTCTGAGCTAGCTGTCAGCACAGAGCCCGACGCGGGGCTCGAACCCGCGAGATCATGACCTAAGGGAAAGTCGGACGCTTAACAAACTAAGCCACCCAGGCGCCCCGACAATGTTTTTAATGTATTCCCATTTCCTTTATCTTTCTTTCTAACAAGGCTCTTATTTTCTAATATGATAGCATATACCACAAAATGTTCATGATTCTGCCTTACTATATGATAAGCTTATTAGGACTAAATATTCTATATGGTTCTCATTGTATAGCAAACACCCAGCATAGTGCATACTATATACTTGTTTTCTGAGGTGTAAATCCATGGTGTGGATAAAGGCATGAATTTGGAATGACACAGATACATCATTAACCCTGGTCCCCTCACTTCACATTTGGTTTATTTTGCTCAGATGCCAATTTGATTTTTTTTAAAGTCTTTAAATGTATTCTTATGAGATATTTGGCTTAGACACTGATTGCAATGTTTTCATATGTAAAATGAGGACAAGAAAAGTAAATATCTCAGAGGATTGCTGTGACACTTCAGTTGCTTATCCTGTCATCTGACACATGGAAAGTACTCAAGGAACATTAGCTACTGTGTATTACATGGGGGTGGAGAGTGTGTGTAAGTGACCTTGGTTCCAATGCAAGCCCCATGAGGCTAGTAGGGTGACACTGGGTACCTGCCTGATCTCTGGGACTCATGCATATCTTTAGAAATAGAGATTATACCAGTTTATATCTTACAGAGTTGTTTTGGGAATTAATCGGATTTTACAGCAATGCACTTAACATAGTCATTGGCTCGTATAGTAAGCACTTTATAAACATTTATTGTTATTTATTTTTAAAAAATTGTAATTTGGGGCTTTATTTACACACATACTTTCCAAACTATGACAAAGGACTGATTTATTTTTAAAATAATTTTAAAAATATTTATTTATTTATGAGAGAGAGACAGTATAAGTTGGGGAAGGGCAGAGTTAGAGGGGTACAGAAGATCTGAAGTAGGTTCTGTGCTGACAACACAGCTCGTGTAGGGTCTGAACTCATGAATTGTGAGATCATGACCTGAGCAGATGTCAGAGGCTCAACCGACTGAGCCATCCAGGTGTTCCTACAATAGATTTATTTTTATATGTATTTTCCAATCTATTGCAAAATTGTGTATACATCCACTACAAATTTATTTCAGTATCTTAACGTGTTGGACTTGGGCTATTGTCACTGTCTCTTAACTGGCTTCTAGATTTCCTATTTTTCTTCCTCCCCAATCCACCCTCTCTATCTTAGGTGGTCTCCCAATTATGTCACTCCGTCTTTAAAGTGCCTCAGTGACCTCTTGCATAATAGATTTCCCGGTTTAAGATACACACTCTATTATTTGGTTCCTCTATTCACTTTAAAATAACTTTCTAATCACATTATTTTTCTCCCTCATCCCCTACCCATCATTCCTACAGCTTTGAAATTTTGCATGTTATTTCTTCTCCTTGGAATTGTTTTTTTGTCATGTCTTATTTTGCTGATTAGCTCAAATCCAGCCATTAAGACTCAGCACAAGTGACATTTTTCTCTACCACTTTGGTAACATAAGCCCAGTTAAGCAACCTGTGGTCTAAGAATGCTCTGATATTTGTGTTTGCTGTATTGTCTGTGTCTCCTTTCAACCTGTGAACTCCTCAACATCAAGCGTGGAGCCTTCATTTCTTTGCATTTAAAATACCTTCTAAAATGACAACTGTAAATAGGTTTCCATTGAAATAAAGAAGAATGGATGGTCTTTGAAATTATGGAACACTTATAAAATAATACTGATAAGCATGCTTTTCTGAAATGTTGTAGCCCTAGTCTTCAATCCATTGTGAAACACAGAGATGTGCCATCCCACTTACTTCCCATTAGGTCCTGAGGGATGCACGTTACATAGATTGTAAAATTTGATGCAAATTTAAATAGATTCTCAGGTGTAAAGAAATTATGTGTAAAGGATATTTTAATATGTTCACATAACATTGTGGAAATAAAAACATGAATCAAATTCTATAAATAAGACCAATATGACTGACAGGAGCTCTGAGGGTATTTTTCTTCAATGACAAAACATGACTGGTCAATTCACTTAATCTGATGAAAACTCATATAAGCCATTTTTACCTTAAAGCCTCAACAGGCTATGAGGCAGAAAGAGAAAAGTGGCCAGTTTCAAATCAGAGAACATGGCCAGAATTTATGTCCTCAAAATAAAAATTGCTTAATACAATCTAAGACCCTGTCACAGAAAGAGGTAATATGCTATAGAATACGGTGCCTTTTTAAAGGTGTCCAACACTTTCCCAAACTATATTTAAATGATGGCTGCCATTGTATTTATAGAGAGCTTCCTGAAAGCAATGGTTCATTATGATAATTACATGCCTATCTCTTAATTAATCATGCTAAATACAACTGGCTTTGAAATTAAAGACCTTTGCAATTAAATTAAATCAAACTCCTACTGAAACAGGTTATGTGACCTTGGATAAATTACTTACTTTTCCCAAGCCTCAGTTACTGCATCCCTCATGAGTATAATGGGCATAATAATACCACCTCAAGGAAATGTGGGAAATATGAAGTAAGCTATTGTACCACAGAAAAGTCTTTCAGCTGCATTAATAGAAAATCTCAGTGTAGAGGGGAAAGAGTATTAATTAATACAGGAGTTACTGGAATGAAACGGAACAAAATTGAGTCAAGCACCAATCACTGAGCAAATTGCCATGGCAGCTAGCAAAACGGACTGTGAGTATTGACTCTGACCCGGGTTACATGTGTTCCAGATATCATTTTGGTTCAATTAGAGAAGCAGAGCCCCATAACCAAGACTCTAGTATGCCAGGGATTTGAGATTAGGCCTTGCACAATTGTCAGCCTGGGTTAGGCAGTCTCTGTAAAGCTGTTGTCTTCACATCTGAGGATGATGAGTTTGAAATGAGAAGGCAAGGGGTGAGGGAGGCAAGATGAATGTACAGAGAAAGCTAGAGCATACAAATGCAAATGGAGAGCTCAAGAAGACAGGCTCAACCCCGTGTCAGTCCTTCCTTCCTCTGGGGTTTTGTTAGGGGAAGTCCTTGAGAGGCTGTGACCTCCTGATGACCCCTGAGCTGATCCGGCCAATCAGAGGCTCCTCCTGCCTGCCTTCTCCTTGAGATGTAGGTTCTGCTCACTGTTCCTCAAGTGGGAGCCACACCTACGAGGGCCGCAGGGGCGGCCTGGAGAGAGCGCGGTGTTGTTGAGGGCCTCTGGATGCAGGTGGCGACCAAACCCAGGCAAGGCCTCTACACAAACTGTGACAATTCTAGTGGTGGATGCAGAGGCCCACTGGTCATGCAGCCCCAAGACAAGCCTGCTGTGTAAGTTCACGTGTTTATCAAACCCACCACCTACCGTTCTGGAGCTTCTGCCTCTTTCTTTGGTCTCCAAGTATGGGGCCCAGTTGCACATCTCACCTCAGTAGCTCCCAAGTTGCAGACTAACCAAGAAGCATCTGTGAGAAAAATCCCAAGTTGACCTCTCTGTGGGAAGGGTGGCCTGTATGTCAGGTGCTTGGGGCCTGCTGCATGAGTACAAGGACGACCTCCAAATGCAGCTGCTGCAATGGACCTGTTTGCGGAGCTGCACAGAGTGCACTTTGGCTGAGGAAGAGACTGATCGGCTGAGGGACGGCTGGCCTCTGCCATAGGCAGTTCCTTCGGACACCAATGTCCAGCTAGAGGTAGTTGTGTGAGCTAGAAAGTTGAAAGGAGAGCTGAGATCAGAGAGGACATGCGTGTACCCACTACCTTGCTGGCCTCAGAGCTGGCAGACAAGGTGGGAGAGCAGATAATCAGTTGGAAACGTGGCCTGCTGCTGTGTAAAGCTAGGAGGGTGCAAGCTGCCACAGATTGAGTTCTGAGCGCTTGTGACACAGCCTGACTGGGATCCTCTGAGGTGAGTCCTTGGGCAAGTGAGGAGAGCAAAGGGGAAGATGTTTTGCTGACTGACAGTGAAATGGACTGACCACCTCCTGCAGGCAGATCCTTAATACAAAGAAAAACAAAAGCAGAGAAAAAAACCCCAGTCCTCCACCCTCAAGTATCTGTCTTTTTGACCTTACACTTCTGCTGCTCCAGAGGTGTCAAGTCAGGGGATGGACACCCGATAGGATCACCTCTCATATACTTGTATGCACAGCAAAAGATGCAATATGGTAGATGTATGGGTATATTATACAAACCAGGGGTCTTCCTCAGTGAGATATACACACACACATCTAAACACACACACACACACACACACACACACACACACACACACACCTGCCCCAGGAGTCAGAGAACCTGTAGAAAGATCCAGAAACAGTTTGCACAGTTGCAAAGCTAATGCTGTTTCAATTTGAATAAGTGAGCCAGCAGATCAACAGCAATATGAATGAGATGTCCAGTGGTTGCTGTTTCATTTCTGCCGTCCAAACTTCCCAAGGATCTTCCATGTGGTGCTCTAATGAGAAAGATCCAATAAAAAGAATTCTGGAAAACGTAGTTCAGCCGAGTCAAGTGGGCTCATTATGGAGCCTCCAATGAAACCTTAGAGCTGGGTTGGGAATCAGACCCCTCAGCACAGAGGCACAGACAGGATTCTGTTTTTACTGAGAGATGGATAATATGCATATGGTTGCCAGACAGCAAGGTAACTCCAATGGATCTATTTAAATAGTTGACCTTACTACACAGTAAACACAATATATACAATGAAAAGACTTCAAAATCAAATCTTTGATTTAAAAACCATTAGACAATCTAAAATGTGTTCAGAGACAATACTTAAGGACTTCTTTTGTGCAAATAAAAACCATTCTTTTTTAAAAATTCTTTAATGTTTACTTATTTTTGAGAGAGAGAGAGAGAGAGAGAGAATGTGAGCAGAGGAGGGGCAGAGAGAGAGAGAGAGAGAAACACACACACACACAGAATCCAAAGCAGGCTCCAGCCTCTGAGCTGTCAGCACAGAGTCCAACACAGGGCTCGAACTCACGAGCATTCAGATCATGACCTGAGATGAAGTCAGCTGCTCAACCGACTAAGCCACCCAGGTGCCCCAATATTCACTCTTAAAACACAGAAATGATTGTATCATTACCACAAACTTCTCAGCCAGCCTCCTCTAACCCACGTTTTATTTGTGTGGTTCATTGTGGGGTGATGTCCCTCAATGTGACATGAATCTTAGTCCATTGGGATGAAATACAAAGCATACAATAAAGGATAACTCTGTGGTTATTATAATTTTAAATTTTCTGGACTCTGTGATTAAGCAAGGACAATAAATAATTTTCATAAAATGTCTGCTTTCTGCATTCCCACAGGAAAATTGGCATTTTAATTATGGAAATCTTCTTCATAACCATCTTCTCCCCATGAAAACAGTCATTTGACACATTAGTGCATGTATAGGTCCATTATAAAACCTAAACACTTCCATTAGAAAAAAGACCTAAAATGATTATGAAAAATGTTCTTTTTCTTCCAAAGTATTCTGAATCAAACACTCAGTAGTACAATATGTTTCAGGTTAATTAGTTTAATCCAGTTTTAATTAAGTTCATGTTTCCATGCCAACAAATGGTTTTTAAATTGTTGAAATCTTGATGTTTCAGAATATGATAAAATTAATTACCTAAGAGCATTTGACTCAATTTTTTGGAAGCAGGAAGTACAATTTTAGCAGCACTATAGCAATGACTTTAATATTAGCAACAAACCATGATAAAGAACTTTGAAAAAACTGCTGTGTACGATAAGGTTTGCTTTTATATTCCAAATTTTACATGTATAATTTTTCTAATGCACCTCTACTTATATTATATATGATTTTATAAAATTAGATAAACAAAGAGACACAAACACAGACATATTTGTGTATGGACTAGATATCAGCCCCAAATTATCCCCACTTCCATGCATAAAAAGTCTATTTTCTGATAATACTATACTATACTTGTACATTCAAATGGTAGATTAAGACTAACAGCCAAATAGTGATTTTGGTCTAATCTATAAATTTTCTCATAGATATGCTGATAAAAGAGGTAAAACTCTCAATCTGAAATAAGGACAAACATGACTTATAAATGCCTATAAATAGTATTATACTAGGTGAAAAAACTTTTATGTACTCCAAGAATTTTATTTTTACATTTGTACTGCATTTCTCAGAATATCCTTGTTTTCGTCAGGACCAAGTCAGGAAATGAAAACTGTATTAGTTATTTCAACAGAAATGCTTTAAGGCAGGAACTTGTTACCCAGCTATGAAGCCTTAATACACAAAGGGAACACTCAGGAACTCAGAGGTAATGACTGCATGCAACAGTCATGATGCTTTGACAAATTGCTCTGGCTGGGGTGAGGCATCGCCACTCTTAGGGATCCTGCAAGGAGCAGCATAAAATGAGAGACGAAAATCCCTTTCCTTTGTCTTATTTTTAATCTTCTAATCAGTGCCTTCTACTGACTGAATCTAATGAGGCACCAGCTCACAAAGAAGAACCATGATTTTACAATGTCAACCATAATAAGAGAGTGTTGGCAAATGTCCTTGAGGGTGACTTTAAAGCTAAGACAAGAGGTAAATGGCCAGCACATTGGAATTACAATTTATTTTTCTTTGCTGGTCTGTTGGTTTCTCTCTGGCTTTAAAACCTTCTCTGTTCCTCCTGGAGTTTTCCAGTTTGCTTGAAATTCCTCACTTCCTCCTAACTTTCCACTTTTCATTGAAATCCCAGGTCTTTTTCATCACATCAGTGTTTAATGTGCCACTCCTCCATTTCATCTGGTATTTTTATATGTAAACTACATTCCAGTTTTTCCCATCTTGAAACATTTGCCCACCTAAAATTATCAAACGACACTAGAAGATTCCATTATTTTTGTACTCTTCTTTTGTAAGTGATTAGATGGATAAAGCAGATTAACAGAGGGAAAATATTACATTTATATTTATCAGAAATCAGGAATGAGAAACAAAAACAGATAGAATGAAAACTATGGGTGATACATGATGCTGGGTGGTCTCTTTGAGATTTGACCTGTATGTGATAGTGACAGGACATTTACGTTTCTTCATTTTTAAAAAAAGGGTGAACGGTACACATGTTGCTCTGCTTATAAATTATTATGATGGTTAAGGAAAATCAAAACTATAGGAATGTGTTGTAACCATGAGGAGCCTAATAGAAATGATAAGTACATGAAGGTTGTCTATAGATGAGGCGAATAATTACACAAAATCATACTGCTATTCATTCTAGAACAGTCTATCTAAAATTACTTAACTGAAAAAAATAGCTTATTGACAAATGAATGACTGAAATGTAGTGTATCTGCTCTCCTGACTTTCAATTTGGGACTCGTGCTTAAAACCACACTTTCTTTGCAATAACTTCATGTGTGGCCTATTTCATCAACGCAAAGCCACATAGCCTCACACTGTATATCAATTTCAATCCAGATGATTATTACCTATTCTTGGAGGTGTTTTCCAAAAAATCCTGAGGTAAATTTTGTGCATACTGGGAAAACTTACATTAACTTATATTACTCGCAGGATATCATGAGAATTTGATGATAGCTCACCTAGCATTTTTATTTGATGTAAAAATAAACACTCTGATTTAGTAAGATCAATTATTATGTTTCTGAAGAAAAGAAAAATGAGCAGATATTGAGTTGTGAAGAATGAGGGATTAATTCTGGGGGGAGATAAAATATTGTAACTTAATAGATCCTTCCTTGGTATTTCTTTACAAGCCAATAGATGGCAACTTTCAGAAGAAACCCTGAGACTATTTCCCAGAAGGCCTAATGAGAAATTTATCAGAGTTTGAGGAGAAAGATAAATACCAACTTTGAACACAAGTTACACATTTGTCCCAGAGTTCTGTGCCAAAAACAATGTAAATGTACATATATATGATAATTGAACATTCGGGATAAAGAAGCAATTGACAGTACTTGATTTGGGGAAAATAGAACTCTTTGTTTCTGCATTGCAACTTTTGAGCCCTAAAACAGAGAAAGTCACATGAAGGCGTCTGGCTTGGGTCACTTCATAAAACGTCCTTATAAGAAAAGATAAGATTAATGTGCTTACTTAAGCCTCTCATCTGCAGCAAGCCTGAATATTAATGAACCTTCAGCTTTGCTCTCTTCATGGGAATATATTTGCTTGAATAGTTCATTCCCCCAGAAATGTAGCTTGCATCCTGATTGGTGAGACACCTAAAGTGCTAAGTCAGGGCCATTGCTCTCAATGGAAGCCTTGCCTGAAAAAAGACCACAAAATAGGACAGTGAATATTTGAGATGGGCTTATGTATAACCACTTTAGGAATAAGCTGACACATGCCTGCAATAAAATTCAGAGTCAAAAATAGAGTCAGATCAGCATTATGCTAAGTCAAATCACTGCAGTGAAATGAGAATAAATAACAATGTACTCAGAACAAAACGACCTTAGGGAATCATGGTTTTAGTGAATCGCTCCAGATCACAAAGGTATTTAAATATCATGAATTATCAAATTTAAATAAAAAATATAAGAGCTTGCTGAAGTAGAAAAAGAATACCTAATGCATAGAGTACTGTGAGTTTCTCTTTTTTGGATTGTGTCAAAACTAAGATTGCATTTGAACTTAATTGTTGACCTACATATTATCATATCAAAAAGCCAACCAACTACAGTATCTATTTATTAAGAGAAAAATATAATAAAATGTACTTAGAGAGTTTCTCATACATGATTTATTTAATTGAGAAAACTTGTATTATTGTTTATAGATATTCATAAAAATGGCTATAAAAGTTTTACAAGTATTTTATTAAATGGTAGTTGCTTGGATAATTGAAATACAATGCGTGGTAAAGTTACCTTAGGGATTATGCTGGTCAATTCTGATTTAAATCAGCACTTGCAAAAATATATTCCAGAGACCACCAATCTTAAAGTGCTATATGTAGACACACACACACACACACATGCAAACACACACACACACATACACACACACACATGCACACACACATGAGTACAAGAAAAACTGAAAATAAAAATACATTGGTAGATTGTATCAATGACAGTACTTTGGTTGAGGTATACAATTATTTTACAAAGCAATGTAGGTAAGGTGTATATGATACTACTCTGTATTATTTCTTACTATTTCCTGTGAATCTACCATTATTTCAACAAAACTTTCCGTTAAAAGTTAAGCAATTGCAAATTTTTAAGAAGGCATCTATGAGCATTTTCATCACTACATTTTTGGTTTTGAAAAGATATAAAGTTCTAACTATGGAGGAATATCAAGTTCTGAGAAACAACTGTATCATTCCTCCACCTGTGAGAGATTAATGAAGCAAAAGAGTCAATTGAAAGTGACAGAGGTGGGTAGAAATTCATGAGATGAGTTGTCAGGCGGTCAAAGGGGGGCGCCTGGGTGGCTTAGTCTGTTAAGCGTCCGACTTTCGCTTAGGTCTTGATCTCGCGGTTCCTGGGGTCTTGATCTCGCGGTTCCTGGGTTCGAGCCCCGCATCGGGCTCTGTGCTGACTGCCAGCTCAGAGCCTGGAGCCTGTTTCAGTCTGTGACTCCCTCTCTCTCTGACCCTCCCCTGCTCACGCTGTCTCTCTCTCCTAGAAATAAATAAAAATAAAAACAAAAAACAAAAAGAAAAAAACACCTCTCTCTGTGAGGTTTTCCAGGAGAGTCTAGATAATTCTTTCCCCTAACTTTTAAAACTAATATTTTTTAACAGGTATGAAATGCAGTACCAGTAACACAAGACATAATAAATAGGTGTGAAGAGAAAATCTTTTTCACTGCACAATTAGAATGAGAATCAATAAATACTAAACATTTCTTTAATCTAGGCATGTATAGAGACTAATACTAGTGTTCATTTTTTAAGTTCCTAAGGAGATAAAGATGATAAATCCTAAAAATAAAAATAAAAAAAAAAGATTGTGTGTGTCATGTGTGTGTGTTCAGTTCTATACAGTTTTATTAAATGTATGTGGGTTCATGTTTCTACCACTATGGTCAGGATATTGGCCAGCTCCACCACCGTGAGTATCTTTTCTTTTGTCCTTCTATAATCAAATCTACTGTCCCAACCCTTTATATAATTCTCTGGAAACTCATACAAAAGTTGTGTATGAAAGTTTTGGTTATTTTATGGCTGAGGAGTTTTCCATCATAGCATTATTAACCATTCATCTTTTGAAGGATGTCTAGGCTGATTGCAGATTTGAGCTACTATGAATAAAACTTCCATGAACAATTTGTACAAATTTTTCTATACATATAAATTTCCTTAGAGTGCAGTCTCTGGATTTTATGATAATTGTTCTTTCCTTCCTCCGAACCACACTCCTTCCTTCCCTCCCTCCCTCCTTTCCTTCCTTCCTTCCTTCCTTCCTTCCTTCCTTCCTTCCTTCCTTCCTTCCTTCCTCCCTCCCTTCTTCCCTTCCTTCCTTCCTTCCTCCCTTCCTTCCCTTCCTTCCTTCCTTCCTCCCTCCCTCCCTCCTTCCCTTCCTTCCTTCTTACTGCCCTGCTTTCTTCCTTATTTCTTCCTTCCTTCATGGTTTTCTTCTTTTTAATAAAATGCCAATAGGTTTTTTAGAGTGGTGTTTTTACATTTTCACCAGCAATGCATGGATGATCTAGTTTCTTGAAATTATGACTGGAACTTGTTATTGTCACTATTTTTTTATTTTTATTTTTTTGCCATTCTGATGATATGTAGTGATATCTCATTGTGTTATTAATTTGCATTTTCATAATGGTTAATGATGTTGAACATCTTTTCATATGCTAATTTAATATGTATATATTATCTTCAGTAAAATGTTTATTCATATCTTTTGCCCATTTTTTGTTTTGATTGTATTATATATTTATTATTAAGATATGAAAGTTTATTATGTATTCTGGATATGGTCTTGAGACATGTACATGGTTTGCAATTATTTTCTCATCATCTGCTGTTTATCTTTCCATCCTCTTTGTATTAGCTTTTACAGAGGAAAGTTTTTAATTTTGATAATATCTAACTTATGAATTGTTCTTTTTTATGGATAGTGCTTTCCATGTCAAGTCTAATAATTCTTCACCTAGGCTAGATTGTAAAGAAGGTGTCCTGTTTTTAAATCAAGATTTATAGCTACTTCAAGTTAACTTTTGGATAAGGTGTGATATTTAAATCAACATTAATTTTGTCTATGAACATCCAATTACTCCAGCATTATATGATGAAAAGATTATCCATCCTTCTTTGAACTGCTTGAAGTTCTGTCAAAAATCAGTTAGGTTCTCTATTCTCTGTCTTTGAGTTCTCTATTCTGTTTGACTGATTCTGTGTCTACTCCTCTGGTAATACCATAAACACTTGATTATTACAGTTTTCTAAGAAGTTTTAAGAATGGGTAGAGTAATTTCATCTGCTTCTTTCTTCTTTTTCAAGACAGCTGTAGATAGTCTGAAGTCTGTGCCTTTCCATATAAATTTTAGAATAAACTTTTCTCTGTCTATAAATAATCTGTATAGGATATTGACAGGAATTGCTTTAAATCATAGAGATAATTGTCATTTTTTTATGTTGTATTTTTTCATTCATGACCACACTGTTATTCTGCATTAGGTTTTTTTTTTTTTTTAATTTCTTTAACTGGCATTTCTAATTTTCAGGAATTAGAGTCTATGCATGTTTTGTTATATAATACATATTTTATTTATTTAGAGTGATTATTGTTTTATGTTTTAATTTCAGTTTTCATATGTTCATTGTTACTAAGTAAAAAATGTAATAAATCTTAGTATGTTGACCTCATATCCTGCAAACTTTTTCAGCTCCTTTACTATTATAGGAGTTTGGGGTTTTTTTTAATTTATTTGGACTTGTACCTAGATAATTATGCCATCTGTAAACAGAGATGGATTATGCCTTTCTAAACAGTGAATCTTCTTTCTTTTTCTTGTCTTATTGCTGTGGGTAGACCTCCCAGGATAATGTAAATAAGAGTAGTGAGAGCAAATATCCTTGCCTGTTCTTGATCTTAAAGGCAAAGCATTCAACCTTTCACCGTTAAGTATAATATTAGCTACAGATCATTGCAGATGCTCTTTATCAAGTTAAGGAAATTTCCTTGTAATGGTGTAGTGAATAATGCTGAAAATATTTATCATAATGTATATTGAATTTTGCTAAATACTTTTACTGGGTTATTTTATTGGATTATGTAATTTTCTTTGTTCTTTAGCTTGTTGATATCAAGGATTGGATAGATTGATTTAAAAATATTTAATGTTTATTTTTGAGAGAGAGAGAAAACAGGGTGTCAAGGGGCAGAGAGAGAGAGGGAGACATAGAATCCAAAGCAGTCTCCAGGCTCTGAATTGTGAGCACAGAACTCCACATGGGGCTTGAAGCCACAAGCTGTGAGATCATGACATGGGCAGAAGTCAGATGCCTAACTGACTGAGTCACCCAGGCACCCCTGAATAGATTGATTTTTATTTTATTTTTTATTTTTATTTTTTAATGTTTTATTTTTGAGAGAGAGAGAGAGAGACAGCACGAGCAGGGGAGGGGCAGAGAGAGAGGGAGATACAGAATCCGAAGACAGGTTCCAGGCTCTGAGCTGACTGTCAGCACAGAGCCCGTCACGGGCTCGAACCCACAAACCATGAGATCATAACCAGAGCTGAAGTCGGACGCTTAACCACCCAGGCGTCCCTAGATTGATTTTTAAATATTGAATATTGAATCACCTTTGTCTTTCTAGACTAAATCCCAGTTAGTCATGGTATAAAATTCTTTTAATATATTCCTGAATTCTGGGGCGCCTGGGTGGCTCAGTCGGTTAAGTGTCTGGCTTCGGCTCAGGTCATGATCCTACGTTCGTGGGTTTGAACCCCACCTCAGGCTCTGTGCTGACAGCTAGCTCAGAGCCTGGAGTCTGTTTCAGATTCTCTATTTCCCTCTCTCTCTGACCCTCCCCTGCCACGGGCTCTCTCTCTCGCTCTCTCAGAAATAAATAAATGTTAAAAAAATTATTGCTGAATTGTATTTGCCAATATCTTGTTCATAATCTTTTTTTCTAAGTTTATTTTGGGAAATATTAGTCTGTACTTGTTTGTTTACTTGTTTACTTTTGTACTTCTTTGACTGTTTTTGATATGAGCGTAATCCTGTCTTCATAAAATGAATTGAGAATTTTTCCCTTCTATTTATGTTCTGGAAGAGATTGTGTAGAAATTGTGTTAATTTTTCATTAACCAATTGGTAGAGTTCTGGTAAAACCATTTTGGGTTGGAAATTTGTTCTTCTGGACTTTATAAAATATATATGCAATTGTGTTAGTAGTTATAGGAATATTCAGACATTCCATCTTGATTAAATTTGAGAAGTTTGTGTTTTTTGAGGAATTTGTTCTTCTAAATTGTTGTTTTTATAAACACATGTGTTCAAAGTATTCCCTTATTCTTCTTCTGATGGTTTCAGAACCTGTAGTGATATCCCGTTTGTCAATTCTGATATTGGTGACTTGTGCATTAGTGTCTTCTCCATTTTTTAAATTTTTGCAATCTTCCTAGAATCGTATAGCTTCTATTGATTTTTTTTTGAAGAAACAACTTTTGCTTAATTGGTTTTGCTATTGTTTGCGTATTTTAATTACATTAACCTCTGTTCTTACCTTTACTATTTCCTTTATTCTGCCTGCTTTAATTTAATTTTATGCTTCTTTTTCTAGTTTCTTTGGGTATTAACTTAGGTTGCTATGTCTTGCATATTTCAATATGTTGTGCTTTTAATTCTATATATTTTTTAATTTCCTTTGAGACTTCTTTACTCGTGGATTATTTAGAAGTGAGCTTAATTTTCACATGTTTAGAAGATTTACTGTTTTTTCCCTCTTCCTGACTTTTTGATCTCATTATAATCACAGAACACATTCTACATGATTTGAATTCTTTTAAAATTGTCGAACTTCTTTTTATGGCCCAGGACATTGTTTACCTTAAGGAATGTTCCATAAATACGTGGAAAGAAAAGTGTGTTCTGTTCTTTGGATGGAGGATTCTATACATTTCAATTCGATTCAATTTGACGATGTGCTGTGCAATTCTACATTCCTACTGAATATGTGCTGAAGTCCTCAACCATTGTTGTGGGTTTGTTTTGTTTTTTCACTACTTCCATCAAATTTTACTGCCTCTATTTTTGAGACTCTATTGTTAGATGTGTAAACATTTAGGATCATTATGTTTTCCTGGTGGATTGATCCTTTTATTGTTAAGTAGTGTCTTTTTGTCCAATCATTTTCATTGAATCAATATTAAATATAGCTACTCCTACTATTCTTGGGTTAATGCTTGCATAGTATATTTTCCCCATATTTTACTTTCAACGTATTTATGTCATTGAATTTGAAATGAATCTCTTCCAAGCGACATATAGTTGCCCCTACCTTTTCTTTGTTATTCTCACAATCTGTCTTTTGTATTTACACACTTTACATTTGAGATAATTATTGATACGTTAGCATCTAAGTAGGCCATTTATCATTTGTTTTCAGTTTCATTCCTCTGGTTCTTATACCTCTGGTTTTTATACTTTGTCTTCTTGTAATTTAATAGAATACTTAAAAAAATTCCAAACTGATGTATTTATAGTATTTCTGAATGTATGTCCTTGAGCTTTTTTCATTGTGTTTGTTGCTGTGAGGATTGCAGTATATGTACATGACATAACAATTTGCTGGTATCAACATTTTACTCCTTTGAGTGAAGTGCAGGAACCACGCATCGATTTGTGTGCCTTTACGTATAGGTAACTCCTTTATATATCATTATATATCACTACCTTTAGGTAACCCCACTTTTACATATCATTCTCTTAAGTATCACATGATTTAAATATTTCTTTTCAATCATAAAGTATAAGTTATGAAAGTTATGAGGGTAGACTATTGAATATATTCATATTTCTGTTCTTTCTCTTAGCCCTCTTCCACCTGATGTTCCACATATTTAATAAGTATACTTGTCTAGAACACTTGCCCAGAAATAAGTAATTTACATACACAACCTCATTTTTTCTATAGTAGTACTGTTTTAAATTATTGTATGTGAAACACCTAAAGCAATAACTTACACATAGAAGGAGCTCAGTAACTGTTTATATCATTGGGTTTAGCTTCAGTTCACTCTTCAACCTTCTCTATCACATTTCATTATTTTATATTATATAGCACCAACATTAAACAGTATTATATTTTCCATTATGTCTGTTTTCTTTATGCCACATTTACATAGCTTGTTTCTTTAATCTACAAAGGTTTCCCATTTGCCATTTTCTTATTTGTCTTTCAAGATTATTTCAAGTATCAGGACATTTGTATTAATATAGGTAGCACTTCCCAGGGCCATCTACCTCAGGAGATTGAGTAAAGCACAGGTACAGAGCCTTAGTTATTTAGTTTGGCTGGAAGACAGATCTCATGGGCAATATTAGAGTCTTCTGTGAAGCTGATTGAGGCTTTGTTGGGTCTGCATAGAAGTCTGATTTCTTCTCACAAACCTTGTTTTCTTTCCTAAACTTTTGGAAGTGTTGATCCCTAATACACATCTTATACCTCAAACTCTCTTTCAGCTTTTATTTCCAGAGGACCCAAACTGTGACAAATTGTGACTCTAATCAAGTGATTTGTATTTTAGGTGGTGAATTAATTGTGAGCAAGCAATTAAAGCATCATCAGGAATTTAGACAAGCCAGAATCCCAGTTATTGTGGCAGGATCTGGCAGGCCTGGCAAGCACATAGGGCTCAGGAATGAAATCAGATAATGGAAATTGAGCATGATTTCTAGAATCTTCCAGAAAGTTAAGAGTCTAATGTGTTTAATCTATCCCCTGATGATGACAAAATAGGTGGAATAAGGATTTTAAAAAGGCATTTAGATTTAGATTTTTAAAAAATAGTATTTAAACAAGTAGTATGGTTAATTATGGACTGATTGGCAAAAAGAACAAAACAAAAAGAGTAAGCCATTGGTAATTGGTGTGTTAACTTTGATAGATGAGTCTAGCTTTGGGGATCATGTTTGTCTTTTACTGAGAACAGGTGGGGTCAGACAAGAATGGATAGTGAGCCATAGTAATCACCTATTTTTTTTCCAGTCTGTTTGAAAATGCTATTTTACAAAAACGTTAAAAATCATATTGTTTACATGTAAAAACGGAAGTGTTAGGACGTAATTTCTATGTAACATAAGTAGATGTTAAGATAGTATTCTAGAGGGGTGCCTGGGTGGCTTAGTCGGTTAAGCGTCTGACTTTCGCTTGGGTCATGATCTCGCGGTTCGTGGGTTCGAGCCCCGCGTCGGGCTCTGTGCTGACTGCCAGCTCAGAGCCTGGAGCCTGTTTCAGTCTGTGACTCCCTCTCTCTCTGACCCTCCCCTGCTCACGCTGTCTGTCTCTCTCTCTCTCCCTCCTAGAAATAAAAATAAAACATTAAAAAAAAATTTTTTTTTAAAGTAATGTGGAATAAAAATGCATATATGTCTTAAGTTTCATTAAGTGAATTCCAAAAATTCCCTTTTATATATTACCATTTGCAANGTTCGAGCCCCGCGTCGGGCTCTGTGCTGACTGCCAGCTCAGAGCCTGGAGCCTGTTTCAGTCTGTGACTCCCTCTCTCTCTGACCCTCCCCTGCTCATGCTGTCTCTCTCTCTCCTAGAAATAAATAAAAATATTAAAAAAAAAAAAAAGATAGTATTCTAGATGAAGAAGACAAGAAAGGAGCTTATGTAGCTTATATCTAATATATCAAGGACTATAAAAAGAATTGTCTTTGAAACTGAGGTGGGGGAAATTCAGTACTCTAAATGGATCCAGTGTTAACAATTGTAGGTTCTGAAGAAAGATTACGAACGGGGTTCATATACCATAAATCTAAATTATCTAAAGTTATAAATCAAGATAAGCAGCTATTTAAAAAAAACAATGATTTATCTTCTTACTCTGATAAATATATGTCAATAACAATCTCAAAACCCAAGTGCAAGTTTAGGTAGATTTTCAAATAGAAAGTGGTGATACAAAGAGAGCTGTCCCCCATTCTCTGGATTGAAAATGCACTTCTCTTCTTTTACTATCTCCACTGCTGCAATGTGAAGGGTGTTTTGTGTGCCCATATAAATGCTCTAGTTCCTGTATCCAAGCTTCAGCCACAACCCCAGAGAAATAAATACCCCTTAGCTCCTCTTGCACGTGTGTTGTCAACAGGTACATGATGTGCCCTTGGGAGGATGGAGCTGGTGAGGTTTCCCACTGGATTAATGGAAAAAGGTATAAGGCTATTTAGGCAAGACATGGTAAGGTCCTGGGTATCTGGGGCAAGAAAAGGGAACACGTGGGCTCTGAGTAGTCATAGCCTCTTTATTCCATGGTCCACTGACTCTGTGGTAAGGTCATGGTTAGAATAGGGCCAGAGGGGGACCCTCTGAACACCTCCTAAAGGGAGGCTTTCTTGTCTTAGTCTGTGGAGAGCCTGAATCTCTTTGCCAATATTCAAGTAAGGTCTATACCAGAGTCTGTCTCTGCTCTCTAAGGACAGAAGTAAATCAGTGAATATAATCTTTTTTCTATATTCAATAGCTTTGAATAAAACTAGAACATAGAGTATAGTTTTTAAAGAAGTAAATGTATTTGTACCTAACTCCTTTGGTAGAATTTTGAGCCAGTTTATCCCCTGCTCCCAGCAGGGAAGAGTACAAAACAATTGAGAAGTTCTCTACACCATGTGGGGTGTTACAGTGACATTTACTTTCCTCTAATTTGTTCTCAGTGTGCCACTCAGCTTTCTCTGTTCTCGAAGGACATCCCTTAGTTTTAAATTGGCTGTTTTCTTTATTCATCATCAAAGACTAACATTAAGACAACACAGAAAATAATGTTGCATTTCAAAGCAACAGCCACCCTGTCTTCAATGGTGCTTTATTAAACATCTCTAAGTTGTGTACCACAACGAGTTTTCAGCTTTTCAGAGAGTGACACCAATTTTTATCCACTTACCCAGATTTTTAATAAGCAGTTTTCCCCCTGTCAGAGGGTAGAGAAGTATGGTTTCTGGTTTCTGGCTGTTTCAATTAAGGGGACTGATCATTATTTTTTGTACTCTAACATCTTGAATCAATCTGATTAAGGAGAATTCTGACACAGAAAGTAGCTTAGTTGACATTGATTTTAAAAAGGCAGTGATAATTACTCCAGATTGATAAACCTCATCTGTTTCAGCAGCAGATACCTTTCAACAAGAAGGTCCACACCATAATTTATCTGTAGCTTTCCTCTTTTCTACCCACTATCTTGTGTATCTTGGAGTGTGTAGGAATAAATAATCTTCTAAGAACAAAGGGAAGAACTGTGGATTCAAATGTGAATCAAGTCATCAAAGCCTCTTAAACTGCACACTGATGCCAAGCTGTAGTAATCGTCATTCTAAATCTATCAGTACGTACATACTGTTTCCTCAATAGGAATAATTGGATGATTTATATTTCCTGCTGACTTTTATACATGGTTGTCAGTGCACAAAACAAATTAGTTTTAATAAGAACTTTCACAGGACACAGATATGAAGTGATGGGGACAGTAAATGGAGACCTTCAAGAAGTATATTGATAGAGCAGCTTCAGAAGAATTTTCACATAATTAAGATGATTAAGCAATGATAAATATTCCACATACTAAACTATTTCAAAATATCTGCTAAACCTATTAATGAAAAACATACTGTCTTTAAAACAACGAGTTTCTTTTTCACCAGAGCTGAAATGCTAGACTGAGGAAGGTGAAAGGTAATCAGACTAAAAATGTGATAAAATACAGACTGATTGATCTGAAATACAAGTTTCCTTAAGTGAATCCACTAATTTAAGTGATTCACACTTTACTAAAATCATTGATTTTTATTATTTTTTAAAAGTTTATTCCAGGAATATTTTAAAAAGTAGAAAAGCATAATATTTATAAAGCTAATTATTGTTTAGAAGGGTGTGTAATGGGATTATATTATTACTTTGTTATTGTATACAAATTTATTTTAGTTTTGCTCATAAATGATGGCAAACATAACCTGACAAATAGGACTCATTAACCTTATTTTATATTATCTTAATTATTATATTAACATAGTCATGATGCAGAGGTTATGGTCGCATGATAGAGCCTTGTCTATGATTCAGAGTGAGTGGCAGAATGGAAGTCAAATAAGTGAAGCTGATCAAGTTGGCTGGGGTCAAATCACAGAGTGTTTTGAAAGTAGAGTAACACTGAGGACACCATCTTGTGGAGAATCCTAAACTATTGAACTGTGAGAAAAAACAGGGAGGAAAATGTTCTCTCCTCAATATTGCAATGGCAAGGTTGTGGTGATAACATTAAATCACATATTTGTATGATAGACTTCATTTTCTCGAATCTTTCAGTAGGAAACACTTTAGTCATTATATTAGTGATTTATCTTCATTAGCCGAAGACCCAGGCTATTAGATGAAATAGCCGGTAATGGATTACAGAAGTTTGATGATTTTTCTACATTACTATATATTTTTATTCTACATACCAATATATGGATCACAGACTTTTTTGCAAAAGTGACTTTTTATATATTTATATCAAATAAGTTACAAATTATTATATAAATGTATTATTTCCTTATTGTGACATTTGTAAGTTTTGATTGAAAATTTAAATCGTTGGGGCGCCTGTGTGGCTCAGTTGGTTAAGCTTCTGATTTCGGCTCAGGTCATGTTCTTATGGTTTCTGGATTAGAACACCGTATCAGCCTGTCTGCTGACTGCACAGAGCCTGAAGGATGCTTCAGATGCTGTCTCCCCCTCTCTCTGCCTTTTTCCTGCTGGTTCTCTCTCTCTCTCTCTCTCTCTCTAGAACAAACAAACAAACAAACAAAAACCCACAAAACAAAAACCTACAAAAAAAGAAAATTCAATTCATCAGAACCCATGAACAAAGGCTCAACAGTGAACTTTTAAGATCACCTCTCAGTTTAAACCGAGGGGTAAAGAGAAAAGAATTTCTTGTTTATTATGAGTCTTTATATTTCTGTGAATAAAATCCAACTTAGTCACAGCCTTGAATCTCTCCCTTGAAAAGCGCAGAGGGTGCCATGAGGTAATGCCTTCACAGCACCTGTGATCCTGGTCCAAATCTTTGCAACCCAAGTGGATGTAAGAGGACCTTGTCACACGCAGGGTGCATAACCTGGAGACAAGAGAATTGAACTGTTTCCTAGGGACAGTATAAGAGTTGGCTCACCTGTCTGCAGACCCCTCAAATAGGAGAACATTTGTAAACCACACTTTAATTGAACCTATTCATGAATAGTCATCACCAATAACTATGCCAGTTAGTTCAGTCCACTCTTTCTCTTTCTCTCCAGCTGCATTTGGGACAAGGAGGGGGAGTGCTTTTCCTGTACTTTCCCCATCTCTGACATCCTTCCACAAGCCAAAAGAGCTCCTTACCCTCCAAGACTTCTCTCTCCCCCAGTTCACCTCTCTGTGCCTTGTACCTGCCAAGTTCTGTGGTTCAAGTTGTGCAGATTGTTGTGATAAACCTCACATCAGTTTTCTAGGTATGCAGGATAGTTTGATGTTGATCTAGATGCGATTCAGGGAGGAGAGAGGCACAAAAAATTTCCATGCTGCTCCACCATCTTAGCCCCTCCTAACTATGCCAGCTAGAAAGAAAGAGAGGCTTGGGGTACCCTGGGTGCCTCAGTTGGTTAAGCATCTGACTTCGGCTCAGGTCATGGTCTCAAAGCTTGTGAGTTCAAGCCCTGCATCGGGCTCTGTCCTGACAATTCAGAGCCTGGAGCTGCCTCAGATTTTGTGGCGCCCTCCCTATCTGTCCCTCTCCTGCTTGCACTCTGTTTCTCTTTCTCAAAAATAAGTAAACACTAAAAAAATTTTAAGAAAAAGAAAGAAAGAAAGGAAGGAAGAAAGAAAGAAAGGTTATTAAGCTGAAAAGGGGTCAAATGGTCAAAAAATAAAAGATCACTAACATGAAAGATGATACTTCATAATTCAGATATGTATCTATATATCTATATATCTATATATGCATACATATATGCATGATATATATGTGTATATATACATCCAAATATATATACACATATGAACACTGTAAATAATAAAAATAACCAAATATGAGGTTTTGGAAGGATACAAAACAAACTAATAAAATGGTTACTTTAGGAAGAGGTTGGGAGGGAAATAGTATTTCAAATCATCACCAAATCAGACATCAGATATTATGTTTCAATTATTTACCAAAACATATGTACTGTTCTATTTTTTATAACAAAGCAATTTTAACCAATATCTGTGTCACATGAACACAAGAGTCTTAGTCACTGGTTGAGCCTCTAGCATCCCCCATTCCTCCCCCCCACACACCCATGCACAGTTTCCTTTGGAAAGACCTTCCAGTTCTGTGTGATCTGTGTCTGCAGTGCCTTTGTAGCAATTCACTCTTGGGGACCACGACTTCCTCCCATTCTTTCTGGCCTCTAGCAGGAAATGTTAACATACTTCTGTAAGTTTAACAAACATTTTAGTCACATGTTTACACCTTAATTTTTGGGGGGAACTCAGGTCAGAATCCCTAGGAATATGGCAGCTGGAATACAGTCACATGAGTAAAACATTCATCGTATATGACAAAGTTGTTTCAACCTTTAATAAAATGCACCATTTTTTCATAATATAAAAACTTAAGAAATATGTCTAGATTTTCCTTTATTTGCTTATCATTTTGAATATAATTTATTATTTCTAAGGAGTAAAATGTGCCAACTAGCAAGATCTTTATCAAGTGTTTACAGTATGCAATGTGCCATGAGGAAATTTATTTATTTATTTTTAAATATTTTTTAAAATTTGTTTATTATTGAGAAACAGAGATAAACAGAGCATGAGCATGGGATGAGCAGAGAGAGGGGGAGACACAGAATCCGAAGCTGTCAGCACAGAGCCCGATGTGGGGCTCAAACCAATGAGCAGTGAGATCATGACCTGAGCTGAAGTCAGACTCTCAACTGACTGAGCCACCCAGGGGCCTCAATACCATGAGGAAATTTAAAACTGAACTGGTAGGTTCCTGTCTTTGAGGGGCATATTACCAAGTTACAATCAAAAGATACACACATGAGCAAATTTTTAGATGAAATAAAAGGCGATATGGGAGCCCCGAGGGGAAGAAGACAGTCTGGAGTAGTGAAGAGACTCTTGTTTAAACTCAGCTTAAAATATTTCAGATATTGAAAGTTGTTTGCCCTTAAGTTGCTTATAGTTGGAGATATATACTTCTGTGTGTGTGACACAAACACAGTTATACACATTTATATATGTATACATTTGTATACAAATATGAATATTGAAGCAATTCACTATTCATGTATATGAATGCATTTTGCATACACATATATAAAATGTGTATAAAATATACATTTATTACATTGAATGACTTCAGTGTTCTATGACATTAATTCCATTCTGTGTGTCTGTTGATTAGGACCATATCATTCACCAGTGAATAAATTTATTGGCTCCAACTAGTATAAATTTTGGGGGGTCACAATTCTCACAAAATAAATGTGAGAGTTTTACATTAAATAACAGCAAACAACAACAACAAGAAAAGAAAGACTTGGTATCTTGCTCAAAATAAGCCCAGTCAAATGAATACACTTGCAAGAACAAAAAAAAAAAATCGTAATGGAGATAAAAATTAAAAGATCTCTAAAAGCGTGATTCTTTTGAGGCAAAATTGGTTTTTAATAAATCAGAAGAGAGTGAAATTTTATGGAAGCTAATATATTAGGAGGGAATAAGACCTCTATGTGCACTCTATGACATTAAGAAACAATAATTAGTTAAGGTATTTTAGGAAAAGCCCTAGCTGGGTAAAAATTTTATCAAATTAGAAAATATAAGTGAAATTTGAAAAGGCTTAATGTGTGATATTATCAGTTCATATGCCACTTGGCAGAGTTAAGATCTGAAAGAGAATTTAGGGTTTGAGCAGATATACAAAGTCCTGCAAATATGTCTTATGCACATCCAGAGAATGACAATTATGACAGCTAAGAATGAGAAATAGAATATAGCCAGATGGTAAAGGGTCTTAAAAATCATGAAGATCATGGGAGGAATCTGGAATTCTGTCATCGTTTGAAAGCTCATACGTTAGACTGAATTGTAATGAAAACTTTACATAAGAGTTAAGGTATTAAGTTGTATTGACCAGGTTTTAAATATCAACTTATAGCCTTGCTCTCTAATCCTCATTTTGACAACCATATTCATATTTTTCGTGTAGCCAGACAATGTTGATGAATATCAAATTATAAAGAAGGCAGTTTGTGAATGTCAGGGTTCCTGGAAGGGCATGCAGCTCGCGTAGAGGTTGGACAAGCAGCTGTGAGGCGGGGTAAGGAGAGGAACTGCTAATCCAAAAGGGAATCTTGAGGCAGCTGCAAAAGATTTAACAGGACAGCCTACTTACTGTAGACCAACCATTTCCCCTCAGGGCTCCTTGGTGACATAGAACTACCTCTCATCACTAATTTGAATTTTTACGCCTTAAAAGCCTATCATGCTAACAAAGTGCAAGGAAAACTTCTAATTATTGAAATGCTAAAGACTTGGGCTCATGTTCAAAGCATCTAGATGATGAAGCTTTAAGGAGACTCCTAAAATCTCTTCTCTTTGAAAGTAGAAGTATCGAAAGTATTAGTGATGCTGTTGTTTGTAAAGCTGCCCTAAAAGATTTTCTTCAGGCCATGAAAGGATGATGGCTTGAATGGAGAGAAGGAAGTAAGGGGAGTTTTTTTGTGTACATGAATTAGGGCAAGTAAGAACTTGTATGAGTAATAATTTCCATAATCTCTTTAAACAACTGAACACCAATAATGACAGTTTTGTGAGGCCATTTATGCTAGATACTGTATAGGTACTTAAATAATATTTTTTCTATTTATATTATAGATCATCAGATATGACTTAATTTAGTCCAATTCAAAGGGGAAGCAACTATGAGATGCCCTAAATGAATTTATGGATAAGGGAAATAAAGATGTCCTGTGAGAACTAACCCAATAAAATCCATACTCAGTTAAGACCATCTATAATAGAAAAATAAGAACTTAGATCATTCTTCAAAGCCAGTGTTAACAACATCTCTTCTGAGAGAACTTTCCTGGTGTTGTAATAGTGCCAGGGACTTTTCCATTCACACTATTCAGTGTACATTATTATGTTTTTAATGTTTATATATTTATTTTGAAAGAGACAAAACACACACATGCATGTACAGGGGAGGGGCAGAGAGAGAGGGAGAGAGAGAGAGAGAGAGAGAGAAAGAGAAAGAGAGAATCCCAAGCAGACTCTGAACTGTCAGTGAACTGGCACAGGGCTCGAACCCACAATTCATGAGATCATGACCTGACCCGAAACCAAGAGTCGGGGGCTTAGCTGACTGAGGCACCCAGGAGCCCCTCAGTGTACTTTCTTTTTAATAATATGTTTAATTTCTCTTTTCTCTTTTAGACTTGTAAGTTTCTAAAGACTAGGACTGTTTGTACTTTGCCTAGGGATAACTTTATACTCTTAGGGACTAAAATGGTTAATTTTCACATAGTAAGTGCTCAGTAAGTACTTCTTGAATGAAAGAATGTGGGACAGGGGCGCCTGGGTGGCTTAGTCGGTTAAGCATCCGACTTTTGCTTAGGTCATGATCTCGCGGTTCGTGGGTTCGAGCCCCGCGTCAGGCTCTGTGTTGACTGCCAGCTCAGAGCCTGGAGCCTGTTTCAGAGTCTGTGACTCCCTCTCTCTCTGACCCTTCCCTGCTCATGCTGTCTCTCTCTCTCTCNAAAAAAGAATGTGGGACAAATGGTCAATAAATTTACACACAAATAACTACAGAGCAAGAGCTATGGAATCCTAGAATTCTATCCATAGTGGCTGAGGGATAGTTTAAGTGTTGAGGAATAAATGGCATATAGTCTGATTGCTAATTGTATTCATCTTGCCAAGAGAATGATTGTGTAAATAGAAGACAATAGTCAGACTTAAAGGCAGGCTGAACAGTCAAGGGAAGCAGTGCTATGCTGACTGAGCAGACTTTTGTTCGCATGACTATCTGCCAATAAACCAGGTCTACTGGGTGGGTAAGATGTATCAAGCTTTTAGAACTAGAACATAGCACTCTGATATTTGAGTCATAAACAACTCCTGTGGCCAAGATTTTGAGTACATCAATAAACTTCTGTTAATTTGAATCCATACAAACTTTTCTTGCAAAAAGAAAATATGCTAAAGAGGGTAATGAAATGTACTGTCCATTGGACATCTTGAGTCTTTCTCTAGCTTCATAACTTAGGATTTCTTTTTTGTTTTTTGGGGAGGGGTTTGTCATACAAGTTTATTTTTTAATATATTTTTAATTTTTAAAATATTTTATTTATTTCTGAGAGACAGAAAGAGACAGCGTGATCAGGGGAGGGTCAGAGAGAAAGGGAGATACAGAATCCAAAGCAGGCTCCAGGCTCTGAGCTAGCTATCAGCACAGAGCCCGACTTGGGTCTCGAACCCACAAACCGTGAGATCATGACCTGAGCCAAAGTCAGACGCTCAACCGACTGAACCACCCAGGCACCCCTTGTGTTACAAGTTTAATTAAGGGGACATATTCCTGAAAGGTACATGCCAACAAAAATAGGGCTGAAACTCTGAGACTGGTCTGTTGAGAGTCATACATCTGTAGGAATCTTTGTGAGGCTTCTTTCTTTCACCTGTGATATGAGGCCACATCATTCAACCGCACCTAAGCTCACTGTGACGTTACATAAGAAACCATAATAGAAACTATTACTGGCAGCTAGCTGTTGATTGGTACCCAAATGTGGCTTTGTGTTCTAATGGGATTACAGGCTATTCCTAGACTTAACTTCATGCAAAACATTGAGATACAGAAGTCATCAGGTTATACACATATGTCTCTAGGAAGCCAAAATTACTGCTGGGAAGTGAGTGATGCAGTGACTAAGTCAATGGAATCTAGATGTTTGACTTTTGTTTGTTCATTAGAGGAAACTGAATTTTGCAGAAGATATTAATATTTTAAAGCTATCTTACACATTCATTTTTGAGTCACACAGACACAGACAGATACCAGAGTTGGGGACAAAAGAAATTAAAAGTAACTTTAGATCATTATGTTTCATAACCCCCACCTTTTTTATAAAAGGCTGACATATTCAATCAAAATAATGCTAGAATTCTGTGACTAGATGGGGCTGATATCTTGAGTACATTTTTTTTTGTTTTGATTTTCTTACTGTGCCCATTTGGGTTTGCCCTTGTGACAAAAACTAATTTATTTAAAGAGATTTTGTAAGAATGATACCCATTGGTGACCTTATCATCATTTCTATTCTTCCACAAAATGAACAAGGTGAGTTATCATTTCCTCTTGAAAGAGATATTTAACCTTGTGTATTACATAGGCTACTTTCATTAGTAGAAGCTTCAGCCCTGTGTTATTTGTGGCATGCTGATGATTCATCTCATTTTTCTTCATGAATACCTCTGGAAATTGTCTCTTAGATGCTATTTGCTTGGGATTGCAGACAACTGGCCATTTAAGGAGGGCTTATTGACCTAGCACCTGTGTGTTTTGCTAAGCATGGCAGCAGGTGAAAACACAATTGAAATGGAAGCATATTTTAGATGGTGACACCTGGTCCCCAGATCAACTGATTTATAGGCCAGTAACCAATCAATGATAACAAGGATGATTAGGTAAGCCAGCACAGCATTCAGAAGATGGAAATGACTCCTTTGGTTTCTAGTGGGTCTGGCTAAATGGATATTTGGTGACCTAAGGTTCAGAACTATACAGTTAATGAATACTTAGGGCTTTTGACTAAGATAAAATTAACAACAAAGAACTGGCAATTGTGAAAGTTCACATAAGTGTACCTCTTTTGCTCTATTAGCGGGTTCACAGGCTCCTAAGGATGTGCCAAATGTGGGTTGGCCATTCCTCAGCCCCATAGGAGGCCAGTGGGTTTTCCCTTCTAAGGTAAATTACTTTTATTAAAATTTTTCTCTGAGGTTTTATATTGTCCTTTCATTTGGAACATACTCCTCTGTTTCTTCATTTTGCTTGACCCTATATGTTGACTTCTATGTATTAGATGAAATAACCTCACTCCCATCTTAAAGGAGTGACTATATGTAGAAGATACAACTTATTGTTCAAGCCTGTACTAACTCTTGGCTGTCTCTCAAACCATTGCAATTGCGCAAGCAGTCTATTTTATTATTTTTAAAATTATCTTATTGTTTTAATGTTTATTTATTTATTTTGAGAGGGAAAGTGGAGGGAAGGGGTAGAGAGCAAGGGAGAGAGAATCCTCAGCAGGCTCCGCACTGTCAGCACAGAGCCTGACTCAGGGCTCTGTCTCAAAGACTGAGAGAGCACGATCTGAGCCAAAAGTCAAGAGTTGGATGCTTAACCTACTGAGATACCCAGACACCCCCATTTTATTTTTATTAGCTCCAGTGTTAGATGGTGTGTTAAGACTCGCTCACATCCCAAAGGAAAAGATTTCAATCAGCACCTAGATTTAAGCTGATTGGAAGCCAGTCTCTCACACAGAACTTTGTATAGAATGCAAATATATACAGTCCTTCGGCATTGCATGCATAAGCCCTGTCGGCCTGGAGAGTCAAGAAATCTAGAAGTGTCCCTGCACAACAGCCACAGACAAGAATGTAAGTTTCTTTCTGGAAGCTATCACTGAGCAAGAGCAAAGCAGAGGAAGAGCATAGAGGCTGCATCCACCAGTCTCTGTTCCCTGAGAATACCCTCACTGGCTCCTTGCCAAATCAGAAGCTTGCCCCCCATGCCAAAGCTCCTAGGCATGCAAACAGGCCTTTCTTGGAAGGGCTGGGGGCACATTTCAATTGGCTGTCTGAATCAGATACTTCCCTGTAGAAATACACCTCTGGGAGATATACTGGCATTTTGGTACAAGGCAGCAGGGGAGTACAAAGATGGCATCCATGGGAAAAAGAAAAGAAAGAAAGAAAAAAAATTTAAAAAGCCACCCACTGGCTTTAGTAAGGCAAGGAGAGGGCACAAAGATGTCATCCACCAGCAAGAGTGTAAAGATGACAACCACTGAAGGAAAGAAAAAGAAAAAGAAACAGCCTAGAGGGAAAAAAAAATGATGCCTGCCAGAAAGAAGCCTAGAATAAATAATAATAATAATAATAATAACAACATAAAAGTTTTAAAACCTAGAATAAATTAAAAAAAAAGAAAAAGAAAATAAAAGGAAATTTGGTATCTGCTGGCTTTAACAAGGCAGAAGGCAAGTGCAAAAATGGTGCCCACCATCCTCATTGCTTGGATAATATTCCGGCAGGCTCCTGCCCATCAGTGCAATGCTTTGAAATGGGCAAATGATCCTCCTTCACATCAGATCTGGGCACATTTCAAAGGCTACTCCTGTGTGAGTCCCTTAGGAGCTATTTCTTGTTTTGCCACAGACCCTTGGGTCCCTTAGGTGTGAGCATGGTTGTTTTTCAAAGTTAGAGTATTTGGGTGCTCATATCTCAGTTGCAGGTCTTAACATTTGTGGGGGCTTTGGGGGATTAACATTGCTTTGGGGGATGAGCTTTTCATTCCTCAGACAGAAACTTTGGGTTTTGAGTTCCCTCCCGTTTGTGGGTCGCCATGTGGGTTAGGTAGGTGAAGAGGTCAACCAGGGAGGAGTTGTGGCAGAATTGCATCTCGGCCTTCTTTTTTTTAATATTTTTTTTATTTCTAGGAGAGACAGAGACAGCGTGAGCAGGGGAGGGTCAGAGAGAGAGGGAGACACAGACTCTGAAATAAGCTCCAAGCTCTGAGCTGGCAGTCAGCACAGAGCCCGATGCGGGGCTCGAACCCACGAACCGCGAGATCATGACCTAAGCGAAAGTTGGACGCTTAACCGACTAAGCCACCCAGGCGCCCCAACATCTCGGCCTTCTTATCTGCTTTGATGTTGATTTGTTTTGTTTCTCCTTTGCCTGATATGAGGGATTTATTCCTCCAGATTTTAGATCCCGCCCCCAGAAGAAATTGTTCGTATGCAGCTGGAGATGAGGTGTATTTGTGGGAAGAAGTGAGTTCAGAATCTTCCTACATTGCCATGTTGAACTCAAACCCACCTCATCTCTTTTAATAGCTGCAGATTGGTAGTAAAGGTTATTGCTCATTATTTGAATTCCTGTTAACCAACCACTTTCAGGTTGGAAGTTTATATTAGGAAAAGTGTGAGCCAAATCACTTTATCTCAATTATATCATCTGTAAAATAGGATAAGTGATCCATAAAATAAGTGGGTAGCACCAATCACATAGAGTTGTTGAGATTAAACAAGTCAGTGTTTACAATGTTTACAGTGTTATGATGTTCACATAGGTCATTGAAAACTGTGTAGGTAATGCAGTAAATTCTCAGTAAATGTTAGCTATGACCACTAAAACAATCATGATGGAGAACATGAAGGTGATGGAATTTTGTGTAATCTTTAAATGATCATATTGCTGCTGGTTTTTAATACTCCAAACACTAGCAGACTCTTTCCACTTTCAAATATAATTTTCTTTGCTTTTTAAAATTATTTTAGAGAGAAAGAGCGTGTGTGCAAGGGACAGGGGCAAAAAGAGAGATCTTAACTCATTCTGTGCCTGACATGGACCTCAACTCCATGACCCTGGGATTATTACCTGAGCCGAAATCAAGAGTCGGAGGCTCAACTGACTGAGATAGTCAGGCACTCCAAAACATAATTTTTAAATACTCCCTAGTCAAGAAGAAAATATGGAGTTTTTAAGGAACATAAAGAAGACATGATGGTGCATTGGGTCCTATGCTGATAGACAGAAAAGACAAAAATCATGTAATCCACCTGACCATCTGGATATTCAATCTGATAATAGGCTTAGGAACATTTTTTAAAAAAGAAAATCAAGAGAGAGAAATTCTCTGCTGGGTATTCAAACACAGACACCATTTGAAAGAAGAATTTATTCATTAGTTTAACAATTATTTATCAGGATCGAGATCCCTGCACTGGTGGAAGTGACATTCTCGTGAGAGGAAAATGACAAGCTACTAACAATGGGCTTGCAAGATATTTCTCATGGAGATAAATGGTACTGAGGAAAGTAAACTGGGTAAAAAGGATAGTTTAGAAAGGGTTTGCCATCTTATGATGGGTCATACACAGAGGAGAGAATAGATGGACAGATAATTGAAGGAAGGGAGAAGTGAGTCACATAGCATTGTCAGAAAGGACATTTTAGATAGAAGCAACAACAAGTGCAAATGTCCCAAGGTATTTCAGATGTGACTTTAGAATATTTCAGAAATGATAAGAAACGCATGTGGGTGAACCTGAATGAAAAAGTCCTGAAGCAATAGGAGATAATGTCAATTTATGTAGAGCTTTGTATGAATTAAATAAAAAAGTGCTGACAGATTTTCAGGAAAGGAATGCAATCATCTGACTTCCATTTTTAAAGGAGTACTTTGGAACTGTGTTAGGAATCAACTGGTGGGAAGGAGAGTAAGGATACTAGGAGAAAATCTCTAGAAATCTGTTATACAAACCTAAGCAAAAGCTGGAAGATGTTTGGACCATGGTAGGAGTGGAGGTAATGGGAATTGCTGGATTCTGAATGCATGATCAAGTCAGAGATAAAATAATTTGTTTCTCAACTGAATATACCATAGAAGGTAGAAATAAGGACCAAGTGATTTAGATGGGGAAGGTTGCAACTGCTTTCGGAGAAACTGAGAGAAAAGCAAGCTGGCAATGTTGGAGGTGGGAGTGGTAAATAAGTAAAAGATACAGAGAAGGAGCAGCAACCAAAAGAGAATGATGTCCCATTAATGAAGTATCAACTTTACGAAATAATGCTGTTAGGTCAAGAAAGGTATAGAATAAGGCATGACCATTTCACTGAGCCACAGAAAATCTCTGGTCACCTTAAGGGGAACAGTGAAGATGAAAATCTCTTCAGAGGATGGGCCAATACAAGAATTGCCTTTCTTTCCTTAGGTACCTTTTCACAGACACTTCAGTGTTAGGGCATTGTCATATCAAGTCACTAAGCTCAGAGAGAGGTCTGGTGTTACTGGTTTGAGCTGATTCTTTTTCTCAATCCCTGTGGATTCCATCAGAACACAGAAGCTCTCCCAGCCTGAGTGAGAGGTAGCGCAATTCCTTCTATTACCTATTTTCCTGGTGAAGTAGGTCTGGCACTTAGACATGGTAGGAATCTAATGGATCTAATTGAATTTAATAAAGCAGTAGATGGCATTTGTGTGGCATTGCATTTGCCAGTGCTCAATAACCTGTCAGTTCTTGTTTAAGCCATGCACATACAGCTAGCAGTCAGAAATGAGGTAAGAGATTTTACATCAACTAACCTAGTATTCAGTGTTCGTGAGGCATCATAATCATCTTCTTTAGGAACCTGTTGCATAACCAACAAAATTAGTTTACATCAGAGCATCTCTGAGAGCCATTTCCAAACACTGATTATGTAATTTGACAACTGAATTCTCCGTGTCTCCATTTGGGTGTTAGGTAGACTGCAAACTTAACATGACCTAAATTTTACTCCTGACTTTCTCTGCTAAATCTGTATCTCACAGTTTCCCCCATTTCCATCTGATGGCAGCTTCATGCTTCTAAGTATTAAAGCCAAAATATTTGAACTTATCCCTGAATATGCTTTCTCCCACACCCCAAATTCAATTCTTCACTGTATGTATCCTGTTTTTTTGACCTTTAAGTTATATCTGAATTTGATGACTCCTAACCACTTTCCATGTAATATCCTGGTCAGAGCCACCATGGATTCTAATCTAGATTACTGCAGTAGCTTCCTAATTAGAATCTTTCTGAGCTTGTTCCTCACTTCAGAGCTATTCCCAGAGAGCAGCCAAAAGAAACTTCTAGAATGTAAATCTCATGATGCCACTGCTCTGATCTGAGTTCTGAAACAGACTAGCAATGTCCAAGTTCTTTTACTGTTCTACAAAGACTTCCTTTATTGGTCTTCCTGTCCTCCTTAGTTCTATAACCTATTCTTCTACTACTTTCTTCTTCACTCACTGTGTTCTGGCCCACCATCCTCCTTGTTCTTCCTTGGACAGTTTATGACAGAACTACACTGAGACTTGGCAGTCCCTGTATCATCCATTTGGCAGACTTTTAATAATCTCATAACTCACCACCTTCAAGTCATTACTCATACCACCTTCCCTAGGATGACTATCTTAAGCATCTATATAAATTGAAAACTCTCAAAAAAAGAATTAAAATTTTTAAAAAAGAGGAAAGTTCTCTAGTGCAGGGAGGCCTACTGCCTCCTACTAGGCTCTATTTTTTCTACTGTGCATAGTACTTACTGTAACATGCTATATCACCTACATATTTATTTTGCCTTTCTTTTTTTTTTTATTCATTTATTTTGACAGAGATAGTGCAAGCATGAGAGACAGAGAGAGAAAGAGAGAGAGGGAAACAGAGAATCCCAAGTAGACTCCATGCTGTCAGCACAAAGTGTGATACAGGGCTTTAACCCACGAACTGTAATATCATGGCCTGAGCCAAAATAAAGAATCGGACACTTAACCAACCGAGCGATTCAGGTGCCCCTTATTTCACCTAATTTTCTGCATTCCCGTTGCTATGGTGTAAGTTTCATGAGAGGGTAAAAATCATTGTTAGCTTTGTTCAGTGCAGAATCAAAGTGCCTAGATCTGTCTTGCACATAGTAGGGGCTCAGTAATTGTTGAATATGTTGGATGAATGAATTAATCATTTAATCCTCAAAACAATATTGTTGCCATTTTATAGATAAGAAAACCTAGGCACAAAGAGCCTAAAAATGACTAAATTAGTACAGCTAGTAAGTGACTGAGCTTGAATGTAAAGCACCTATTACTAGAATCAGCAACTTAGTAAGTACTCAAGTTAGCAGTTAGCAATCTTAAGAACCCCATATCTTCCTTCCAATTTTATATTGACTTTATGGAATAATACTTATTTTGAAACTAAAAAGAATAAGACAGGTTTATATGTACAGATACGAAGAGACATCCCTACCATGTTATTAAGTAAAACATACACACATACAACCAATTACAAAATAAGTTCTATAGTATGATATCATTTGTAAAAACTCATGTATGTGTATATATATTTACAAATACATTCTTGTTGTTCAAAATTGCCCATCCCTTTATTTATGAATAGATACATACAGAAAATTATCTTAAGGGTAATTGTTATGTTATTATTTAAATAATTGAAAAACAACCAAAATCACAACAAAATTCCATAAATACTAAACATAAATCAATACAAAAGCCAACTTCCCTTTTTTTTCAAATGAGCTTCATAAAATTTTATTTATTTGTTTGTTTGCTTGCTTGCTTATTTAGAGCATGAGCAGGGGAGAGGTAAAGGGAGAGGGAAGGAGAGAGACTCTAGAGCCCAACGTGGGGCTGGAACTCACTAAATTGCGAGATCATGACGTGAGATGAAACCAAGAGTCAGACGCTTAACCAAATTAGCCACCCAGGTGCCCTGTTCATAAGATTTTTGTCCACATCAAAACAGAGATCCATCGTTAGGGATGTCAGATCGATTAGCTGATCTGAGCCTCTATGGGAATAAGGATACTGCAGGGTCCTTTACTACCCCTTAGGAACATCATTACGTTTCAATTTCAGAATAATTTCTTCAACAATATCCCAAAGAGGCTGACAATATATCCTTCTTTCAAATATGATTTAGGTTGAATAGTTCCACACTTAATCTCCTCACTAGGTATGACCCTCTGAACTCATGGCATGCTGCCAACAATAGTGGCCTCCAACAAAGGATGGGCAGGACAGGGAGTTTTTTGAATTCTTTTCTTATAAATTTTGTAAAATCCTTATTTATTTCTGAGAGAGAGAGAGAAAGAGAGAGAGAGAGAGACAGAATCCAAAGCAAGCTAAGCTGTCAGCACAGAGCCCGACTCAGGGCTCAAACCCACGAACCATGAGATCATGACCTGAGCCGAAGTCAGACACTTAACCAACTGAGCCCCAGAATGTTTAAATTCTTTATGGGTCATAAATCTTTAAGAAATTCTTGGGGTTATATAAATTTCTTATTGAGAACAGCTTTTCTAATATTTAAAAAAAAAGTCAGGAAAATGAACATTTACCTAATTTATCTATTTTTCCATTCTGAAATCCAGGACTAAGTGTGGTTTTATATAAATTACAACAAGACATTCTTGGTTGAACTAGCTTTTCACATACATAGTAAGTGATTTGTGACCTTTAGATGCACTTATAAGATTCAATCACCTTCTTTTTCTTCTTTCTAAATCTTTAGAAGAGGCAAATAAATTCAATCTTTTCAACTTCTTTTTTGAAATGAATCAGTGAATGTTTTTATGGTGCTGATTCTTCTATTCGTATTTATATCTGTTAACATGTATATGTACTTTAATCAACATAGCTCTGTATCAATTTAATCATTGTATTTGTAATCAATTTAATTGTATTATTTCCATCAAAGCATACATTTTTAAAATCATAAGTGAGTGGTAAAGTGAAAGCAGTGGACTCAATGAAGGGAGCAAATGCATTATCCATAGTGTTTTCTAGTAGAGGCAGACATTTGAAAGAGGGAGCTTAAGCCATATGCAGGCTACATAGAGAATAGGAGAAAGGAGAAGATAAAGAGGCTGATCGGATCAGAGGACACAAAGATCACATAAAGTTGCAATAACTAAGAGCTTCCTGACTGTCATCCTATATTATGTTTTGGTTTAACAACCCAAACATTTTAAATCTTATTTATAAATTTATATTTACTCATTTTCATGTTCAAAACCAATTAGTCTTTGCTCTCTCATTTAATGTCATCCGCTCTTGCTTGAATTGGCCACCTAAGAGCATTTCAGGGCCAAGGTCATTAAAATATTTCTAAACCAGAAGCAATTTCCCATGAAGTCTCTGAGGTGTTAGATTTCAAACCAATACATATATTATGGTATTTAGAACCCTGTGATTTTCATTTATGCATATCCCAGTCAGCATATGATCACAGCTGGAAAAATGAGCTTGTGTAATGAAATAAATGAGATGCCAAAGCAATAGTTCTTTCTAGAATGGAAGTCATTAGTCTAATTGCCACAGATGGATGATAATCAGGTCTCATGGCCCCATTACTTAGAGTTGTCTTTTAAGCTCCACATATTAATATAATATTCTCTTGTATTCTTTGGGTGGTCACTAGAGTGAAGCAAGGAATTATGACTGTGCTAAAAATGTGGTAAATTTACAATTTCCTAAGGGATTATTTTAGGAATTCTGACTGTCAGAGTTATCTCTCAAACCTTAGCTTGTTAAGTTCAGCATGTAGAATTTGGTGGATTGAGATGTTTAACCAAGGTCCTCACCTGTAAAATGGATATTATCATGGTCATCATGAATACTACCATTGCTATTATCATTATCATCCTTATCTAATAGTGTTGGATTTACTGAGATCATTGATGTAAAGCATTTAGCATATCCCCTGCTAGATTGTAATGACATATAAATATTCTTAATGGATTCTTACGTGAAAGTTGTATAATCTTACTAAGCTTCACATTCTCCATTTGTAAATGGAGATTACAATGATTGTTTCTAGGTTTTCAACGGTATTAAATTTGAAAAATGTCTGTATAGAGGTGCCTGGGTTGCTCAGTTGGTTAAGTGTCTGACTTCAGCTCAGGTCGTGATCTCACGGTCCATGGGTTTCAGCCTCGCGTCGGGCTCTGTGCTGATAGCTGGCTCAAAGCCTGGAAACTGTTTCAGATTCTGGATCTCCCTCTGTCTCTGACCCTCCCCTGCTCACGCTGTCTTTCTCTCTCGCGAGCTCAGAAATAAATAAAACATTAAAAAAAAGAAAAAGAAAAATGTATAGTATGTAAAAAATGACTTGGCATATTTTACAAGCTATAAAATTGAATCCACCTTCAGAAATTCTAATACATTCTTATAAAGCAGGTGGTCAAGGCTATGTGGAATTAGCTTTTAAGAAACATTCATACTCTGAGACCCAAATTGTGTATATACGTTCTTGTTTAGCCTGTTTTCCACATTCACTGAATCTTGCCCCAAAAGCCCAATATTGACAAATATATTTATCTATTTTTATTAAAAGCATCTCCTCAAAACAGTGAATCTTAGACAAGTTTTGTTTTTAATCCAATAAAAAAATTTAGAGTAACTTTGAATATGATATATTCCTATATATTTTAGATCTTTAATCGACAAGTCTTCCTACTTTTTTCCCACGTGAGCACTGAACTTTGCTTTAAGGGGACCAGTTTTTCATCTCCAAGAGGTAGAGCAGAAGGAGCAAGGACTTTGGAGTCAGACTAGCCAAGTTCATGATGCTGTGTCAAGGTGTAAAACTTGTGTAAGTCATGTAACTTTTCAATTTCCTCACCCATACATGTGGATAAAAGCACCCAAACTGTAAGGATTTTATAAAGATTAACATATAATACAAGCAAAATGCCCCAGATATTCATTAATTGTAGTTCTCATTACACTATTATAATTTCACAATACAATGTACCCCACTCTCCATTTGTCAGTTTTTTCATGGACACATTTCCTGAGTGGGATTTTTGAGACCGTTCTTTCACAGAGTGTTTTCAAGGTACATTTGCCACATTGTCTCAGCCTCATTCAGTTCTCTTTGTTTTGCATTTTCCCTCTGGAATTGGGGGAAATGAAAAATGAAAGTTAGTCACTGAGTTTACATGAGCTGGAATATGACCTTAACATTAGAAACTTGAAGAGGAGTTTCTTAAGCATTCTGTCTCATAAATTGAATATGGAAAATAATCTACTTTCCTTGTGAAAACATAAGATCTAAGTCTCAGTATCTAGAACATTCTGAATTCCAGAGAAAATGATGAACTTTTACTCCAGAGAAAAATCTAAACTCCCCTTCCCCTCAGGCCTTTGTTTCTGCAAGTGTACTTTGTCCTTGGAAGAGTTTCTCCCTTAGACAAACTCAGTTTATCTAGACAAGACCCTTTTTCCTTCATGTTGAGATTCAACCCAGAAAAATTCTGCCTCATTTTCTTGATCTGGAAAGTTCACTTTTATTTCTTTTCAATTGTATTTTTATTTATATTTTATAGTTTATTGTCAAGTTGGTTTCCATATAACACCCAGTGCTCATCCCAACAAGTGCCTTCCTCCATGCCCATTACCCCTATTCTCTTCTCCCCCAAGTTCACTTTTATTACATCTTACATCCTTCTTTAATGATAATGATCACAGGTGTAATGATTTTGTTCACATTTATTTCCCCCATGATGTGTCCATGAGAGCCAAGAAGAGTATATGTGTTGTTTCCTTTATAATACCAGCACAGGGACAGTACCACATACAACTCAGCCATTTTTGAATATTTGATGAGTCAACAGTGTCAGTGTTGGAGAAAGGATGAGCTACAGACATTACGTAGCTATTTCTTGGGTATCATATTGTTATTTCATTTATCTTTAATTATGATATGTTTGCATTGATAATTATTTTTCTCTTCTCTTAAGATGGAAAAAAACATAATGAGAGAGCAGATTAAAATAATATTCTAGTAAAATAATTAAATAGAATTAATTAAAATAAATAAAATTAAAATAAAAAAATAGAATTAAAATAATTCTAGTAAAAATTACTTTAACTAAAATATAATTGGGTAAAAGTAAAATAAAATTGACTTATATAGGTCATAGAATTTTAGCTGTATCTTAAAAGGCCAATGTAATCACCTTGAACACTTGATTATTTATTTTATTTTATTAAAAAAAATCTAATGTTTATTTATTTATTTTGAGATAGAGAGTGAGTGAGCAAGTAAGCCAGGGAGGGCCAGGGATAGTGGGAGAGAGAGAAGCCCAGGCAGGATCCAGGCTTTCAGCACAGAGCCCAACTCCAGGACTCCATCTTATAAACCGTGAGATCATCACCTGAGCTGATATCAAGGGCACGATGATTGGGGTTCCCAGGGTGGCTCAGCTGGTTGAGTGTCCAACTCATGATTTTGACTCAGGTCATGATCTCACAGTTCAGGTCATGATCTCACAGTTGGTGAGTTCAAGCCCCACATCGGGCTTTGAGCTGACAGTGTGGATCCTGCTTGAAATTCTCTCTCTCTCTCTCTCTCTCTCTCTCTCTCTCCTCTTTCCCCACCCCCTGCACATGCAGACTTTCTCTCTCTCTCAAAATAAATTGAACTTAAAAAAAAAAAGAGGCAGATGACTGATTGAGCCACCCAGGTGCCCCTGATTAATTTTATTAAAAGAAGTAAAGGACACGTGCGAAGGTCAATATAATTACTTTTAACTCTTGTAATATTTCCAGCTCAGCCACGTACTGCCTGATGTGGAGCAAGTGACTTAATGACTTTGTGACCAAGCCCTTTCCTACCGAAAGGAGGAAGATAAACACCTAACTCATAGAGTTTTTAAGAAATTCAATGAATCAATATATGTAAGGGACTTAGAATATTGTTGTTGTTAGTGTTGCTGTTTTTAATTTTAGAAGGAGAGAGAGAGCACAGCCAGAGAGAGGGGCAGAGAGAGAAAGAGAGAGAAAATCTTAAGCAGGCCCCACACTTAGCACAGAGCCTGACAGTCTCTCTCACGACCCTTGGATCATGACCTGAACCGAAAATCAGGAGTCAGATGTTCAACCGACTGAGTCACCTAGATACCCCGTGCTGTTGTTAGCTTTTTAAAAAACTGAACAGTAAGGAATCCATGTATCTTGTCATTTCATCTCTCCAGTAAAAATGCATATTAACTGAGTTAGCATTCACTTTAAAAATAACTCATTTGCTCCTAGTTATGTAAACATTACATAGATCTAATTTATTTGAAATATAGGAGAAGTTAAAACTCAGTAAAAGCTTTGTCTTTTTCTGTGTTGTGGATACAATGATATAAAATAGTCTGGTTGGATGGCTTTATTGGCTAGTCCAACAAATACTAAACCTGATTCGTTATAGTGGGAATAAGTTAGGCCCTTAATGAGTTTTCATTAACAGTCTGGTTTACCAAATAGCAGCCTAATAGGTGGAAAATCTCCCGTGGCATCTAAAAATCACACTGAATTGTGAAAGGTTCCAAAACAACAGCTGTACCGTCAGCAGGACATACCCAAAATGTTAATTCAAGAACGTCCAATGAAAGTTTAATGTAATGTCTATTTACAGAGATGGGGTAGGAGGAGGACTGAGGAGTCCGATGAGGGGTGGTGAGGCGTCCTGACACCAGTAAATTCTGGACGCTTTTACTACCCCGTCCACCCAAAGTAGCGAGGCTATATAAGGTAATGATTGGAACCGGGTACCTGGCAAGAACAGCAACTGTAGGAGTTTGATCCTCAAGGGGGAAGAAAGAGCCCCAGTCACAGTAAAAAACTGCAGCCTGCTGACAAGGAGAGGGAGGAAACAATTTCTCTTCTTTCTCTCCTCCCTCCCATCTCCACCCCGCCCCCCCTTCTTTCTCTTCCGTGCTGGCTCACCACTTCTCCGCTGCTGCCCCTGTTGGCCAAAACAAAACTGAGGATAGAGCAGTGGGCATATGGTGGATAGTGCAACTCTGGCAGGTCACCCCCACCCCTGACCCCAGCAGCCCAGAGCAAGGTGTAGGAGGAAGTCTGGAGGAAGCATCTGAGGGACAATGGAGATTCATCAGCCTAAACAGCCTTCTGGACAATTCTGTGATAGAGGTACTCTTGCATGAAGTGAATTCAGTTATTTTTCTGCTTACAATAAAACATGTGTAATCCATCAAGTTAGATAGAAAGAAGAGATATCTGTATATATAGGTCACTTAATTTGTATGGTTTGTGTTTTATGACTGACAATAGCACAAGAAGAATTTCATTCCTTGTTAACCTAAACCTACTTGCAAATGAAATTCAGTTTTTTCCTGGTCACATTAAGATTTGAAACATACTTTCTAAATTACCCTGCAGACATATTTCTTAGAGTATTATATTTCCCCTATCCTGATAAGCATTTACTTTCCCTGTCCTTTGGTATTAATATAGTAGTATTCATTACAGAGTACATCCATTACAGAGGCTTATGCTATAATTATCTGCAATGTTGTTCATTATTATTTAGGCTTGCAAACACTTTCATTATTGTTTGAGGCTTGGGACTATCAATATTTAGGTCCATAACAGATTAGAAGGCAGGTAGCAAATACCTATACATTTTCATGATTATCTTGCATATTTTGAATGGTACTATAAGATTGTGAATTTCACATAATTGAAATTCCATGGCAATGCCCATTTCAGATCATAAAAAAGATTTCAAATGAGAAGACCACTTTAATCAACTAAACTGATGATTTATGTATCGTATGATGCATTTTTGGATGTATATAGGTATACATTTAATCTGGATTTTTTGGCTTAAGAAAATTGATGATAGGGATGCCTGGGTGGCTCAGTTGGTTAAGTGTCTGACTTTGGTTTCAGCTCAGGTCATGATCTCATCATTCCTGAGTTTGAGCCATCCATTGGGCTTCATGCTGACAGCACGAAGCCTACTTGGGATTCTCTCTCTGCCCCTCTTCCACTCATGCTCTCTCACTCTCAGAGTAAATAAACTTTTTTAAAAAAGAAAATTGATGACAGCCTAAGCTTACCTTAAATGATTGGAGTAGAATGTGAAAGAATAGTAGTGTAGGTCTACAGTTCTCAAATATTTTTGTCTCAGAATTCTATATTAAAAAATATTGAAGATCCTCAGTGATTTTTGTTTATGAAGGTTAAATATATCAATGTTTTTCACATCAGAAATTAAACAGAAAATTTAAAAATATTTATTTATTAATTTATTTTAAAAAGATGACTGACATATTCCCCATTTAACGCATTTTATGGAAAATATTATTTCCCAAAACAAAACCAAAATAAATTGACAAGAACAATCACCTTTTTTTCCCCCAACATTTTTGCAAATCCCTTTAATATCTGGTTGGGTAAAAAGCACATGGACTCTGGTGTAGTTCTCCCTCTAATCTGTTGCAATATACTCTTTTGGTTGAAATGCATGAAGAAAATCTGGCCTCACACAGATAAATCAATCAGAAAATGCAGAACATTGTAGACCCACTGAAAGGGTATTATAGATCTGTCAGGGCTCCTGGGACCACACTTAGGACTTTAGGCCATTTCTCTCAATAGATATAGTGAATGCAGCACAAAGTTACTGACAATGCGCTAATTCCCCTGACTACTCCCTTGGCTACTGGTTCAACAGTAATGTTGTAAGACATTTCTATGCATCGTATCACCTAATAATCATACTGTCCTATAAGATAGGTATGATAATGCCTAGTTTTTGGGTGCTAAACTGAAGACATGCCAAGGAAAGTGTCTAAATGCATGTTTAACTAATGCAAGGAGGTTCAGAGATTTGAATCATGTCTGTTTGATTTCATAGGCCAAGCTCTTTCCACCACACCATCCTAAGGGAAATTCTGTTCATTAACAGCATTGATTGGTGGGAATTGAGAAGGGAATAGCTTCAGCTGTCAGTGTGTGATTTAACTTTCATATAGGACTTTTCTTAGATAATATTTAAGATTCTATGCCCTGTTTGCTGTTCGCCTTTTATTGTTGTTGGTTTTTGTTGCAAGTTTTTCAATAGTATTGTCAAAAGGATACTTAAACTGCACTATTTGGGTAATAATAGGTTTGTCTTTGGTGAGCACGAAGCTACTTTTACCCACAGTTTTTAGACATTCTTCCGTATGCCTTATTTCATTGGCTATATCACATGCATGAAGAAGTTAGAGATGAGTTTTCCTTCTTTATCTGACAAGCAGTATCATTACTCTATCTCACTAATTGCATCTCTGATCTACAAGACTGACTGTTGCAAAATCCTGATGGTTTCTAACACCCTGCCTTAGAAGATAAATGGATGTCCTTTTCTCAATTTAAACAAGTGGGCGCCTCCTCTTTCCATGAGCATGAAAATAGTGCCCATGCATTTGTGGAAAACAAATACACAGTTATATTCCTTAGTCTTATTTCAGTAACTCTCTTCCCCCAAATATTTTCCAGTGTGACAGGTTCCATGAGTTTCCCGTGCTGCCAGGAGATAGCAATCTCTGACAATAAGAGTATTTTCCTGCTAAATGCAGATGTCCAGGAGCTTGGATTTGAAGGAGTTAATGATTATTGGTTATAACTACTATTATGAATTAAGAAATATCAGCAAACATTTTGGCTCTTTTTCTATTGTTTTCTATCATCCTTTCTTTGTGACTTTTATCTCTAAGATAGCAAGATAGCAACTTCTCCTTCACAGTTCATATTCTCATTCCAGGCAAGAAAAAAATCAAATATTTCATAAGCCCTTTCTCTGAGCAAGTTTGGTTTTTATTTTCAAAATAATATCTTTCCATGAGGCAACCAAACACCCATTCATATCTCACTGCCCAGAAAGGTATAAGGACCATGGCTCTGCAGAAGGTAGCTAGGAGAGCTGAGTGTTCATTCTCTAGTTTCTTCAGTAGAGAAAAGGCAAAGGAGAAAGTGGCTTATTTTTATCTATTCATTCTTACATAGTTATTGAATGCCTGCTGTGTTTCAGGCACAAAAAATACCCTCATCATCATAAAGTTAACATTGTAGTTGTGTGAGGCAGACTATTAAACAGATATGTAAAATAATTAAAATGGTGGTTAACAGTAATTGCTTTAGAAGCACCTGGTTGGCTCAGTTGGTTGAGTGTCTGACTCTCGATTTTGGGTCAGGTCTATGGGATCGAGCCCGGTGTTGGGATCCATGCTGAGCATGGAGGCTGCTTAAGATTCTTTCTCTCTCTCTCTCTCTCTTTTCCTCTGACATTATACTCACTCAAATGTTTTCTCTCAAGTAATAACAATAATGATAATTGCCATTGACAAAAAATAAGATAAAAATGGATCAAGATGCCCAAATAGTGTGATTCCATTTCAATGAATATGATGAAGGTAGACCTCGGTAATAAGAAAACATCACAACAGAGGCCTGAAAGTGTTGAAGACACAGCCATTAGATTTCTGAGGTATGAGTGTTTCAGTTAAAAGACAGTTAACTGAAACTTCTAAAACAGTGTCTGGTTCATACAAAGATCAGGATGAGATGAGATGTGCAAGGAGGAGTAAGCTAGTCATAAGGTGATAGCTTGTGTAGGCAGAGATGTAAGGGGCATATTGAATAGGGCTTTTTAGGTGTTTTGTGCAAGCACTCTCTCACTCTTTCAAAATAAACTTAAAAGTTCTTTTTATAAATATGTTACCTGTTATAAAAGTCATGTATGGTTATTACCAATCATTTGAAGTACTCAAAAATACACACAAAAATTTCTCACACCACCATTAAAAAATTTATGGGAATACTCATGTAATACATACATATTTAAAATATTTTTAGTATGCCTCAATTAGTGGTTTTGCATTTTTCCATCAAACGATGTATAAATATTTCCCTAAGCAATTTATTAGGTTTCAAGACACTTCTAAAATATCGATATGATATCCCATTACTTGGATGTACAGTTATTTAATTAAGGATAGTATTATTATTGAGAATTTTGGAAAGGTACTAGTAGTAGGCAAAATCTTAAATATCATGTTTCATTCCCTAATTGCCTTCCAGTAAAGTTTGTAACTAACTTGTTCCCAAATGAAGTCTATGAGGATTTTGTCTCACTATATCCTTATCTCTAGTATTGAATATTCCCTTTGCACTTGCCTTTGATCCTCATGCTTGATGGTTGCAGGAACACTGCTCCACTTATAAAATTCCATTTCTATTTTGGGCAGTTAGAAAGAGAAAGGGAAAGAAAAAATATATATGTATTAGCTAGTCTGTCCACATTGTATATTGCCAATAGATGCCTTCTCACCCCAAACAGAATCCTGTGTCCGCTCATAAAAAAAGAGGAGACTGGGCATTGAGGTGTGAACTAGCCAATTCTGCTATAGAGGTCAGTACTGGATAGCGACCAGACTGAAGAGTTCACATCTCATCTCTGGCACTCACCGGGTGTGTCTTTTTGTGCAAACGGCTTCATATCTTTAATCTCAGCTCTTCATCCATAAAATGGGGAAAGAATAGTACTGCAATCACATGATTTTAAAAAGAATTGAAGAAATTGTTGCAAAAGAATGGTTATCATGTGTCATTTTGAAGGCAATCATTAAATGTCAGTGATTTATAATAAAAACTATTAACACTATGCCCATCATAAGATTTTTAGATGCAATGATCTTTTAAAAATAGGAATATGAATATTTCACACATTTTATATTTTGTCACTATTATTAGAAATCTTCACCCTAACTTCTAAGTGGTTATAGAAGGAAATATAGGAAGACTATTTAATCTTACAAATTTCTTTATAAATTACCAATTCAAAAGTATTTCTTTTTTTAAGTTTACTTATTTCTTGAGAGAGAGAGAGAGAACACAACTGGAGGAAGGGTATAGAGAGAGGGAGAGAGAGAGAGAGAGAGAGAGAGAATCCCAAGCAGACTCCACACTAGCGACGTAAGCCCAAACTCAGGAACCTGAGTTTGATCTTGACCTGAGCTGAAATCAAGAGTAAGATGTTGAACCGACTGAGCCACCCAGGTGCCCCCAAATTATTTACATTTCCTGCCTCTTTTTCTTAACATTATATCTTCCCTTTCCCCAAAAATTATAACTTACATTTTTCGGTCCTGTGTTCTTACTTTGGATAGTTTTCCTGGGACAATGCTATGAAATATGATGTTGCTGAAATTCTTGTCTCACTTCTACATTTATGAGAATGATACTACATTTTGCCACTAAGTAAAATATTTGCTGTTTAAGATAGACATATTTTCATATATTAAAGATGATGTGTAATCACTTGAATTAGGAATAAGGGTTGAAAATGTCTTTTCTTAAGAATTCTTAACATCATTTGATTCATTTGTTAAATATATATATTATTATATATTATGTTATCACACATCAAATGAATCTTTTTATTCTAGACTAAATCTTACTTAAGCTGATGTCTTTTAATTTATTCTATTTCTCATATGTGATTTACTGATCTTATTAGAAGAGGTGTTGTTCTTTCTTTTTTTAAATGTTCATTTATTTTTGAGAGATAGAAGGACAGAGCACGAGGGAGGGAGGGGCAGAGAGACAGAGAGACAGGGAATCTGAATGCTCACCAAGTATCCAGCACAAAATATATACTATTTTGTTTAATCTAAGAACTTTTTACTAAGGAAGTGTTATCTTGGTACCTCTCTTGAAAAGTTGCTAAAACTGGGACTTTAGAAAGTTCTATGATTTGATCACGGTCATACTAGCAAAGGATAGAGTTGAAGCTCTCTATAATTAGAAGTTTGCACGTGTAGGAGACATATTTATTCAGTCTGTGTTGCAAAGATAGAGGCTTCTAAGGCCCTTTGGGGTGCTGAGTACTCAGTACTTGTGTAGGTCTTTATTGTTGTTTCTTCTTGTTTTTAGAGATAAGTGCATAATATAAAATGTGTAATTAATTAAATTGTATTGTTTTAAGTTCGACAAGAGATTTTAGAGCTATGAATATAGCTTTGCCTACATCTATGAATTTTAACATAAGTTAATTTCATTGTTATCCTATTTGCTTTATTTAAGAAGACTTGAGAGGGAAGGAAGAAAGCTTTCTTAATTCCTAAAGGTTTAGAAACATCTACTGCTTCCCCTCACCCTGTGTATTTACTCTTATAGTACAACGTACTTAGAGAGTAAAACCTGTATTTTTTATGATTTAGGAAATTAATTCCATTGTAATTTTTAGCTAAATATGCCATAGATAGTTGATATATTCTCTGAAAATAATATAGTGTTGATGTGGTATTTACAATTAGGATCAAAGAGAGGCTTGAATTCCAATTCAAGAAAACAGTATGAAAGTAGCAAAATTCAACTAAAGAATGTAGGAATAGAACATTAATAAAAATGAAAGCAGATATTCGTAAATTAGGAATTGGATATAATTGAATTCATTAATAATATGATGCCAGCTGAACTCTTTGAGAAATTAAGTAAAATAGATGCAAACATGACAAAGACAATTAAAAGGGAAAAAGAAAAATGCAACCATAAAATTGGCAAAGAATATGCTACATGGTAAGCCTATGCAATTATGAGATAACTTTAAAATGTAACAGAAAAATATGTCAAACTTTGCATTAATTTGATGGGTTTTTGTAAATACCTTTTAGAGATTTTAAATTATAAAAAACTTACATAAGAAAGGACAGTTAACTAGACAAAAAGAATAGAGTGAATTTTTACAGTTATCAAAATTCTCGATGTAATCATGGGGATGAAAATGCTTGAGGGATCAATTCTGTAAAACAGAGAACATCTACAATAATTATGTTACACGAATAAAGAGTTAACTTTGTGGAGCTAACTGGATTCCAAAAACAAAAAAAACAAACAACAACAAAAAACAAAACAACAAAAAAATCTGACAAAAATGCCTCTGGAGTCAACCACAATTCAGAAAAAAAATTTAAAAAATGCAATAATGTATGTTGGAACTTAACATTGAAAATTATTTTGTAAGTTATTAATAACACTTAAAAGCAATTTAGAATGAGAAGAGTAAAAGGCATCAGTATTTTTCTTTTGAAGTATTTATCTGGGAAAACACAAGGGGGTTTAGAAAACACTACTGAATTCTGTAGAAAGAAAAAATTGCACTGTCAGAGTAAAGCAGGGGAGGAAGAGTTTGTTCAAGACTACTGCAAGAGGGGAGAGAGGCCAGAACTCAGTCCAAGTTCAAGTCTGCTGAAAAGAAAGAATAGAGAGTTTTTAAGAGCTAGGGTCAGGGGATTTTAGGATGTGTGCTAATTAGCCTTACCCCTTACCAAGGGGGAGAAATAGTAAACCATCTGGTATCTCCCTGTTAAAAAGTTGTTTTACAACTTAGAGCACTGGTGAAAGTGAGGCTCCTACCTTCCAGTGGAAACTGGAAGATAAGGGGGCCCCGGGGGGCTCCTGGGTGGCTCAGTCAGTTAAGCACCAACTTCAGTGCTCAGGACCTGATCTCATGGTTCAGGGTTCAAGCCCCATGTTGTGCTCTGTGCTGACAACCAGCTCGGAGCCTGGAGCCTGCTTCATATTCTGTATCTCCCTCTCTCCCTGACCCTCCCCTGCTCATGCTGTCTCTATCTCTCTCTCACAAATAAATTTAAAAAAAAACATTAAAAACATAAAAAAAAAAAAAAAAGAAAAAGAAACTCAAAGGTAGCAGGCCAGAAGAGTGCAGTATCTTACTCAAGGATATTATTTCCAAAGAATGGTTCCCAGATCATTGAGAAAAACATTACTGGGCTGTAACACTGGCAAGAAGTTTTGTGGGTGTCTTTTAAATTGTTTTTTTAATGTTTATTGAGAGAGAGACACACAGAGTCAGAGTGTGAGCAGGGGAGGGGCAGAGAGATAGGGAGACAGAATTCCAAGCAGGCTCTAGGCTCGGAGCTGTCAGCACAGAGCTCAACACAGGGCTCAAACCCATGCACCGTGAGATCATGATGCAAGCCAAAGTAGAATGCTTAACCAACTGAGTCACCCACGTGCCCCAGGCAAGAAGTTTTAAAGAAATATTTATATATCTCAAAGGGAAGGAGAAAAAGAATTTGCAATCTTCGAAGTTAAACGGCTTCTGAAAAGGCAGGTCAGGGCATAGCGTCAAGAAGTCTATCTCAAGTCTGGTCAGGCTGAGGGAAAGGTTAAAGCCATTTGGTCACTCTATAAAAGAATATATAGAATACAAATAGAAATAGTTTACGTATTTGATAACATAGAAAATATAAGAACACAATAGCAAAACTGTTTTCTTTCACAATAAGAGAAGACAAATTTAAGAATAAACCAAAGAAGACTCTACAGAGCTTTATAAAAAGACTTGGAAATTTTACTAAAAATCTTTCAAGTTAGACTTATATAAAATAATTTTTCCTAAGTCCATGGGTGGGGAGACTAAACATCATATAAATTAAATTAAAATACAGAACTAAAAATAAAATAACAGAATCATAATAAAAATCTCAATAGGATTTCAGCTTGGTGTTTGGCTTAGTAGCATAAATATTTATTTCACCAAATAAATGGGTAAAATAAACAAAGTCAATCTTGAACAAGAAGATAATTAGGATTAGATTTGATCATCAGGTTTGGAAAAGCAATAAAAGTTCTATGATTAAAATACTCCTGTAAACCTAGAGAAACAGCTAAATGAAACAGAGCATAAAGTTCTGAAATGTATCAATATTTAAGTAGGAACTTTGCATATGATAAAGATGTCATTCAAGATTTGTCAGAAAATAGACTGGTTGTTACGTTAGTGCCTTTGTGATAGCTGGTGATATGCGTTACATTTTCTCAGGATTTTCAGACAAAGATATTAAGCATAGTGTTATATATAAGAACTTTGAAGTCATTGAAGTCTAAGATCCTGAGCTCTTACTACACAACTTTAAAAAACTCTTTTTCCTACTGTATGCCTCAGTTTCCTTTTGAAAAATGGGCATTTGAATAGTCATTAACTCATTAGATTATTTTAAAGATTATTTTAAATATTATTTAGCACTTACCCCAGTGACTAGCTTGCAGTGTAACTTCCTTAAATATAAGCTATTAGTATATCATTTGCTACAAATGAATGGCAAATCAGTTGTTCCAATATACTTGGTCCCACCTTTTGTCCTCAAACACTTGTAGATATGTCTCATTGCCAGTGAGAATATAGCGTCAATAAATGAATAGCCCCTGCATTTGTTCATGAAACAACTGTTCACAGAATGCCTAGAAATTTTCTAGGCATTGAGGAGACAGTAGCGTAGACGTCAGGGAAGGTTAACTTTAGACGGATAAAGATGCGAGTAAATAAATAAAATATTAGCCAGTAATAAATGCAATTCCAAGAATGAAATAGGTTGCTTGAATAGTTTGGAAGTGTTAAAAGAAGGGAAGTAAGGCTACTGCTTTGGTACACTGGGCGAAGAGGCAACAGATGAGATTGAAAGCTTTTGAGTGAGGCAGGTGCTGAATCCTGGTATTTTAAAACCAGGACAAGGAGTTTGAATTGTATGTTAATGTGATGGAAAACTGTCAGAATGTCTGGAGCAAGAAGATAACATGATCTAATTTATGTTTCAAAAATATCATTGTATGGGGAATATTTATCAGAAGGTGCACTGGAAACAGAAACCATTAGGAAATGATCATGTTTTGGGGTAAGGTTGTACTAAGAGGGAATGAAAGGCATTATCATGAAGAAGTCGGAGGTGGGCTTGATTTACTCATGGGAGGCTTCTGTTAATGTTATTTTGTGTTTGTTTTTAGTTTCTGATTATTGTTATTTTTATTTGTCTGTGGAATTTCCTTTTCTAGGGTACCTCTACGGTACTGGGAGGTACTTGGCTTGAATGTCTGATGAAGAAATTCAGGCTATGCCTAAAATTGGATAGATGTGTAATGGGCACAATAAACTTGAAGATTATGAAAGGTTGGAGAACACAGTAAAGACAGAAAAGAGGGCACCCGGGTGGCTCAGTAGGTTAAACGTCTGACTCTTGGTTTTGTCTCAGGCGACGATCTCACGGTTTTTAGTTCGAGCCCTGTATCAGACTCTCTCTCTCTCTCTTTCTCTCTCTCTCTCTCTCAAAAATAAGAAACATTAAAAAGATTAAGAGATTTATGACATAACTGCCTCACTGATTATCTATGCAGCCTTGAAAATAAGGTGATAGGAGTAAAAATTAAAAGGAATGTGAATCTACTCACCCAAGAAAATGGGAACATATACTTGACTCATTGAAGAAGCCCATTTTATAAGTATATATTCAGCATGTACCATTTACAAATCATTCTGCTGTAAATTATGAGATAGATGACTATATCAAATTTCAAATGTGACTGTATCCAATTTCATTACATTGAGTAAAATTGTAGAATAAAGAATAGCTAATGTGATGGTCAGTCTACTGAAAATAGAAAACGCTGTATGAATTTCAGAAGAGTTTCTAGAATGAGAACAGGATACCAGCCTGGACGTGGCCATGGTCAGCAAAAGTGCACAGAAGTTAGCAAAGGATGCTTGTTGGTCGTTTCTGAGAATACTGCAAGAAAAGGGCCAAGAAATACCAACAGAGCTCTTTAAAAGCCAGGCCAGTTAGTGTATTGATTATAATTTTTTTCTTTTTATTAAAAGAATTATGTCTTGAATCACCAGGAGACAAATAGCACTGTGATCTAAATTAGAATTTTTAAAACTTGGTTACATCTAGTTCCAGAGGCACAAGTTTATATTGATGTGCACCATAAATGGATTACACTCAGGCCCTGGCAATTGAGTATGCAATAATTACAGCATAATGAGATAATGAAGAGGCTCTGTCAGGCATTTTTTTAGGCAGAGAGGCTTGAGGATACAAATATTTGAAAACGAGGAATACCAATTAGTTTCCACACTGCCCTATTAGTGGGACGGAGTTCTCTTTTGTCAATTCGGCAGTGAAATGAAGGCAGGAGGGAAACAAAATGCAGCTCACATCGTGGGGCTCATGTCGAGCAAGTCGTGGCTTGATATGCAGGAAATAGCAGAGTAATTAAAAATCAGAGTCTCTAGGTGGCAAAAGGCACCTATGAACTATTGTGGCTCAACCGACACATAGCACAAGGCAGCTGCCTGGTTCCTGGATTCTATTTGTTTGGAATTAGGACCCACATGTGATATTTTTCAGGACTTATGTAAAAAAAGAAAAAAAAAATCTTAGCATCAATTTAAGTTAATTACCATTACATTTATGTCCTAGCTGTTTGATCTCTACCAGGCCTGGAAGGGTCGATTAAACTGTATTTAAATTTATTCTGCTTCGTAGGTGTCCACTAAAATGAACATTAGAAGTAGCTGTGCTCTAAGGTTAATTTGTTCTGTAAAATTACCCATATTTCTCCAGAGTATTCATTAGTGGAATAAAACAGCAAACTAATCTAGATGCTAAAGGATTATCATTATTGCCAGACGGGTATCTTTGATAACATTCCAGTTGGGATCACCTCGCAGGGCCTGAATAAACAAAGATGAAGATGACAAATCGCATCTCTTACATATATCTTGGAAAAACAGGGATGAAATTGCTGAGATTTGAAAGCTAGTCAAAACATTTGGAAGCTACTTGCTGTGGTAATTTACTGAAAAGTTTTCAATGACATTTTGGTGTTCAACAGATAACTCTAGCAAGTGTTATTAAGAATAAATTAAACCCCAAATTCCACTATACCACTCAGCACATTGCAGCATTTCAAATGTGTTTTCAAGTACCCTTCCTTCGGCCCTTGGAGGCCACAAATAACACAGAGGCTGACAGTTCCCATAAGAAACAAATTACATTATATTTGTAGCACATAGTCACACATGGAAAGAGAAGCAAAATTAAAATTACCTTCATATCTATCACCTTTTGAAAATAGACATACCATAAATTTGGCTGTAATTTCCTAATTTTCCTTAATTTTTGTTGTTGCTTATATTTTTATTAGCTGTATAACACAAATCTCTGGCTGTAGAAATGCTTGCAAAGGAAATCATAAAAGATCTAATGTCCTTTCTATACTCTCCCTTCTCAAATTGGTAGGTTGTAGCTTACTGTGAATTTTCCCACTTCTTGTCGCCTAGTCTTTTTTAATTTATTTTTTTTTTACTCAAGTAAGATTAAGCCATATGTTTATTTTTCCTCTCAGTTTGATGTTTTAACTTGAATCTGTGACTGGAGGAATTTCTTGAAGGGGATTGGGTAACCCACAGAATGGAGAAAGAACCGAACCACCATCTGTGGGCAGCTTTTCTGTCAATATTGACCATAGGAGTTTGTTGACCATCGAAGATGCTGACAGTGGGGTGGAAAACCCCTTAATTTGTCTATGCCACAACACACAGAAAGTATGTAAACTATAAATGTTTTTAAACAGCCTTTTTGTCTGACGTTATGTCAGCAACATCATCCCCACATCATTAAACAGTTTTTAGGGTTTCATGATGGTCCCTTGTATGTATTCAGCACAATTTACCTAAATATTATATTATTACACCATTCTATTACTTGGATGATACCGTTTTGTTTTCTGCCATGAAATAATGCTGTGACTAACATTGTTGAGCATAAATCTTTTTTCTCAGTTTAGTTCAATTCCTTAACATAGATTCCCAAAGTGAAATTATATTTTAAAACTATTAACAGTTTCAGATCATTTGTAGCTTTTCATTTAAATTGAGGTTAAATAGAGAAGGTTTTTCTTTAAAGCCTCAAAATGATTTTAAGAGAGATTGTGGTTACTTAATGAAATGAAAGTCTCTTAACTGTTTTCTTTCAAATGCTCCAGTTGATAAGATTTCCATGATTACTGTTCATTAATGCTGATTTTTCTCTCATGGCTATCAAATTTATTACATCCATGGTACCATTCTGGCTTTGTACACACTGATAAGTACATTTTCTTTGGAAGCTTTATTTGTTTAGAATTCCTAGTGCCTGTTCAACTACACTGAAAGAAGAGATATCTCTAAAATAGTATATGGAAATTAAGTCAATATTCAGAACCTTGGTCTACCACTCCTTATATGATTTTTCCCACCACACCAAATCTTTATTTGTATGTAATTTATATTTCTGTATTAGTTAAGGTTCAGTATAGACTGAATTAATAGGAATGAGATAAAGTAACTAACAGCAGTGAATGAAGATAAGAGCTAAACAAATAGGGCTGCACACAAACAATTTTGGTGAAATCTTTAATCTCTATAGGCAGCTGCCATTAATACAACTCAGTTCCAGCAATTATAAGTTTTTGATGCCTCCAAGTCAAAATTTCCCATACACAATAATGAGTATTCAACTAGGTGAGCTGCAATCCATATATAAAAATATTAAAGCCCAGCTAGTCACTGGGGACATAACTCTGTAAACTGGGTAGGGCAGAAGAGTTATTCTGAGCAGGTTGAAACCAAATACTTTAACCACTATTATCCCGTTTCCTAGAGTCTTGAAAGTAATTGGAGAAAACTTGTGTTATGTCCACCATGTAAGTGAGAAAATAAATGCAGAGATTGATTTTAGGGAATTGGTTCGATTTGTCTGTTGAAAGCACCTGGCACATTATGTATTCTCTGGGAAGTGCATAATGGTTTTCCTGTTTTGGTCTAAGCTTCCAGAAAGCTTTGGGTCAAATGAAAGATTAACATTTATTGCTAGCACACTTGCTTTTCCTATGAGCTCTGGTTTTGATTTTTCAATCATCTCTTATTTATTTATCAGACATGGCACTAAACATTGGTGTGAATCTTGTGCCATAAGTCAGAAATTTAAATAAGTAACAGGAATTATCTTTTTCATAAGGTTAAAGAAATTGGGACTGACTTTAAAGTCCAGGCTTTGTGTACCAAAATATAGCTTCATTTACACCTATCACCCCACTGAAACTCAAAAGCATCCCCAAATCTTTGTAAATTTCTACTTCCCTGTTATTTCCATAGCTTTATTTTCCTTCCTTTTCTCAGATTATTTTATTAACCAATAATGATTTTTTTTGCTAATACATCTTGAATTTTCCTGCTTATTTATTCCATTATTACTTGACTCCTTAAGCACAGATTGTTAATCCCAAATGCAACTGGACATTTGCCTGGAACAGAGAAAAATGTGATCTATAAATCATAACCTATATTGGCAATAAGGTATACTTGGCTGTGTTTTAATGATTATTTTTATTTTAAAAAGAAAATATCCTTTTGACTTAAAAAGTCTTTAGGAGGAGGATATTAAAGAGACTTGGAATATAGTTATATATGTCTGTATTACACACATGTATTATATATACACACATATACATTCATATACATATGTAATTATTATGTAATTATAGTCATATCTATATAATTCCTTAAATAGATCTATGGAGAACAATTAAGAATTCATTGGGGGTGCCGGGGTGGCTAAGTCAGTTAAGCATCGAACTTTTGCTAAGGTCATGATCTTGTGGTTTGTGATTTGAACACTTCATCGGGCTCTGCACTGACAGTGTGGAGCCTTCTTGGGATTCTCTCTCTCTCTCTCTCTCTCTCTTTCAAAATAAATAATAAACTTAAAAATAAAAGTTTAAAATAAAAAAAAAGAAGTAATTGGTCATCTCTGATAAAAGACCTAAGTAAGAGAGAAGGTCAAAGAAATAACCTTTAATAGGGTAAAATAAATGTTTTCTCAGCTGGCATCAGAAGTTTCTTAGATAAGAGATAGACTCTTTCTATATCTCTCTCTCTTTGTCTCTCTCTCTCTCTCTCCCTCAAAGTAAAATGCCTTGCCTACTCACTTTGAATCTAGATATTGATTTCTAAAAGATACTATTTGGGAGGAAGTAGTAAAATAAAAAGAATAGCTTAAGGACTATATATTTCAGGTTGGAAAATATGAAGAAAGAAGGAAAGGGAATTGGATTAGAGAAATGGAAACCACAGAATATGACTGGAATTTTGAGTCTAGAGTGGTGGGAATATCATCAAAAGTAAATTTTCAATAGCAAGTTGGCAGGTGCCTTTATGAACAGGAGTTTTTTAATATTGTATTTAAATATAATACTATTTTGGTATGACACAAACTTGCCCTTCCTCCTATTTCTTGAAAACATAACTAAGTTCTGTGTGCATGGATGTCATGTGTCCACAAATTTTATCTTATTTCTTATTTTTTGGCGGGTGTAGGGAATCAAGTAAAGTAGACTATATTCCACCCTTGAATCTGAAACTAGAGAGACAAGAACATCTGAAGAATTTGAGTATGAAGTCATGTATTTGGTGGTGAAGTGGAAAAGGCATGATTATTCCAACAGGATGATTTGAGGATATTCTGTTTAAATGTGAGAGAATTGTATAAACTCACCTGTCCTTTGGGATTTATGACCGAAACAGGTGGAACAATATAAATTACCATCAATCAAGGAGGTAAACCAATCATATGGGATCCACAGAACAGGTATTTCAGTTCAGAATAGTTCAAGCACTTGGTCATATTCAAGAGAGTTTTGGAATGCTTCAAAGTGAAGGAAAACATTCCCAAAAGAGAAATATGGTAAAAAGATTATTGAATTCCTTTGGCCTTTAATACGTTCATACAATGTGTCTGGGGGAAGTAATCTTCAAACTACACTGAAAAGAAGGAATATGTTTTGAATAGCGATATTCAATACAGACAATCCACATCAGTAGTCAAAAAAGATCTTGAAATTGTGGGAGAAACACCTACTTTATGGATATATCACTTTTATCAAGACTTGATACAGCCTTACATAAGAGATCCTTCAATTATTTGATATCCTGTTACCTATATGATTAGTTGTATTGGCAATATATTTTTGACAAAAGTATAGTAGCTAGTTTATAAAACTTACCTGTTTATCTTACCAAAAAGAGACCATTAAGATATACGTAAAAAGTGCATGATTTTTGCCAAAAATATACATGTGAGGGTGCCCAGTAAGTAGTAGGTGGTATTAGAGTCCTTGTAGCTTGATGAAGTAACATAGGCCATAGTGCTTCAGATAAAAATAAAAGAGGTCATAGAAACAAGGTTAAGTCACTTGAAAATTTAAAGGTAAGAAAGAGGAAGAGATTCTAGTAAAGGAGATAGAAATTTATGCTAGTAGGTTATAGTTATTTAACTCTGCTGAGGCGTAAGTTCCTCATGTATAAAGTATAACCTACTTCAGACAGATATTAAGAGAATTCAATTATTTAGCTTTGGAGAAAGTAGCTGTAACATAGTAAGCACTCAATCAGTGTAAGTTAACTTGAGTGAGACCCAGAAGTCCGTAATCTTATATTTTTATATAGTTTCCTAAGTGATTTTGATGAATAGCTAGCCACACATTCTGTCAAACATGCTAACTTAAAAAATGCATTTTGAGCTATATAGGTAATTGGCTGGCTTTCCATGCTGATATCCTGGAAGCATGAGTGTGGAATAGTGTTTCAAAAAAATGATTTAAGCCCATATATTATTCATAAGTGTGTTATATGTTCTTTCAGTTTTATTTTGCCATCTCTGCACCCCCCCCTCCGTTTTTATTTTATTCTCCTAATTGTGGTTTACACCTAAGTACTCTATTCATTTCAAAACCAATTTACACAGTTTTGAAGGGATTTTCCTTTGTATGTATAAATCTGTACGTTTTATACAGGGTAAGAAAGGTTAGGACAACCTGGAATTAACTTAGTGTTGGGTGAATGAGACATTTGTAAATTTTTCTTCAAGTTCAAATGTGCTATATATTGAACAGAATTTTAAGTATTTTGAGCATTACAACAGACAATAATTGAGCATTTCTATTTCTTTGGATAAAAGAATTATAAGAGGATCACAAAAAATTCTATACATCAATTAGATATTGTAGATTATTTTTATTCTGTTGTAACATGTCTGGATCATTGGTAATAGAGGGCAACAAATTATTCTTACAATGTGTTTTTTTTTTAACTACACAATGAATATAAATTTGATTTAATTTCTGATATCTGTATTTAGAAAATTAATCTTTTTTTATGTTTCATTTATTTATTTTTGAGAGAGAGAGAGAGACAGTGCAAGCAGGGGAGGGGCAGAGAGAGAGGGAGAGACAGAATCCCAAGACAGGTTCCAGGCTCTGGTCTAGCTATAAGCACAGAGCCCGACATAGGGCTTGAACCTATGAACCATGAGATCATGACCTGAGCCAAAGTCAGACTCTCAACTGACTGAGAAACCCAGGTGCACCAGAAACATAATCTTTTTAAAATATTTCTTTAAATTTATTTTTTTAGAGAGAGAGAAGAGAGAGCAAGCAGGGGAGGGACAGAGAGAGAGAGAGAGACCCAAACAGGTTTTGAGCTGGGCTCCAGCATGTCAGCACTCAGGAACCATGAGATCATGACCTGAGCTGAAATCAAGAGTTGGACGTTAAACTGACTGAGCCACCCAGGTGCCGCTACTTACAAAGGTAATCTTATAACAGAAAGGTAATCTTATAGTAGAAAACACTGACCTGAATGTGAAAAGTGGCATTGACATGGCTGAAATAAAAATCCATTATTGTTATTCTTATGCAAATTACTTGAATCTAATTGTAGAGCTTTGCACATGGAACTCCTTTACTATTTATACAGATCATGAAACTTAACAATTAAATTATACTGTGTTTATCTTCACATTATTATACCTGTGAATTCCTCTCACCTCAGTCAGATTTTATGCTTATCAAGGGCAGGGAAATTTTCATACTACTTTTGTATTTCTCACCAGATTTTTGATAATGTTCTATGCATAGCAAATCCTTTAATAATAATTGATCAGATCATCTGGAATTACCATATGTATCTGAAATTTTTTTCTTGATTTTATATTAGTGCTTTGGAAAAATATTAGAAGGCCATGATTATGAACAACATAAAATTTGAAAGTCAAAATAAATAGATTAAATTTGATTAATTTTATAATTTTGTCTACTGAAATAAATCATAAATGCAATGTTTTTATCTGCTCAGTGTAATGTGTGTGTGTGTGTGTGTGTTTGCATTTAACATTTAATTGGAGAGGAAAAGATTGAGATCAAATTGAAAATCAATTCAAATCAGTTACTGGTCAATGATATTTTTAGGTTTTATTATACATATTATGCAAGAAATACGAAAAAAATTCTTGTAATTTTCAACATGTATATTTAGTTAATATTATCTGACATCACTTTTTAGTAGATACAGAGATATAATAAGCATAGTGTTAACCATTCAGAACATATTTTTTTAGCAGAAAACCAGGCAGATGCAGGTATCTATGAAGTAGCCAAATTTATCTAGGATTATTTAAAATCAGATGTACCTACAATAGTGTGACCATAGATATAACCATGATAATTATGGCTAAAAAATGTAATGATAAAAGAAGTAAAATGCAAGTGCTGAGTTAGGAGAAAAGCAAGGTCATTTTTGTGAGAGAAGAGTTGAAACAGGGAAGACTTTTGTCAAGTGTGAAGCTTAAATTAGCTTTAGAAAGATAGCAATTGTACATAGCTGAACAAACAGGTCAAGGAGACAGATCCAGATAGAGATCAGCTAGAAACATCATGACAAAATAGTACATGGTGAGCTTGAGGACTGGCGATCTAGTTTGGTTGTGTTATGTTTTCTGAATTGGGAAAACACATTAACAATCATTATTATTAGTGTTGTTGTTGTTGTTATTGTTATTATTATTATTATCTCTCTTCTAACCCGGGAGAGACATAGGAAAAGACTCTATCAGTACTTGATCATATCTCAAATCCACTGCTTATATTGAATTTCAACTTTTGAGTCATATCTCTGGTTTCCTTTGTGATCATTTCTATCCTTCCCTCTGTCTAAATACTCAAAGTAGTACATTTTTTGGATCATGTCTTTAGTTTTTGATTCTAAAGGAATATGCCCTATCACCTCATTAGCTCCAAGCACTACTCTATGACTTTATGCCTGGTGCAGCCCTAACATTAGAGCAATCAAGCAAAGGGTAAGTACTTTGAATTCTGTTGGAAGTATAAATTTGAGTTCATATATAGATGACATTTGTTGACACCTTACATATTTTATAAAATTTATTTGCTCCATAATTTTAATGGGGATCACAAGTTCAATATTTATTACATTGTTCCAATCATTCATAAAAATATCCAGGAGAATCTAATCTCTGTGCCCTAGAACACATAATTTGATTTTTATTATATCTTAAGATAGCATAAAATTTATTAAATTAGCAATAGGCATCAGTGAATATTTGTTTGGCCAATTTTGATGTACAATTGTAAATGTCCTTTATAATTATAAATATAACCATAATTCTCAAACACAACTTAAACTTTTCATTTATACTTTAATGAAGAAATTTAGCATTTTGCCAGAAGATAAAGTCCTTTGCTCTAATTTTGAAATGAAGACCTTTCTGATTTATAAATCACATGCATATAGTGATGAGTGCCTTTAAAGTTTGTCAGGGTGCATGGGTGGCTCAGTCAGCTAAGCATCTGACTCTTGATTTCAGCTCAGGTCATGATCTTAAGGTTCCTGGGTTTGAGCCCCACACCAGGCTGTGTGCTATTTGGGATTCTCTCTTTCCCCACTCTCTCTCGAAATAAATAATAAACTTAAAAAAATTGAAATTTGTCTATCATGTAATAAATTAAATCTGTGTGCTTTTAAAAGCAGAAGTCAAGGCAAAATGCTTCAAAAGATAACCATACATATGTATTCTTGAAATAACTAAATTCAAAGTCTGAAGCTGAACATCCAATAAGTTACAAATTTAAACGGTTTGACCTGGGCCTAACAGCAGTTTAAACAAGTTTGAAAAGATTAGTTGTAATCTGAAAGAGGAACAACCATGTGGTCAAATAGAAAAAAGTTTAGGTTTGGAGTCTCAGTAAAGAAAGAGAGCAAAGGTGGGACTTATAAAAGAGATACTGACAAAGATTTTTCAAAGCTGATTAAATCTTCAGCTATGCATTCAAGATTTTTACACTATGTAAGACAAATACAAAGAAAACATACCATAGCATACTATGATAAAACTGATACCTCCCATGAATAAAAAATGAAAAGAAAAATTTAAATATATCCAGAAAAACAACTGATTTGGCCAGTGGAAAATAGAATGATTTTTCTCAAAAGCTGGAGGAAAACAAAAGCATAACATAACAAAACAAAACAAAAAAACATTTCTGCCAATTCAGAATACCATTCGAACAAAACTTTCTTCAAAAATAATATAATTAAAACATTTTTAGAAAAAAAGAAGGAATTTGTTATCATCACTAAAGAAAATAATGAATTATTTTATAACATGAGAAAGAAAGCTTCCCAGATAGGAGCTCAGAGAAGTAGGAATGAAAAAGAAAAATAAGCAATGAAAAATCTGATTATAAATAGTCGTCAAAGGTAATATTAGTAATATTAGTTGAATAAAATGCTGTGTGAGTGTTTAACACACATAGAAGTATTAAGCAACTATTGCATTAGAGTGGCAAGGTAAGTACAGTTAAAGTGTTTTAACAAGAAATACTTAAATTATTAATTTATATCAAACTTTGAGAAGTTAAAGATACTGTTGTAATCCCTGGGATGGTCATTAAAATAATAGTTAAGGGAAAATAATAAAATAATAATTTAGTAAGAAGAGAAAGAAATGGATATAGATATTTGTTTTATTAATATATTTTTAAAGTTTATTTATTTTGAGAGAGTATGAGCAGGGGAGGAGCAGAGAGAGAGGAAGAGAGAAAGAATCCTGAACAGGCTCCATGTTATCAGTGTTGAGCCTGATATGCGCTTTGAACTTACAAACTATGAGGTCATGACCTGAGCCAAAATCAAGAGTTGGACACTTAACCAAATAAGCCACTTAGGGGCCCCTATAGATATTTGTGTATAATTCAAAGTTTTCCAGAGAAACAGAAATGTAGCAGATTATAGTGATATATAGAGATAGATATATAGATATAAGACATAGACATGGGCATGGACATGGATGTGGAAGTGGACATGGCCATGGACATAGATATAGACAGATAGATGATGATAGATAGATAGATGATAGATAGATGATAGATAGATAGATAGATAGATAGATAGATAGATAGATAGATACAGATAGAGATATATCCTCCTCCTCTCCGTATAAGAGACAGGAGGAGTGAGAAGGAGAGAGAGATACTGTCATTTTATAGGTTATAGATCACAGAGAATTGGCTTTTGTAATGATGCTGAGAAACCGTACAATCTACCATCCATGAGCTGTAGACAAGTGGAAAAGCTGATGATATAGTGCCAGTCTGAGCCCAAAGGCTTGAGAAGCAGAGGACTACTGGTGTACTTCCCAGTATGAGTGCAGGATAAAACTAAGTCTCAGATCCTGCAGTTAGGTAGAAAGCGAAATAACTCTACCTTTTTGTTCTCTTCTGGCCCTCAACAGATAATGCTCATTCACGGTTGGACAGCAACCTGTAATCTGCTTTACTGAGTCCACTGATTCAGATACTAATCTCTTCCTGAAACACCCTGTCAAACACACTTAGCAATAATGTTTAACTGGATATTTGGACATTCTGTGGCCCAATCAAGGTGACACATAAAAGTAACCATCACAATTTTTAATTAAAAGAAACTTTGATGACATACTAGGGAGGATCATTGAGTGAGGGTAATGAGGAGAATAACACAAAGAAGTGCTGGAACTTCATTTCCTTAGTGTAGGGAAACTATGGTTGTGTATTGATCTCCTTTTCATGAAAGTTCTTTTTAAATATTCTAGTCTGTTTCTTCAAAGGTGAGAGTTGTCTGAAGGGAATTGTGTGGATCTTGGGTCTAGGCATGACATCACTGGGACATTTGAAGTCACATTGGAAGATGATTGGAGGAGTACTATGTGTCTTATTGTATTAGTGCTTTGGATATTTTTTTCTTATGTCTTTTAAATCTGTAACTGAATTTCTTCTCATCCATTTTACTAGAATTTTAAAGGACAAAGAAGGAGTGAATATAGATATAGATTTCAGCTATTGCACCTTCCAAGTTTGTTGTTTGATAAAATTTATGCAGTTTTGTGACGGGTAGTAAACTGTACGTTTGTGCATTTTTGGTTTTGAATGGTTAATTTACAGAACCCTTTGGAAAGAATGTTGACATTATGCAAAAAGAACTGTAACTGGGTTTATAACCCCTAGAAATGGTAACTCCCCTTTTATAAAAATCCCTTAAGAAAGCAGTCACTATTTTGAAGTGTGTGTTCTATTATGACCAACACAAAGTTATAATAGAGATCATGTTAAAATCATCAAAAGGCCTAACTCTACTTGAATACTTAGTGTTTTAATAAAATATAATAAAGACTTTTAATGTAATTTTTTAATGTAATTTTTAAAAGATGGAATAATATGAAAATGCTTATGTTATGTGAAATTAAGAAAGGAGCAGATAAAATGATACAGGTGGCATGATCACGACTATGTAAATATTGTATAAGATTACAAGAAAAATCAACAACATGCAATAGTTTTTACATAGGCATTGCTAAAATGGTTGATTTTATTTCACTTTCTGCTGTTTGTAATTTTACACTAAGGATTTATTATTCTTTTATGGAAAAATATACAGTAAATGTTATTTAACCTTAAATCCTCCTAGGAGAAATGCAGATTAAAAAGTGTATAGTGAGCCATTTTGATAAATGAGTAAGAATCAGGGCTCTAAGGTGAGGTCTGGATTTGAACCAGACTTCTTACTTCAAACATTCAGAGACTTTGGGTAAATTATTTTACCTGTTGTATATTAGTTTCCTCATCTAAAAATGTCTGGTAGAATAATGTCTAATTTATAGGATTATTGAAAGGATGAGATAATATATGTAAAGTACAGAACACAGTATTAAATTACCTCAAAACAAAAACCTGGCAGTAACATAACCAATGATGTTAATAAATATTCATAATTATGCTTCCAACAAGATGATAAACAAAATTCCCTGAGTCCAATTTTTAATCTATAGAAAAACAAATATAAACTTCTTGTATGTTACACCTAATGAAAAGTGAATAAGTAAAAGAACAACTGTTCTTGAAAAATCTAAGTATCCATCTTGATTTTTAAAAATGAATAATGGAATTACAATAATTGAAAATAACTCAAGAGTTTTCCACACTGGGTCAGGTAAACAATACAATGTGTTTTACCATGAGATGTAGCTCAAAAAAGCATACAAAAATTATTTTCTATACATTTCTAATCCTGCAGGTACTGCTGAGAAAAAGTCTGGCTTAAGAATTCCAAGCAAAATTTCATAGAGAAATTCAAGTTCTTTGAACTTTATGTTTAAAGTTGTAGCTCCATATCTAGTCATTTAAACATTTATGCTCTAGAAAGAGTGCTTTGATCTGATTACATCTTTATGTGATGATGCCCACATGGATAAGTTCTTTTATAAACCATTGAAGTTGGTTCATTGCTTTTAGTGAGCAAAGAGGACCTCAGAGGAAGAAGGAATACAGTGGTAGATAAGGGAGTGGGTAAACTGGACAGAAACCCAAGAAACCAGACAGGGCAACCTAGCTCCGTTTGTTTGTTAAATTGAACATTCAAGTGAGAATTTCCTTTGAAGGAATGTTCTTGTATCAAAATTGCTTTAAAAACACAATTTAAACCAATAGCTCCCATCCTATGCACTAGGGACACCTATGAGCAAGGACTTATTAATAGGAGTTTGAATTCCATGAACACACTAAGGGTTCTCTCTGAAGACTAAAATAAAACTCCTGGTCTACATATATGTAATATATTTTTAAAAATCGTTATTGAGGGGCACCTGGGTGGCTCAGTCAGTTAAGGTCTGACTTCAGCTCAGGTCATGATCTCACAGATAGTGAGTTTGAGCCCTGCATGGAGCTCTGTACTGACAGCTCAGAACTTGGAGCCTGCTTCTCCCCCCCACCCCGCCCCTTCCCCACTCATATTTTCTCTCTCTCTCTCCTTCAAAAATAAATAAACATTAAAAAATTGTTACTGGGGGGCCTGGGGGGCCCAGTTGGTTAAGCAACCAATGTCCGACTTTGGCTCAGGTCATGATCTCACGGTTCGTGGGTTTGAGCCCCGTGTCGAGCTCTGTGCTGACAGCTAGCTCAGAGCCTGGAGGCTGTTTCAGATTCTGTATCTCCCTCTCTCTCTTACTCTCCCCTGCTCACGCTGTCTCTCTCTCTCTCTCTGAAATAAATAAAACATTATCTTTTAATAAAAAAATAAAAAGATCGTTATTAAGGTATAATTTGATGAAGTTTTTTGGGGTAACAGTGGGGTTCATGGGGTCCAGAGCTGACAGCCAAGAAAGAAATCTTGAAGATGTATTTGGTACAAACAGGTGACTTTATTAAAGCACATGGATAGGACCTTTGGGGAGAAAAAGCTGCCCTAGGACCATGAGGAGAGACTGACTATATGCTATGGAGTTGGGGGAAGTAAAGTCCAGGGGAAGTTTCCAGAAAGATTTTCATATGCTAAAATAGACTACCAGAATGGTGGAGGCCTAGGTATTGTTAAGCTAAGATTGTTTAAGCATTAAGCAAATTATTAGTATGAAGACAGTAGGGAGTTCCTAGAGAAAAGTTTTACTCTTCAAGCAGTCAAGTATTTGTGACTGGCTGCAGGTTTATAAGTAAATTTAGTTCTAGCTGCCATTTCCTTCTGCCTTTGTTTCCCACATCACCCAGGAGGCATGATGTTGGGGCTCCAGGAAAAGGAGGCTATAGTCCTGAGATTAGGCTGTTGATAAGATTGCCTTTTTCTTGTTGTTTACTAAGATATTTGTAAATAGATGGAGACTCAGGTCCTGCAGGACTATGATTTCTATCAGTTAACCATTTATTTCACCCCCTTCCTTTGTTTTCGGCAAGCCAGGAGGGCCAGAGGAAACTCACACGTATCCTTTCTGGGGGTGAGCTGCCTTACGCTCCCTCATTATAATTGACAAATAAAATTATAAGATTTTTAAAGTGTACATGAAGTGATCTGATGTACATATATATAGTGAAAAGATTCCTACCATCTAGTTAATTAACATATCCACCACGATATGTGTGTGTGTCTGTGTGAATATATTTTTCAGATATTTGTAGATAGTACCAATAAAACGTATCTACTTAAGTAGGTTTAGATCAATATATATTTTCTCAATTAACAGAAAACATAACTATTGTAAAGTGAAGGTTGTAAGATATTAATTTTTTGTTGAGGAAGAAGATCATATATATGGTTTTATATGTATCTTATATATGATTTTATATATCTTCTATATGATCTTATATATAATTCATATATATATATGAGTATAAGAGCCTACTATTCCAAAATCAGTATATTATAATACATTTGTATTTGAAGATGGTGTTTGTTTCTTTATTGATAATATGATTTTATCAGGTGATCAGTGGACAGAGTTGTTGTGTATGTGAAACCTACAACTGGGAGAAGGAATGGCAATTTTCTAGTTGCCAGGTTTGAAATCATCGACTTATATTGATTTATTTTCCCAGTCACCCATCCCTTTTCTAATACACAAACAAAACTATACACATATTTATTCACCAAACATTCCCACCAATTTCAATATGTGTCAATGTGCTCCAAGGTCATAAATATATTCAACAACGAAGACAGGGTATGCCTGAGTCTGGGTGGCTCAGTTGGTTAAGCATCCAACTCTTGATCTCAGCTCAGGTCTTGATCTCAGGGTTGAGAGTTCAAGCTTTTATGTAAGACTACATTCTGGTGTGAAACCTACTTTAAAAAGGATTAGTATCCAACCAAAATCTATTGTTATGGCCAGATCGCGGTTTCCCCAAAATTCCAAGACCACCAAGGAGTCTGAGTCAAGTATGCAAAAGCAAAGGGCATTTATTCGGACTTAAGCTCGGGCTCCCAGACGTCACCAACGCAGTGGATCCATGCTGAGAGCCCCGAACAATGGAGGAGTAGGGTTTTTATCACAGTTAGGGCAGGGAAAGGGGTGATGGGCAGAGACTACAATGTGATAGGACAGGCTGACGGCAGAGGTTGATGCGGTGCTGAGGGATTGGTGGGTTTGAAACTAAGTAGGCCAGAAAAGTGGCGAGAAGGTCCAGTACTTTCCCAACTTCCGGTGATTGGTTTGGGCAGGGGGAAGAGTGGTTGTTTAAGCCTGCTGAGTCATGCCTTAGAAACTGGGGCCTTTTAATTTCTGGGGCCTTCTGAAGCCTGTCATGGGGCTGGTTTGGTTCTTCACTATGAAGATCTTATCAAATTCAACACCCAGTTAAGAAATTTACCCAGAAAACATGAATAGGCATTTTTTCCAAAGAAGATATCCATATGAATAATAGATACTTGAAAAGATGTTCATATCATTCGAGGACTATAAATCAAAACCACAATGAGATACCACCTTACACTTGTCAGAATGGTTCAAATTAAGAACACAAGATACAACAAGTGTTTGTGAGGTTGCAGAGAAAGGGGAAACCTCTTGCACTGTTGGTGGGAATACAAACTGGTGCACACACTCTAGAGAATAGTAAGGAGGTTTCTCAAGAAACTAAAAATGGAACTACCCTACAATCTAGCAATTGCACGAGTAGGTACTTACCCAAAGGATACAAAAGTACAGTTTCAAAGGGGGTACCTGCACCTAAATGTGTACACACCATCATCATAAATAGCCAAACTCTGGAGAGAGCTCAAATGTCTATCAACTGATGAATGGATAAAGATGTGATTTATACATGCAATGGAATATTACTCAACCATCAAAAAGAATGAAATCTTGCCATTTGCAATGACATGGATGGAGCTAGAATGCATTATGCTATGCGAAATAAGTCAGTCAAAGAAAGACAAATACCATATGATTTCACTCATATGAAATTTAAGAAATGAAATAGATGGATATATAGGAAGCAAGGAGTTGAAAAAAAGAGGAAAACAAACCACAAGAGACTCTTAACAATAGAGAACAAACTGAGGGTTGACTGAGGGAGGTGGGTAGGATATGGGCTAGATGAGTGATGGGTATGAAGGAGGGTACTTGTGATAAGGGCTCTGGGTGTTGAATGTAAGCAATGAATCACTGAATTCTACTCCTGGAACCAATATTTCACTGTAGGTTAAACTAAATTTTTATAATGAAAATTTAAATGAATGAATGAAAAAATAAACAATGAAGAGAGGTGTTTGGAAAATATGGATGAAGTAGCACCAAACTAGTTAGAAAATTTAGAATATTGAAAATTTTTAGCTGGATTAAAGGAGAATAAAGGAAGAACTTTTGAACTGATTTGCTCTGTAATCTAAGTTATGAAAAATGGACATTGAGACAGGGATCAAAAAAAAGTGAGTCTTTTTATCCAAAAGACTCACTTCTACTCTCTTGCCATTCAGTGCTTTCTTGACTACCCAGTCCTCTCATTATGCTCTCTCCTGAGGTCTCCTTTCATCTGAATCAACCATAATCTGGGTCATACCTTCTAAAGTAATGGTTAAATCCCATGTTTAAAACTAGGAAGTTTTCTGGCATTGGAAAATCCCTCACAAATCTACTTCAGGATGTATTAAAAATGAGACAAATGGCTAAAACAATCTTTTAGCCTTGAGTTCATTTTAAATGTACATGTTTTATGATACAGCTTTTAGCAAATATATCCAGGGGACCCTTCCTAGATATTCTAAGAGCTTGTGTTCAGAAACACAATCAAACCAGTTTCTCTCTGGTGGGTAATTTGAAGGTATGAAACTTGATGGTAGACTCCAGGAACACACCTTTGTTTTTTCTGCATGGCATAATTACTTTAAAAGCAGCAACCATACTCAATATTTTGTTGAGGAGGAAAATTTAGAAAGTCTATTCTTCATTAATGTCTAAACTAGAAATCCTTGTGACTTCTAGGTCTTTTAAATTAAGAATATAAATGCTTATATAAGCTTGGTTGTTTTCTCTAAGTTTTAAAATTTCGAACTAACTATACTTTGGGTATTTTTATTAAAAAGTAAACTTTAAACAAAATAAATAGTTTTAACTCACATTTCTCAAAAAAACCTAATCAATTCCGTTTTAAAAAATGTTTTTTTCAAGTCTTAAAAGTGACTTGTTAAGAAGCATTAGGAAATTAAATGAGATTTTAAAATAGATGAAAAGCTCCCCTAATTGATATACTAATTGATGGTACTGGTTCATAGTGTAAAACCCTTTATTTTTCTTTCAGAAATACAATTATTTTATCAACCATAATTTCTGTTCTTTTATCTAATTATAATTCATCAGTAAAATATGCTTATTTCTAAGTTCTGCTGAAATAATAAAATATTGAAAAATCACTGGCATCTAGAGATAAACACATTTGATGGCTCTGCAAAGAAAATTGACTTATTAAGCTTAACTTCTTCAAATTATTAATTTTTTAGTTGTGTACTCTGGTACTTTAACAGACACTTTGAAAATAATTATTATATATCTGTCTTTAAGAAAAGTTAGTTATTCATAAGTAACATCCCTTTTATCTCTACTTTCTTATGAATGTGAAAACATTAAATACCTATGTACTATTTATTAAAATTCAGAAAGAAGAAGGTAATATGAACTATATTAATTTCCCATTGCAGCTGTAACAAGTCATCACAAGCACAGTGACTTTAAAAAAAACACAGACTTATAATTTTATATTTCTGGAGACTATGGGTGTTTGGGGACTAAATTCAAGGTGTCAGCAGAGGGCATCTTCTACAAGAGGTTCTGCTCCTTGTTTTCCTCCACATTCTAAATGACCCTGCATTCCTTGACTCATGAGCCAAATCCCATGATCCCATTCCTCAGACTTCTGCTTTCATTGTCATATCTCCTTCCCTGTCATTTTGTATCTCCTTTCATACTTTCACTTATAATAATCCTGTGAATATATTGATGCCACTCAGATCATCTAGGGTAATTTATGCATGTCAAAATCCTGAAATTAATCGTATCTGCAAAGTTTTTTTTTTTTTCTCATGTTAAGTTAAATATTCACAAGTCCTGGCAATTAAGATATAAGCATATGTGGGGAGGGACATTATTTTTCCTAGCGATAGAAAAGAATATTTATATTAGTAACAGCTGAAAACATCCAAAATTTGATTAAAAACATGAATCTCCATCCCCAGGAAGCTTAACAAAATCCAAGTAGAATAAATACAAAGAAATCTCAATCTAGACACATCACTCTAAAATTGTTCAAAGACAAAGAGAAATCTTGAAAGGAATGAGAATAAACTTAGCAAACTGTATTTTAAAAAATGTTCCAACTATATTTTGTCTTCAGGAGACATGCTTTAAACTCAAGGAAACAAATAGGGTCAAAGTAAAAAAAAGGAAAGAAAGAGATGTATTATACAAAAAGCAGCCATTAGAAAGTTAGAGTGCTATACTAATTGAAAATACATTCGGTTTGGGGCGCCTGGATGGCTTAGTCGGTTAAGCGTCTGACTTTCGCTTAGGTTATGATCTCGCGGTTTATGGGTTCGAGCCCTTCGTCGGGCTCTGTGCTGACTGCCAGCTCAGAGCCTGGAGCCTGTTTCAGAGTCTGTATCTCCCTCTCTCTCTGACCCTCCCCTGCTCACGCTGTCTCTCTCCTAGAAATAAATAAAAATATTAAAAAAAAATACATCCGGTTTTAAAGAAAACAATGTTGCTAGAAATAATGGGGGCCATTTTATAATAAAAATTTAATCCATCAGGGAGCTAGAGCAGTTACAAACATATATCATTTAACAACACAGTCCCAAAATATATGAAACAGAAACTGAAAAGCTTGGAGAGAAATTAGCAATTCAATATTAATAGAGACTTCTATATCCCACTTTCAATAATGGATAGAAACATGGACAAAAGTAAGACAACAAAGTAGGCTTTCAATGACACTATAAAACAACTATTCTGACAGATTTATAGAACACTCCATCCAACAATGGCATGATATATATTCTTTAAGTATACATCAATCTTCTGCAAGATAGGCTATATGTAAGGTCATGAAACACTTGACTTAAATAAACATTAAAATTATAACAGTATATCCCTTAAACACAATGAAATGAAATTGTAAGTCAATACAGAAACATGGGAAATAAACAAATATATGGAAATAAACAACAAATGAGTAAATAACCAATGAGTTTAAAATTTTCTAGAGAAATTAGAAACTATCTTGGGATGAGTTAAAAGGTAGATGCAGAAAAGGGGTAAAATTTAAGGCAGTGCTTAGAGGGAAATTTGTAGCTGTAAAAATCTATTCAGATTGCAATTTATTGATGCTCTTTCGTTTATATGCCTTTGTATCTTAACCTTTCACTCTGACTTTTTTATCACTTTCTTTTAACGGAAAACTGAAATCTAGGTTCAGTGAAGTTGAAAAGGAGTGTGGGGTACTGTATTAAATTGCAACCAAGTGTCCTTTAGTGATAGATGATCAATTAATAATTAAATAGCCAATTTTTAATGAGATATAACATATTAGTTTCAGGTGTACAAGATGATTGAATATTTGCTTTTTTAATAATATTTATTCATTTTTGTGGGGCGCCTGGGTGGCTCAGTCGGTTAAGCGTCCAATTTCAGCTCAGGTCATGATCTCACGGTTTCTGGGTTCGAGCCCCGCATAGGGCTCTGTGTTGACAGCTAGCTCAGAGCCTGTAGCCTGCTTCTGATTCTGTGTCTCCCTCTCTCTCTGACCCTCCTCTGCTCACACTGTCTCTCTCTGTCTCTCAGAAATAAATACATTAAAAGACATTTATTTATTTTTGAGAGACAGAGAGAGACAGACCATGAGTGGGGGAGGGACAGAGAGGGAAACACAGAATCTAAAGCAGGCTACAGGCTCTGAGCTGTCAACACAGAGAGCGAGATGCAGGACTCAAACCCATGAACTGTGAGATCATGACCTGAGCCAAAGTCAGATGCTTAACCAACTGAGCCACCCAGGAGCCCCAGTGATTCAGTATTTGTATGCACAATTACTGTAGTCACCATCATCTCTATACAAAGTTATAATTATTTCCTTATGATGAGAACTTTAAGATTTACTCTTTTAGCAACTTTCAAATATGCAGTACAATATTGACTATAGTCACCATGTTCTACATTATGTCCCATGACTTGCTTATTTTATAACTGGAAGTTTGTAGGTTTTGACCCCCTTTACACATCCCAACCTCCCTCCCTTCTGGCAACCATCAATTTGTTCTTTGTATCTATTGAGTTTTGTTTTGTTATGTTGAGCTTGTTTATTTGTTTTGTTTGTTTAGAATCTACATGTAAGTGAAATCATAAGGCACGTGTCTTTGACTTATCTCTCAGCATATCCTCAAGGTCCATCCTATTGCCAATACCAAGATTTCATTCATTTTTTATGACCAACTAGTGCTCCATTCTATATCTATAACACATATGTTTCTCCTTTTGTTTCTTGAGAGGCTTTTGATTACTGATTTAATTTCCTTACTAGTAATTGGTCTATTCAGATATTGTGTTTCTTCATGATTTAAACTTGGCAGATTATATTTCTAGAAATTTATCCACTTCTAGGTTATCCAATTTGTTGCCATGTAACTGGTTAATAAACTTACGATCTTTATCTTCTGACTTTTATAACTCTATTTCTTTAGTATCAGTGTGACTTATTTTATTTCTGATTTTAATTTTTAGTCTTCTCTCTTTTGCATAATGAGTCTAGCTGAAGTTTTGACAGTTTATCCTTTCAAAGAACCAGCTGTTAGTTTCTCTATTGTCTTTTTAACGTCTATTCCATTTACTTCTACTCTTATATTTATTATTTCTTTTCTTTTACTAATTTTGAGCCTCATTTGTTCATTTTTTCTAGTTCCTGCAGATGCAAAGTTAGATTGCTGATTTGAGATTTTTCTTGTTTCTTGTGTCAAGCCTGTATTACTATAATGTATTACTATAAATTTTCCTCTCTTAGATTAGCTTTGTCTCAATTTCATGGACTTTGATATATTTTATTTCCACTTTTACTTACCATGGTTTTTTTAATTATTTTTTTCAATGGTTATTTATTTTTGAGAGAAAGACAGAATGCATGTAGAGGAGGAGCAGAGAGAGGGAGACACAGAATCCGAAGCAGGCTCCAGGCTCTGAGCTGTCAGCACGAACTGCAAGATCATGACCTGAGCGGAAGTAGAATGCTTAACCTGCTAAACTACCTAGGCGCCCCTTCCTCAATGTTTTTTTTTTTTTTATTTCATAATTGACTCATAGACTATAAGTTTTTGTTTTGTGATTTCCACAAGACTTACATATAACATCCTTTTAAAAGTTGATAGCAAGCATTCTAAACCTCTGTATTTGTATTCTTCCCATATTTTATATTTTCATGTCACATGCTACATATTTTTATTTTGTGTGTCCTTTATCTAATTATTGTTACTTCTTTTATCCTTTGACCATTTTTTTAGATTTATTTATTTTATTTTGAGAGAGAGAGCACAAGCAGGGGAGAGGCAGAGAGATAGGGAAAGAGAATCCTAAGCAAGGCTCCATACTGTCAGCATGGAACCTAATGTGGGGCTTGATCCCATAAACTGTGGGATCACAAACAGAGATGAAACCAAGAGTCAGACATTTAACTGATTGAACCACCCAGGTGCCCTTTTTTAACCTTCATATTTGCTTTAGCAGTGATTAATCCACTATATTTACTGTATATTTACCTTTATTGGTGAGATTTTTGCTTTCATGTGTTTTGTTGTGACTAATTAGTGGCCTTTCTTTTCAGCTTAAAGAAGTCCCTTTAACATTTTCTGAAAGGCCTGGTAGTAGTGATTAACTCTTTGTCTGGAAACTATCTCTCCTTCAATTCTGAATAATAACCTTGCTGAGTCAACTTGGTTGACCTTGCTTGAGTCAACGTGGCTGAAATTTCTTCCTTTTAGTACTTTGAATATATCATGTCACTTCCTTCTGACCTACAGATTAAAAAATCTGCTGATGACTGAGTGCTCTTATATGTAACAAGCTGTTTTTTTTTTTTTGCTGCTTCTAAGATTCTTTTTATTTTTTTGATATTTAATTATAAATATCTTCCAGTGGATTTCTTTGAGATCATCTTATTTGGAACTTCCTGGATCTAGATGTATTTCCTGGATCTAGATGTATTTCCTCCACCAGGTTAGAAAAGTCTAAAACTATTCTTTTTTCTGATAACTTTTCTCCACTTTTCTCTCATCCCTTTTGGGACTTCTCTAACACAAATGTGAGCCACCTCAGTCCAATAGATCCTTTAAGCTATCTTAATTTTTTCAAATTAATTGTTCCTTTTTTCTGCTCTGTCTAGGTGAGTTTTCTTGCTTTTTCTTCTAGCTTGCTGATCTGTTTTTCTACTTCATCCAGTCTGCTGTTGAAATCTAATCTGTTTTCCTGCTTCATCTAATCTGGTAATGTATTTTTCACTTCAATTCTTCAGGTCTATGACTTCTGTTTTGCATTTCCTAATATTTTTTTTATCTCTGTTGAAGTTCTCACAGTGTTCACTCATTCTTCTGGGTTTGGTAAACATCTGTATGACCTTTACTTTGAACTCTTTCAACAGGCAATTTATTTATCATCATATTACTAAGGTGTTTTTCTTCTGAGGTTTTATCTTGCTCCTTCATTTGGAACATATTCCTCTGTTTCCTCATTTTGCTTTAGTCTCTGTGTTTGTTTCAGGCAAAGTAACCACTTTAATGAGTCATAAATGAGTGACATTTTGTAGGAAATGAGCCTTGAAACTTCCTCTACCTCTTGGTTGTCCCTTGAAACTTTGTGATTGTCTAAGCAATCTGACTTGTACCCAGTAGATCCCAGTTGGTGTTGGTATGCCAAGACCAGCCACTATTCTAAAGGGAGAGATCTCAGTCATCACCTAGATTCAGGTTAACTGGAAACCAGATCCTTGGAGAGCTGCTTTTAAAGTATGCAAATATATACCGTCCTGTGGGATCACAATTGTAAACCCTGTTGACCTCCAGTCCTGGTGATATGGAGGTGTCTCTTTGGCAACAATTGCAAAATCAAAGCTATGGAGAGGTTTAAAAGGTTTTTTCTGTAGGTACCAGGGAATTGTAGCAAGGCCAGGAGAGAGCACAAAGATGGCTTACATTCCACAGGAGCACCTCCATAGTCTGTAGATGTGTAGCAAATCTGAATCTTGCCCTTCAGGCTAAAAGTCCAGATAAATACATGAGCCTCTTTCTTAGGCAGACTGGGGGTATGTTTCAACACAGTCTATGCAGTGCCCTGTGGTCTGTAGCTTAGTAAATTCTATCTCTCTGGTTGTTTCAATTCCACGGGGCTCAGGGGGCGCCTGGGTGGCTTAGTCGGTTGAGCATCCGACTTTCGCTTAGGTCATGATCTCGCGGTTCGTGGGTTCGAGCCCCGCGTCGGGCTCTGTGCTGACTGCCAGCTCAGAGCATGGAGCCTGTTTCAGTCTGTGACTCCCTCTCTCCTGACCCTCCCCTGCTCACGCTTTCTCTCTCTCTCTCTCCTAGAAATAAATAAAACATTAAAAAAAATTAAAAAAAATTCCACGGGGCTCAGAAATGCAAGCCTCATTGACTACCAGAGACATGTGCTCGAGGTTCATCCTTGTGCAAACTGCACATCAGCCAGCTTCAGCAAGGCAGCAGGAGGCTGTTGGGACAGGGCATGCCCACAGGTTTCAGCAGGAGAGTGGAAAAGTCAGGTCATGACCATTTTAATGGATCAGCTTTAGTGGAACAGGGTAGAGGATTGTGACTGCATGCACCTGCCCATGTTTGCAAGGTAAAGGGAGAGTGTAAGAAATGGTGTCCAGCACCTCCAGCCTTGGAGAGTGTTCCAGCAGGCCCCTGCCCCTCTGAAAGATGCTTTAAGATTAGCAAAAAAAAAAAAAAAAAAAAAATCCCTTTCACATATGGTCTAGGCACTTTTCAAAACTGTTGCTCTTTTGCTAGATTCCAAGGTGAATGTATCTATGTGCAAGCCCTTTAAGAATGGGATCTCAGTTCCCTATAGTTCTGTGGGTCTCCTGGACATAAGCCCTATTGGTTTTCAAAGTCAGAACCTTGGGGGCTTCTCTCTCTGGTGCAAGTACCAAGATTTGGGGTACCTGTTGTGGTACACAACCTCTCACTCAAGGTCAAGTTCCATAATTGTGAAATGACTCCAGACTGTTGGTTATAGTGCTGGGGGAAAGGTTTGGATAAAACTGTGTATCTGTGTCTCCTACCTGTCTTGATGTGATCCTTTTATCTTTGGTTGTGGAGGGAATTGTCTCATATGTAGCTGTATATTTGATGTGTCTGTGAGGAGGTTAATTAAGGCTCTTCTAAGCGACCATCTTGAAATTCTCAATTTAACATATTCAGTTATATGAGTTTGTGTAGAGAATTCCTATTCATTCTCTTATTTCATTTTTAAATGGCTTTTTTAATGTTTATTTTTGAGAGAGAGAGAGACAGAGAGAGAATGTGAGTGGGGAAGGGGCAGAGTGAGGGAGACACAGAATCTGAAGCAGGCTCCAGACTCTGAGCTGTCAGCACAGAGCCTGATGTGGGCCTCAAACTCATGGACCTCAAAATCATGACCTGAGGCAAAGTCAGATGCTTAACTGACTGAGCCACCCAGGTGCCCCTATCTTAGTTTGCTTTAAAACAAACTATACTATGAATTTTGTGTTGTTCCTTTGTTTTGTACAACATCAAAGGATTACCTTCAATTATTTATATATTTGTGTACTGAATTGCTCATTCTTACAATAACTTTAACACATTCCTGGGATGTAGTTAGCCTCAAAGACAAAGAAAAACATTTTAAATAAGTCTTAATATGTCAAGTAGAAGAGTAAGTCGGAAACAACAGTATATCCAAGACATGAGGACTAATCAAATTGAGTTCTGTCTTTGTCTCTTTATTGTAAGGTACATTATTTCAGGAAATCTGGAAGCAGCAAGTGAAAGTGAAGAAAACTCACAAATTGGTGCCCATTGTTAAGTTTATAGAGTGACACAAAGAACATGGATCGTCTGATTTTTTTTTTGTAAAATTCTAGCTCACTAACTTGGGCTGACTCAATAACAGGTGTGAGATTGGGCATGATTTGATCCTGGGTTTTTGTCATTTATCATTTGTCACAGGTCCATTTTGAAGCATCTGTTTGCTTGTCAGCAAGTAATTTGCTATTTTTCAAAAGCATTAGGAGTATTTGACACTAATCCTGGGTTGCCTGTAAATGCCTTTGCATTTATTAGAAACATAGTTCATTCTACATGTTTTTATTTTCAATATATCTATGGAGTCCTACAAGAAGGTCAAGATCAATTTAGAGAATTGATCCCAGCAACTAAAGTAACTAAAGTAACTAAATTGAACCTTAAGGAGATAAGTAGATTCATATAAATACACGCTCAGTAGTTGACTCAGTGATAGCATATCATTCCATATATTGCATTAAGGACTTAATTCTGAGGTCAGAAGATTACACACCAACACTTTCATTTACTAGCCATGATCTGGGAACTACTATTTAACCTCTGGGTCACTCACTTTCCTCTTCTTCAAGTGGGTTTCTAGTAGCATCTACTTAGGAAGTAGTTGTGAGGATAAAATGTGATAGATGAGATACGTATACACATAGTACCTAACAGATAGTTGCTGTTGTTTTGCTTCTCTAATTCTTGCTTTAAAGAGGCCACTTTAATGACATACCCATGACTGTCTTTTGGGTATAGGCATTTCCAGTCCTGAGGCATATTAATTTTTTTCTACTGGGTCCTGCTATAGAATTCCCTAAGCCTGGAAAACCCAACTCCTGTGAAAGGCAAGTGGAGAATTGTCCTTGACAGGTTCTTATACTTCATCTGTTATTGATAATCCTGAAAACTGTGACCCTAATAGCCTGGTGAGGCCCAGTGTATCTGCCATTTGCTCCCCAAACACAGATTCTTTCTTCAGTATTTAACTTCTCTCTGGTATTCTCCTGTACTTCCAGGAAGGTTGAATTGACTTTTTAAAATAGCTGTACTTTCATTTTAAATTAAATCCTTTCCTTCACATGCAGGTATAGTATTGTTTCCTGGAATGTTTTGCTTTTCTTCTTTTAAATTTTTCTCTCTCTTCTTTCTCAGCCATTTATTCATCTAATATTCTGCTATAGATTTTGTCTAGTGAGTTGTATGGAATCTGTGGTCTTTTAACCATGGGAATCTTTTCAATCCTTACATTTAAGAAAAAAAAAATAGAACAAAGCTCAAGACACTTAGACATATGAAATTAAATATAACAACAATATCCTAAAATAAAATTGTGAACTTGCTCAGAAGTAAAAGGTAACATCAGCATCCTAAAACAAAAGACAATTTAAATATGAAGATCATAAACTGGATACGGAAGGAAAAAAGAAAAAGTTTTCAGCTGTACAAAGAAGATAATTGGGACTTAGCCCTTTTACTAAGCCAGCCTAAAGTTCTATTCTTTCTGTGAAAAGATAAAATAGAAAAGAAATGGTAAAAACTGTCCACTAACAAATTGAGACAGCATGGAATCTCATCCAGCCCATCCTTGGTGCAGGATGGAGTTCTCTCTTTCTGGGACTGAATATTAATCTCTGCTCCTGTACGGCATTTCTTTCATTCCCTTCTTCTTCAGGGCTGCATTGTTAGGAGCTTCATTTCTGTCTCGATTACTTCCAGTCACACATACATACAATTTAGAGTTTATGTTTTTACCATCTCCTAGCCTAGCTCTAGAAATGTCATTCTATCTTTCTGAATATGTTCTCGGATGAAAGGTAGGAAGAAACAAAACTAAGTTACTGACATGTACCTCCCAGACTAAGACACCAAACCAGCATCTTCAGTGATCACTCACCCAGCCTCATGTATACCCAGAAATCAAATTCCTCTCTAATCTTACTTGCATTTCCTTCCTGATACCTTAGCACTCTGTCCTTCTTCAGACTGTGTGTGTGTTTGTGTGTGTGTGTGTAATTTTTTGGAGGGGTCTGGTTTTGTTATCCCCCAACCACATTTTGAGGTTTCTTTTAGCTCCATATTTGGAAGACGAATCAGCACCTTGGATTATCTTCCAACATCACAACCTACACCAGAAGCCCAGGGTCCCACTTGTCAGAGAAGAGACTTGGGGGACTAAACCTTTATAAAGTGATCGAAACATTGTTGCTTAGAATATCTAAAATCAACTCCTGCCAGATATACCTCATTTCACTTATCAATAATAGTAGTAGAATATCATTTACCAGGGCTCCCTAACCACTCCAGTTCTGAAAAGAAATGACAAGAGTTGTGCGGTGTGCCGCCATGCACTCTGGGGTGAGTTGACTTCCATCCACCACACCTTTTCCCTTGGGGTACATAGGAAATAAACAGAAAAAAGTTTGGAGAAACTCTGTCACAGAATAAAATAATCTGCAGTTCAGGGAGAAGTTTGCATATTAGTCATGCAAGAGATTGTTATAATTAATTAGTATATTCCAAGTGTTTTGAATAAGTGACCTAAGATCATGTTTTAAAACTTTGACTTCATTTTTATTTCTATGAACAAACAATTCATAAAAGAAAAAAATACATTTTTATAAGAATTGGGAGGTTAGGGTGAGGTAGTCTCACAAAAAGAGATTTTTTTAATATCTCTGAGAATAAAACTTAGAAAATAATTTGCACTGAGAATCAAACAAGTTAGAATATAGTTATGTAAATTATGGCACTTAGTATACATTTGCTAATCACTAAGACATTGGAAAGTTCACTGTCTCATAGAATTCCCATGCTAATGAGGGAGAATGGAAAATGTTCAAATAAACAATACAACATACAGAAAGTACCCAGTAATAATATCTACTCTGCCCATCATATTCCTCAAAATTTATTTTATCAACTGAGAACATTTTATATTTTCCCATTAATAGTGTTTTCTATCAGTTATTTTTCTGCTTGTTTTAAATTTTGGTCTTTTTGTTGGCTGAATGAGTTGATTTTATGTGACAACCCTTAGAACGAGAGAAATTTTATTTCTAGCTTATATCCAAAGTAGTTATTTTTTGTTCTGATAGATAGTTTTTGGTTTATTTTCATTCTTTTCTCTGCTTTTTTTTAAAGATTAGTTTTAGGTGTTCAAGCCCTGTTTCTCAAATCTATTTGCTAGAAAGAACCATCTTATCTCTTGTATACCTAATTCAAGATAAGCAAAGAACCAATTTCCAGAGGTTTTCCCTGGAAAAGCCCTGAATTGGCCCTTGAAAAACCCATCTAATTTTATAAGTTCCAGCTTTCCTGAGAGAAGGAGACAGAGTTGTTTGCAGCTAACTCTTAGAATATTCTCAAACTGATCACATGCAAATATAGAAATGGGATTCATAGTGATTTGTTCTTTGGCAAGGAACTGACAACACAAGAAGGAAGCCATGAATACAGGGTTACACACATATTTCTTTCACTTCTAGAAGCATGGAAGGCCCATTTTACATGATCTCCAATTACATATAAAATAACAAGTGTAAATCTAAAGTTTGATATCTTTAACAATATAGTAATTGTAAAAAGACTTGTAAATAATGTAACGGAGGCCTATTTATAAGGACCGCCTTGCTGGCTTGCAGACTCTGGAATGATTCCTAAGAAACATGGAAGCTGGAAATCTACTACAATGGACAGTTCCTCCCTTCAATTTCAGCTCACTTGTTACACACACACACACACACGCACACAGACACACACACCACAGACACACACAACAGAAATGAATACTTGCTGAAAGAAATATTATACAGACGCATGAAAGAAAAACAAAGTAGTAAAAGAATAGATTTGCATATTGAAAGAAGAAAAGATTTCTTATTTTTTAAAATTAAATGTTTTTTTATTTTTATTTAAAAAAATTTTTTAATGTGTTTTAAAATTTATTTCTGAGACAGATAGAGACAGTGTGAGCAGGGGAGGGTCAGAGAGAGATGGAGACACAAAATCTGAAACAGGCTCCAGACTCTGAGCTGGCTGTCAGCGCAGATGCAAGGCTCGAATCCACGAACCATTAGATCATGACCTGAACCGAAGTTGGAGGCTTAACTGACTGAAGTGCCCATTGAGACAAAGACATAGTGCAAACGGGGGAGGAGCAGAGAGAGAGGGAGACACAGAATCCGAAGCAGGCTCCAGATTCTCAGCTGACAGCAGAGAGCTCAATGCACGGGTAGAACTCACCAACTGTGAGATCATGACCTGAGCCAGAAGTCTGATGCTTAACCTACTGCGAGCCACCCAGGTACCCCAATGTTTTATCTTTTTTAATGTTAATTAATTAATTTATTTATTTGAGACACAGAGAAAGAGAGAGACAGAGTGTGAGTGGAGGAATGGCAGAGAGGGACATGCAGAATTCTTTATTTTTTTATTTTTTTAAATTTCTTTTTAATGTTTTATTCATTTCTAGGAGGGAGAGAGAGACAGCGTGAGCAAGGGAGGGTCAGAGAGAGAGGGAGACACAGACTCTGAAACAGGTTCCAGGCTCTGAGCTGGCAGTCAGCACAGAGCCCGATGTGGGGCTCGAACCCATGAATCGCGAGATCATGATCTAAGCGAAAGTCGGACGCTTAACCGACTAAGCCACCCGGGCGTCCCGGGACATACAGAATTCAAAGCAGGTTCCAGGCTCCTAGGTGTCAGCACAGAGACTAGGAGGGGCTCAGACTCACGGACTGTGAGATCATGATGAGCCAAAGTTGAACACTTAACCAACTGAACCACCCAGGCGCCCCTGAAAAGCAGATCTGTTTTAAATGTATTCTTATGTTCAGTATTTTAAATGAACTTTTAGTGCTTTCAAATAAAATCAGTATATATTTGTTGTAGAAATTTAAATAATGCAGAAAACCTCACAGAAGAAATTAGTCAGTCTTTAATCAAAACATGAAGTGTGAATTGGGATATTTGTCTCCTGTGTGCGCATGTGCACATGTATAAACACAGGAATATGAATGTAAATTAGAAATTGCCAAATCTACCAATGCATTAGAGGCATTTCTCATGTTCATTCGTGTCTACCAATTTATCTTACAGATAATCCTATTTCCAAGCACTTTTCTATTGCCAAACTTTAAATCTTTCTAATACTTGCCCTATCTAAATAATTATGTAGTAATTATGTTTGTATATTTATGGTTAGCATAAAAGAGAAATTTCCTAAATGTAGAATAAGTGGAAATAATAATGTTTAAAAATTGTGCTTAAGGTAAACCGCCAAATTTATTTCAAGGAATCTAGAAATATTACCCAGTTTTGCACAACATCAGCAAGGGAACTGATGATTTCTCCCTGAACTTGCTATTATTGAAACTTATGACTTTTTTCATTTTTCAAGTTGGACTGAGATATCTTTTGAAATCTGTACATCTATTTATAATTTGTCTGTTAATACTTTGCGCCCAAATGTATTGGTTTCTTTGTCTTTTGTTTTTTTGATTATTAATTCTCTTTACAATTAGGTGAATTAAGCAAGATATGCATATATGAACTAAATGCTCAGTTTATGCTTGCTTTTACATTCAGTCTTTAAATATGCTGTTGTTTAATGTGCGCCTTGAAATATTAATGTGGCCAAATGCTGCAAAATTTTCTTTTAAGCATTGTGCAAAAAGTTTCCCCTGCTATATAAACACATAACTATAATTTTTGGTTAATTTTCCAATTACACTGTTATTCTTTTAAATTTTTTTTAATTTTAGTCACCAGGTGCTCATCATGATGAGAATGCTTCTTAATCCCCATTATCTATTAACCCAATTCCTACCCATCCCTGTCTGGGTACCATCAGTTTGTTCTCTATAGTTAAGAATCTGATTCTTGGTTTGTCTGTCTCTTTTTTTCCCTCCTTTACTCATTTGTTTTGTTTCTTAAATTCCACATATGAGTAAAATCATATGGTATTTATTTTTTCTCTGATGGTTTTATTTCACTTGGCATTATACTCTCTAGCTGTATCCACATTATTGTAAATGGCAAGATTTCATTCCTTTTATGTCTGAGTTATATTCCATTGAGTATATATAGCATATCTTCCTCATCCATTGATCAGTTGATGGACACTTGGGCTGCTGCCATATCTTGGCTATTGTAAATAATGCAGCTATAAACAGGGGTGCATGTATCTCTTTGAATTAGCGTTTTTATATTTTTGTGGCAAATACCCAGTAGTGTCTTTGCTGGATCATACGGTAGTTCTATTTTTAACTTTTTGAGGAAACTCAAATCCTGTTTTCCACAGTGACTATACCAGTCTGCATTTCCATTAACAGTGCAAGAGTCTCTACATTCTTGCCAATAGCTGTTCTTTTTTGTGTTTTTTATTTTAGCCATTCTGATAGATGTGACGTGATAGCTCATTGTAGTTTAGATTTGCATTTCCCTGATGATAAGCGAGGAAGAACACCTGTTTTTGTCTGTTGCCCATCTCTATGTCTTCTTTGGACAAATGTCTCTTCATGTCTTCTTCCTAGTTTTCCCTGGATTATTTGTTCTTAGAGTGTTGAGTTTGATGCATTCTTTATATATTTTGGGTGGTAATTCTTTATTAGATATGTCATTTACAAATGTCTTCTCCCATTCTGTATGCTGCCTTTTACTCTTGTTGATTATTTCCTTCAGTGTCCACGGGTTTTTATTTTGAGGAAGTCCCAATAGTTTATTTTTTGCTTTGTTTCCCTTGCCCCAGGGGACTTATCTAGAAAAAGATACAATGGTCAATGTCAGAGAATACAGTATTGTTCTTTTACATTTAAAATGTTTGTGGGGGGCGCCTGAGTGGCTTAGTTGGTTAAGCATCTGACTTTTGCCTTACGTCATGATCTCGCGGTTCATGAGGTCGAGCCCCGCGTCGGGCTCTGTGCTGACTGCCAGTTCAGAGCCTGGAGCCTGTTTCAGTCTGTGACTCCCTCTCTCTCTGACCCTCCCCTGCTCTCTCTCTCTCTCCTAGAAATAAAGAAAAAACATTTAAAAAAATAAAAAAAAAAATATTTGTGGGTGCCTTGGTAGCTCAGTTGGTTGAACGTCTGACTCTTGATTTCAGCTCAGGTCATTATCTCCTGGTCACGGAATTGAGCCCCATGTTAAGCTCTGCACTGAACATAGAGCCTTGGGATTTTCCTCTCTCTAACTCAAAACAAATACATAAACATTAAAAAATATATGTTCTTCACAATGTAATATAATTTAATATGCTTTTATATTTAGATCATACAAATCCTTTGTTACTGCTGTTCACTTTTATAATTTTATTGACAATATCATCTGGCCTAGTTAGAGCAAGATATTGGGATTTTTAATTAGAATACATGAAATTAAGATATTAATCTATGGAGAACTCGTATATTATAGAGGTTTCTTAAAACAATGTATCACAATGACTTACAAACCAGAAAATAGGTATCAAATATCAACAAAAACCCTTTGACATCTGTACAGATACTCTGATTTTTGCTCTTTTACTTTGACCTACCCTTATAATGAACACCAGTACTAATATTGTCTAACATACCTATACTAGACAGTGTAAAATTTGGAAAAAGTAATATATAGATTTATAGATTACTTCTTATTAGGTTTGATCATCTTAATATAAAAAAAGATGTAGATGTCATGTTTCACTACTAACAAAGTCTAAGTCTCAGCTTTTGATTTTTTTGTTTTGTTTTGTGTTTTTTTTTTCAATATTTGTCTGAACATGAGGCATCTTCAATCAATCTTTATTCCCCACAATTCAACAGCATATTATTATATTTTTATTATAAATAATATTAAGGGTCAATCTTTCAGGATCTGCCTGACAATTTTATGTGCTCATTCTTAGCCTCATTGTAGGCAAATTAAGTTTCTATTATACCCCACTAACTTAATTGGACTTCTACCATATGGACTTCTGCCATATTTTTCAGTCTTACCATCTTCTTTCTTCAACTAGAATTTGAATTGTGGAATGCTAAAGGTTTTTGCTCTCCCCCTTCACATTTTTGTTTTCAGTGATCTTATGCAATCTCAAGATTTCATATGCTTCTATCTTTCTAGTTTATTTCCCAAGCCCTGAACTACACCCTGCTCAGAGGTACATAATGCTATACTATTTTAAGAAACTATTGGATTATGCCTACCATATGTTTTCAGGGATTCTAAAAACTCTATATTCTTAATATTGGCTTCTGAGTCTTCCCATATTATATTTAGCATGCTTGCTCTTGGGAATGTATTAACTTAATAAAAAAATTGTTTTGTGCTCTGTAGAAATATAAGTACTGATATAAGGTACTTATCTGATAAATTAGGCTAGTGTATTTTTGATAAATAAGTAGCTTTCCAGGAAATATGGATTAGTAAAATTTACTTAAGAGAAGGATAAGACATGAAAATAACATTTAATTATGGAATAAAGATTTACCAAAAACACTTTTTCCAAATAACTTTCTGATGTTGACTTTAAAACATTTCTTTAATATTGAATTATGATGTATTAAACTATCCATGTTATTTTACCTACTTGAATCCATGATTGATGTGAAAGAGATCTAACTGGAGAAATAGGCATGGAAAAGATTACAAAGGGCATTTTGAGCAATGCCAAGGAGATGAACCATTATTTTGAGAGAATTAAGAAGCAATGAAAATTATTTAGTATCAGAAGGATACAGCAGGTTTGCATTTTACAAAGTCTCTCCCCCCACGTTAAATTGGATAGTGGACTAATATAAAAAAAATAAAGATCTTTTCAGGTGGGAGTTAGAATTGGTCTATACATTGGCATTTGGGCAGATAAGGAGAATTCTAATTTCAGAAAAAATAATATATGCCATTTAATAAGGGTAACTTTTTAAGGTGTTTTACCTGCATTATCTCATTTAGTCCACCAGAATGAGTGCTATTACTAGTATTCCCAATTCCTAGATGAGCAGAGGGAAGCAGAAACATTTAGGTCATATTTCCCAAAGCACATAATTATTTGCTAGTGGATACAGGATTTTTATCTGATCAACTTACCCCTGAGACATAAGTGTGATAGTAATACAATTATATTTTTCATATATATCTAGGCCGGAGGAGTAAAAGGATATGCAAGGAAGAGGTGTAAGAGTGGATAATGTTTAATCATTGAGAAGTTCTAGTTGAGCACTTTTGTCATATCAACATAGTCTAGAATTGCAAGCTAATGCTTCTTAGGAGATGGTGGAGCAAATCTTCAAATAATGGAATTTAGTAAGAGGAGATGTATTACATTTTCAATGTTTATTTATTTAATTTTGAGAGAAAGAGAGCACAAGTAGGAGACGGGAAAGAGAGACACACACACAGAATCTGAAGCAGAATATAGGCTCTAAGCTGTTAGTGCATAGCCCGAGATGGGTTTGAACCTACAAACCATAAGATCATGGCCTGAGCCAAAGTCAGACACTTAATTGACTGAGCCACCCAGGTCGCTCACACTATATTTTCGATTGTGGATCTTTGGTTATTCAAGGGAAGAGCCCATCAGGCTATTAGGTATACTACTCTGAATTAGGAGGCTCATCCAGAGTATGTCATTTAGGGAGGTGTTATCATATAAAGTGACAGCTGATTTTGCAGGTATGGATGAATTTTCATGAGAAAAAAATTAGTCTTATATTTAAAAATAACCCCAAATAACTTCCTGTCAAAGAGAATCATGTAAAGGGAATTGTAAGAAAATAACCCATGAGGTATAACATTATGAAATAACTGAAAGATGCTGATAAATAAGATGAGAAAGAATCAAGAAGGATGTGCCACAGAATGGTTGAGAGGACTATTCCAAGACCAGAACTAAAAAATATACATTAAAGATGGAAAATAAAAAATATGTCCTCATCTTAGCAACATAAATTCAAAGGAAAACAAAAACACAAACAAGAAAAGCCATTTAAACAATAAAAGAAAGAAATAATAAGAGAAGTCAAATTGTCTCTATTTGCAGATGACATGAATCTATAAATAGAAAAGCATAAAAATTGTTAAAACTAATAAGTGAAAATGAAAGATACAGAAGAAAAAATCATCTTACAAATATCAGTTGTATTCTGTGAACTGACAACAAACTATCTGAAAGGAAATCTAGAAAATAACCTCATTTATAATAGCACCAAAAACAATAAAATGCTGAGTAATAAACTTAACTATAGAAATGAAAAGTATAAAACTATGTCTTGAACATTACAAAATGTTAATGAAAAGAATTAAGGAAGACACAAATAAGTGAAAAACATTCAAATTTATGGATTGGAAGACTACATACTGTTGAAAAATTCATATTGCTAAAAATGATCTATGGATTCAGTACAATATTGGCCAAATGGGATCCCAACAGCATTCTTCCCAGGAATAGAAGAAGCAGTTCACAATTCATATGAAACTACAAAAGACCTCGAATAGTTGCAACAATCTTGAGGGGGGAAAAAAAACAGAGCTGGAAGCCTTATACTTTCTGACTCCAAAGCTATAGTAATCGAAACAATATGGCATTGGAATAAAGAAAACCATATAGACCAATGAAACAGTATAGAGCCCAGAAATTCATGCATATATGATAAATTCATCTTAACAATAATTTCTTGGATACAACATCCAAAGCATAGAGGACAAAACCAAAAATAAACAGGTAGGACTATACTGATTTTTTTAAATATTTAAAAAATTATTTTAGAGAGAGAGAAAGCAAGGGGAGGAGGCAGAGAGGGGAACAGAGGATCTGAAGTGCACTCTGTGCTGACAGCAGAGAGACTGACTCATGGCTCAAACTACAAACCATGAGATCATGACCTGAGCCAAAGTTGGACACTTAACAAAGTGAGCCACCCAGGTGCCCCAGGACTATATTAAACTAAAAACTTCTGCATAACAAAATTGTGGTGACCCCCTCAGAACAAAGTAACTCATAAGATGTAGTTATGCAGGAAAAACCATACACAAAACTATATAATGATTAATAAATGATTTATACAGCTCTCAGAAAGTATGCATTGTAATGTCTCTCTGGGAAAGCGATTGATTTATGACACAGGAGCCAAACAGTCAGGAACTCCTGGCCTGCCCTGGGCAGAACGCTGCTGCTTCTTTCGTGTCCACTTCTCCACTTCCTCAGAGACCAACTGTTCAGATGAAACTTATTGATTATACCTGATCAACCATAACTTACCTGCCTGGGAAAGTTCTGTCTTTCTCATGAAATCGTATTCTGATCACTAAAAACAATCCTGGCATTGATTAACTATCTTATTCTCAATAAATATGGGACTGCAGAGTTGTTCTGGGTGACAGTCCTTCCAAACTGTTGTCCCCTGCTCCCTTTCTCTTTTACAGCTGACTTGTTTGTGCTTAATTCTTCTCCCCTGTGTCATTACGGAAAGTGGCACAAAAGAAACAATAGAGTGAGAGACAACATGGAATGGGGAAAAATATTGGTGAACCATATGTCTGACAAAGGATAATCTCCAAGAATCCCTACAACTCAATAGCAATATCACAATTAAAAATTGAATAAGGACTTGAATAAACATTTCTCCAAATAAGACATATAAGTAGTCAACAGTTATATGAAAAAAAGCTCTTCACTAATCAAGGAAACACAAATAAAAATTACAATAAGATTTTCTCTAATACCTATCAGGCTATCTGTTATTTAAAAACAAACAAACAAACAAACAAAACAACCACCAAATGTTTGCTAGAATAACTAGAATCCATGTTCTCTAGATTGGAACCCTTTAACTGCACAATTCTCTAAATTGTACACTATTAATGAGGATGCAAAATGGTGTAGTTGCTATAGAAAACAGTATGAAGATTCTTCAAAAACTTAAAATAGAACAGCCATATGATCCAGCAATCTTTGGTAGTATTTATCCAGCAGAATTTAAATCAGGATCTCAGATATCTTAGCACTCTCATATTCACTGCAGCACTATTCACAATGCTCCAGAGGTGGGAATAGCCTAAATGTCTAATAACAGACCACAAATGAATAAATAAATGTTATCTATCTATCATCTATCTATCTATCATCTATCTCTACTTATATATAGATACACACACAGAATACAATTCAATCTTTAAAAAGGAAAAGACATTTTGCAATATATAGCAGCAAAAAAGAATCTTGAAGACATTATGGTAAGTGAAATAAACCATTTACAATAAAACAAATAGAGCATAATTCCACTGATAGGAAATATCTAAAATAGTCACATTTATAGAATCAAACCATGGAATGCTGCTTCCCAGAGTTTGTGGATGACAGGGAAATGGAAAGTTACTGATCACAGGTATAAAGATTCTGTTAAGCAATCTGAGTAAATTCTAGGGATCCGTACCACATTGTACCAATATTTGATAGTAATGTATTGTGCCCTTAATTTAATAGAGAGATATCATGTTAAGTGTATTACCAAAATTAAAAAAAAAACTAATAAAATGAAACAAATAAAATAAAATAAAATAAAGTAAAATGAAATAAATCATACTGGCAAAAAAGTGTGAAAGCAAGGGTCTGTGTAAAACCAGCTAACAAATATTACCCCCCAGATGTAACAGAAAAATGTTGTATATAAATAGGTTTAAGACTATGGATTACTGGAGATGACTTATTCATGTAAAGCCTAGATGTGTAAAACAAGGAAATTGTTGCGTTAATGCAGATAAGATTCAAATAGAAAGGCAGATATGTTTAAGAGTTATTTTAGGAACAAAAGCAGGGTGCCTATAGATTTCATGTATTTATTATGTTCAAAAATTTGAAAGTCATAATTAAATATATTTAACAAAGTCCAGAAAAAAATAAGAAGAAAAAAAAAATGGAGATAGGAAACCAACTTAAATTTTCTTTCTAGTAATTGTTAAAGAAAGAAGCAAGTTAGTGACATGGGTTGGAGGGACCAAGATCATGGGAAGAGTTTTGGGTTTATTTATGTCTATGTTTTGTTCTAAAAGAAAAGAGGAAAATATTAAGAGTTGGTTTTGCTAGCTGATTTTATGAGCTGGATCCTGTGATATTTCAAGTACCAGCACCTAAAGTCATTTTATTGTCCTTTCTTGTTGATACATTATTATTTGTAACACATTTCTCAGGTTCATAATATGTGTTGGGTTGGTTTTTAACTGCTCCCAATCCATTTAATGTGAGAACATCATACACACAAGCAACAACAACAAAAGCAAGCAAAGAAGCTAAAAGCTACCATACAGTGTTTTACACACGAATTTATATACCAAATTGCGTATTAGTTTGATTGATTCACTCATTTATTCTACAAATATTCATTGGGTTCTTAGTGTGCCTATATTATTCTAGCTGCCAATAAACCTGTTCTAAAAAAAATGCCAACATTCAACTTTCTTACTTTTATATTTGAGTAGGAGAATAGACAATGAAGAAACGATGGATAAAGATAAAAACCCTTTAAGAGGGTCAGTACAGAGTGATGGGGGGGGTACTTTGTTGAGGGTTAAGAGCAGGTGCCCATAGGCACGGTGCTGGCTACTGCAAACAAAAGGTCAGCATGGTCAAGAATCAGAGAGGTTCACAGAGAAAGCCCAGATGAGTGTGAGGTGAGTGTGTAAGAACAGTGAGGTATTATAAGCATAGGGGCTGAAGGGTGAGCCAGGGAACACTCATTCCAGGCTAAGCCTCACTGCCAGTACAGGGGACTTGTCTTTTATTCTAGCTGTGATGGACTACAAAAATAGTGCAAATCAGAAGAAAGGTTTTATAATTAGATATCTTATTTGATTCTGGGGATTCTATGGATTTAAATTAGATGTCTGACTTTTTAATAGGCATAGTTTTATGTTCTTGTAAATGAGAAAGTTAACAAGGAGTATTCTAAGCACAAATAATAATTTAAAACCTGACTTATTTTTTTGTTAACTTACGGAAATTGAAATAGAGTTGTATTACTTTGGGTGGAAATATGGATCCTCCTATTTCTATTTACCACTTTGCTTCCACATCAGCTCTTTGAATCCCCTAAGTAAGAGATTGGTGTCAACTCTTAACAAAATTAGAGTCTTCCACAGCATAACTAGAGCTCAGTCAGTTTTTTGAGTACTGTCACTGGAAGTGGTTTAAAAATACGTTCAAAGAAGAAGAGTTATTTTGCTATCTTTATTTCCTTTAGTCTTCAGAAGACTTTATATAACTAAAGAATAACACAAAGCTTACAAGAAATTCAAGAGAATATTGGATTTAGCAAGATGAAAGTCTCCCTTAGATTCCAAAAGCTTGAAAAGCTTAGTTTTTACTTTTATTGTGACTATATTAGGATACAGAATCACCAAGTACTGATTTTTATCCTAAGATGAAATTTAATTTTTGTTGTTGTTGTGACTAACACTCTTTGCAAAGCATTTTATGATATACAGTGCAAGAGTTTCTATATAAAAATAAATGGCATTGCATTATGGATACATTTTCTTTTGATGTATTATATAGAACTTCTACGATGTCCCAATGAATAGCAGATGAGTTATGTCTCATAACAAATAGGTGAGGGTCTATTCTCTCTTTCACTAAACACATAACTTCTGTTAATCTTAATATAAGTCATATTTACAATGTAGATCTTTAAAATACATTAATCAATGTGAAATAATATGCAGCAAAAATTTACTCTTGGTGAGAAAAGTATTTGGGGCAATATAAGAGACAAGCAATGAGAATGGACTCTTGTAGTTATTTTATGCCAGTGTGTGTGTGTGTGTGTGTGTGTGTGTGTGACTGTTCTAAAAAGCCGAAGTTAGAACTGAATTATTTTCTTTGAAGAACAGCAGAAGCCACGTTAATAATTTATCCTTCTCTACAATTCATCTCAAATATACAACTCGCATGAATAGCTTTGAACAGATTTGGGACTTAACAGATGCTATAGTCCACTTTAACTTCTTAGAAAGGTGTAAGTAACTTTGATCCCCACTAAAATTGTCTGAGGCACTTTTCATGTCATAGACAAATTCTGATGGGATGGAATGTAGAAGTACCTGTTTGTATTAACTTATTTTCCTTACTGTCTTATCATATTACCTGAAATTCTCTTTATTAAAATATATATTCTTTGTTTTTTTTTTTTAATCTAAGCAGTGTTCCTCTAGAAGTCTCCTATACCGTAAGGTTAATGTAAAGTCTTTTTAAAATTTTTAAATGTTTTATTTATTTCTGAGAGAGAGAGAGACAGCATGAGCAGGGGAGGGCCAGAGAGAGAAGGAGACAGAATCTGAAGCAGGCTCCAGGCTCTGAGCTAGCTGTCAGCACAGAACCTGACGCGGGGCTTGAACCCATGAACTGTGAGATCATGACCTGAGCCGAAGTTGGACGCTCAACCAACTGAGCCACCCAGGTGCCTCAGATTAATGTAAAATCTTAAGTCATTATCTAATCTGCTGTATGGTATTGCATATAAAAATGAAAAGCAGAAATTAAGAATTGACCCCAACACACACAGTGGAACTCAGAAAAATTGCACTGTGGTATGAGAAGAAAGGTTGGATCGTGAAGATAACAGCAGGGTGAGGAAAAAAAGGGGGTAAGGAGAGGATCCAAGTGAGACATTGCAATTACACTTGTAGTCAATGAAGGACTAATATTATATTTTTATATTTCCTATTCACACAGAACATGATAACTCTGAGTAAGTATAGCATTTGGTGTATTTGTCAGCATATGTGTTGGAACATTGGTGCCACAATTTGCTTGTCTCGTATCCTCAATCTTTTCCATCTGAAGAAATGTTTGGTCATACAACTATTTGCCCTTAATCTTCAGATAGGAGTCAATGAACTGTTGAAAATGAACTGGTAGATTAGTCCAAGCCAAGTCTTCAAAATGGGATTTATGGACCTCTAAGTATAGATGAAAACTTCTCAAGGGCAAAACTCATTTTAGAACAGGACTTTTTGATCTCAGCCCTATTGGAGTTTCAGGCTGCATTATTCTTTGTTGAAGGGTGCTGTGTTGTACACTGGATATTTAGCAACAGACTGGTCTCTAGTCTCTACCCTCTAGACTCCACCCCAAGCTCTTACACACAAAAATGTCTCCCTATATTTCCAAATGTCCCCCAGGAGGGAGACAAATTTTCTCCTATCTGGAATCACTGTTTTAGGAAAACCAATATCTAGGTGCCCTACTTCTTCCATGAACTCTTTTACTATAACTATAACTCTTTTACTTTTACTATAAAAGATATGGCCAAAAACTGGTTGGTAACAAAACATCCTTTAACAAGGCAACACAAATCCACAATTGAGCTTCATGACTCAAATATATTTCTGAAAATTCTGAAACTTAATATTAGAAAGTATATTTTGACCTATGTCAAGAAATTCCAAATTATAAGATGAAAGGCAGAAATAATGACCATTTTTATTTACCAAAGTCACTTTTTTCATTTGGTCTTACTGAAAAAAAAAAAAAAAGAGAGAGGAAGTAAGGGAAATAAGACATTGTTCCTCTGAGATCAAAGCAGGAAAACTGTTATTAAATATATTGAAATTCATGGTACGTTGTTTGATCATGAAGATAAATATTAACAGAAGCCAGACGTAATCTATCTAGTTTTCAAAGTTGTATTTTAGAAGTGATTGTTTTTTCATTGCAGTGAGGCAAACAATCTTCCAAAATTCCCTTAGGGAGATCGTCAAGCAAAATTTAAGGATGATTTGAATTTTGCTTATGAGGAATCTTAGCTACTTTGAATATGGAACAAATATACACAAGAGTTTAAAAAAATCATGCAATCAAATTAGGTGATACAATTCACAAATTTAATCATCAAATTTCATTGTGTGCTTTCTTCATATCTTATTCCCAAGAATTTTTTTCTCTAAACTTATGTATTCTTAAATTATATACAATGGTGACCAGTTAATATAACATTACTCTGAGTTTGAAAATTATTTCCAGAATCTATTTAGTAGAACATTTAAATTTGAATGTCAAATTTAAAGATGGGTTAGAAATCACAGTTCTTGTGGTGCCTGGGTGGTCTGGTTGCTTGTGTCTGACTCTTGATTTTGGCTCAGGTCATGATCTCACAGTTTGTGAGTTTGAGCCCTGTGTCGTCTGGCTCTGTCCTGATAGTATGGAGCCTGCTTGGGATTCTCTCTCTCTCTCTCTCTCTCTCTCAACATAAATACTTTCATAAAGAAATTACTATTCTTTTGGGGGGTCAATTACTCAAGCATGCACTTTTTAAATGTTAGAGGATATATACTACTATTTTCTTGTATACTCAACCTCAATTTGAAACTGCTTTCAAAGTATTGCAAAATGTAAATGAGTTATGCTTCCCAGACTTCCCAAGAACAAGACATATTTAAACTTGAATTTGAATTTCTTTGATACAGTTTAAAAGAATGTTTTCTTCTTAAGCAAAATCATCAATTAGTAAGCTTACTTTTCATTTTTGGATCTTCTAAGAAAGATGACAGAAAAGCAAGGACGAGTAGATTTTTGAAAAAAAAAAAAAGTGGCTTAACAGTGAAGTCATTTTTTAAAATTTGTAATAAACTTGACTATCATTTTTGTTAACTGGGTTGCAAATAAGACAAACAGGGTAAGACTGATGATTTCAGTATAACTCAGATTTCACAAGTCTGTAAAATTTGTGTATCAGTGTTCAGTACTTTAAAGCTTTATTTTTCCTTTGCATATGTGACTCTTTTCAAAATATATGATGATATTCTGAAGTTTATTAAAAGAAAAAGAAAGGATTGTGTGTGTGTGTGTGTGTGTGTGTGTGTGTGTGTGTGTGATAATACATATGAAGCCTTGTATCAAGCTGGCCTCCTAGCTATCAATTTTGCATTTATCAAACATGAATCTTTGGTTTGGATATGTTTCTAAAAATAAAGAGTACTGTGTTGAAACCAGTATCAATAATCTTAAAATAAGTATTATCTCTAAAGAGAGAATATATAGTCCTAAAAATAGATTCAAACATTAACAGTTGTGGGCCAGCTTACCTTGTGAGCATTAAAGGCAAAAAAAAAAATTACTGTTAATTCTATCACAAAAGGAATAGCCAGTATTTCTGAGCTTTGGAACAGGGAGTTTTCCATCCATCTTGATGTGTAAGTTACCTATACTGAGAAAACTTAGTAATATGCTAAAAGTGGGAATTCCCATCATTTTTATCTCTCAGAATATTTATTTTCTACTAATTAGGCAGAAAAGTTGATAGCAATTAAATGTAGTATTTTTAAAGAGGACTATATATTTATGGTCCAAAATAAATTAGAATTTATTATAAATCATAATCCTGAATCTGTAAAAAAAAAAAAGGAAGAATCATGTGTGTGCATGTATATGTGTAATGTATCTTAAAAATCTCAAAAACAGTTTTGTTATGATAAATTTTTACTAGAAATGCACTTTTCTTTTTTAGCTAAAATGATTACCCTTTTGAAATCAGGCTTAAGAGTTTGTATTCCTCTTTGTTCTGTCATGAAGAAGCTTTCTCCTTTTTTGGGAGGAGGAAATAATATACTATAATTCCTGGAAGAAAACTACTTGATAGAACTTGACTATTAATCATAATTTGAGGATTTTCTAGCAGGAGCTGAATAATTCTGACTGCTAGTCTACAGTTAATGGAAATCAGACATTCTGGAACAGTAAGCCTGTGTGAAATCCTGATGTTAGTTATACAGTATTACCATCCACATTTTCCTTTGTGACACAAAGCATTGATCCTTTAGGGGTCTGCTAATTGCCCAGCTGGAATTTTTTGGTTTCTGCATAACTGAATTTAATCATAAATCAGACCTGTTGTTGTTCTCAAGGGACTTTCAGTCTGGTTAGTATATCAGAAAGGTCAACACCAGATCTTGGTTAAGAGTCATATGAATTATGACAAAATAGCTTTTAAAAAAGCACAGGAAAAAGAAATTACTTTTAGTTTACATGAAAGAAAAGAATTGCATGGAAAGGAAGACAGAGTGTGGAGTAGGCTAAATCCGAACGGGATTTAGGGACAAAGGAAATAGCTCATAATGAAAAACATAAAAAGGATAAATTCTACACCAAGCAATAGCATGAACAAATAAATGGTAAGAAGAAATCATCCTCACATATATCAAAGAGGAAATAGAGTGAGAAAAACTTTTATTAAAAAATATATTGAGACACCTGGGTAGCTCAGTCAGATAAGCTTCCCAACTCTTGATTTCAGCTCAAGTCATGATCTCACCATTTGTGAGATCGAGCCCCACAATGGGCTCTGTGCTGACAGTGTGGAGCTTGCTTGGGATTTTCTTTCTCACCTCTCTCTCTGCCCTTCCACCCACTCATGCATGTGCTCTTGTGCTCTTTTTCTCTACAAAATAAATAAACATTAAGAAATAATAAAGTAAAATATATATTAAAATGATAATACTATAGGGTCATTGTTATAGTTAATCAAATAAATAATAGTATTTTCTATTTAAAAATAACTTATTTTCATCTTCTTGTTTTCCATTTATTTAAAAAACTCATACATTTTTATTGATAACTTTTGTGTTGGGCCATGTGAGAAAGGCTTATTACACATCAGATTTAATTTGTTTATAAATATACAGAAACATTCATGTGGCCTATATAATTTAATACACTAACAAATAAAGTAACTTATCATTAGTACCTCACATTATCTCCTGTCCTTCAAGTACCTGTTTCATACTTACTAAAGAACAACGTGACAAATATTTTATTTTAAGAAAATCAACAGGGAGTGGAATTATTATGATGTTTTGTTAATTTTTAGAAAATTATGATGAGTTTGTTTTAAGAATTTCTTTCTTTTAAAAAAAATCATATAAAAACTCCTAGGCAAATTCACTCTGTTTCTTGCTATTTGGGCATGTAGTTGCCTGCTACCATATATCATTAAAAAAACATTTTAATACACTTTTTATAAAGAGGGATTTTCTGTATGGATATGCAAGCCTAGGGGGTAGATTTGTTTTAATACCTGTTCATTGTTAAAAAGACACTTACTCTTACAATACATTTCTTTGACACAAAATAGCAGATAGGACTTCTGTTTTATCTTGGATGTAAAAGTATCTAGTGAGATATCTCTTTCAAAATAAATCACTGTAGAGCCTATCAGTCCTGAGAGAAGACAACATATGTGAGAGATCTTACATTGTTTGTAATGAGAGCTTTAAGAGGTGATTTTTTGTTCCTTGTTGATATTCCCGCTTACTAATTTGAGACATTTTTGAGATTAACTATTAAAAAATGCACAAAAATAATTATGTTTTTATGACCTTGAGTGTTCCATTTAAATGAGACAAGCTCTTTATTATTATGCATATGTGTGTGCAAGATCATATATTTATATTTCTACACCATAAGTGAGATTTGGATAGAAGAAATCAAAAAGGGAATAATAAGCCCAAGATTAAAGTATTAAAATCTAATAAAATAAATCTTCTCACATTTTGTATATGCACAGAATATTTTGAGTGCTTAAAGTCTACATTAAGCTAACCGGGATGTGTTTCCATATCAATTTATATTTTTGAATATTGATATTGGATCAGGGGAGAAACAGAACTGTATTGCTGATATATAATATCATTATTTATCCCATGTAAAGGAGATTGGTAATTATGTGGCAGTGTATGTTTAACATCCTTATGACCCCTAGTACATGACATTGTTAGATGGCAAATGGTGTAGATCTATGGTCTCTTTTATTTTCTTCTTCAAACTTTCAAATATAAATATATAGCCACAAATGTATAGATTGATTTCTGTGTATCTAGACTCTTGGAAGGCAGATCATGTCTTTCACCTTCATACTAAGACTCCCTTTAGAAAGTTTATGACATAGCTAGTACTAAATAAAAGAGCTGCTCTAGTAATTCATATCAGAGCATGAGCTGAAGAGCAAAATGCAATATTTGAATACAATGTCACATATTTATTTTTCTTTGAATAGTCCCATATTTCTAAATGTACAATTTACCAGGTAGACATACACAGGCTTAAATTGAATATATTAAAATATGTATATGAAATTATTACAAGAGAAAGACATATCAGTAGATATAGTGGGGAATGATGAACTCTTTAAGTAATGATGGTCAATCATACTTTTTTAAAAATATGAGAATAGATGTTTTGAAATACACTATTGTCATATCAGGTTTAAATATCAATTCTGGAACTCAGCATCCATTAGAAAATAGGTTACATAAGTTAGAAAACATAAGTAATTTATGTTCCAAGATAAAATCATGGAACACATATATTTTATCCAATACCGGAGTAGACTCCAACGAAATCTCAAAAATATCAACAGATTGAAATCAAATACTTTGATCTAAAAGCAATTAAATTCAAAGACATTCATTGGGGCACCTGGGTGGCTCAGTGAGTTAAGCTTGGACTTCAGCTCAGGTCATCACCCTGCATTGGGCTCTGTGCTGACAGTTCAGAGCCTGGAGCCTGCTTCGGATTCTTTGTCTCTCTCTCTCTCTACCCTTCCTCCACTTATGCTCTGTCTCTCTCTTTCAAAAATAAACATTTTAAAAAATTTATAGGCATTCACAACAAATCTATTCAAAATATAGTGGTGGGAAAATTTAGAGATATAATTGAGATAAATGTACTAGGAATAAGGGTGAAAGATCTTAAATCAAAAAGTGATAGTGTGATAAAGAGAAGGTGAGAAAAAAGCCCTTAGTTCTAAATATGTTACAGTGATATTTTAAAATATACAAGAAAAGAGAAGAGCAATCTTAAAATAAACTGTCCTCAGAGAAACATAATGTCATTTACAAAAAACAAGGGTCAGATCTACATCATATATTTTTTTAACCACTGAATATAAGAAGATAATGGAGTAATATTTTTTCAAATATTACAGAAATAGCACATAGAATTTATAAGTTTTTATCTAGCTATACAAACAAATCTAATAGTATTTAGAAAGATAAAATGTCATGACCATATGGATTTTATCCTATATATACAAAGAAGATATCATACTTAAAAATCTATAAATAGGTATAAAACATAGTTGATACATTTTATCATAAATTCATGATAAAAATAATCAAAATATTAGAAATAGGAGGGTATTTATTTATGCAACAAATATTATCTTTAAAAAACAACAAAAGTTATTATGAATGAGTCAGTGTTTATAAAAAGCCTCCAGTTTAAAATCAAGAATGATATCAGGAAGCATGTTTTCACAACTTTAATGCTTTGGTGGCCCTGGCATGCATCATAATATGCTAAAAAGAAATAACATGCATGAGGATTGGAACTGAAGGAATAAAACTGACATTATTTGTATACTATGTGACGATTTACTTAGAAAAAATACATAGCTGCATTATTATACATAACTGTAGAATTTATCTAGATAGAAGAACACAATATAAAAAATTCAAATAGAGGAGCCTGGGTGGCTCAGTCAGTTAAGCTTCCATCTCTTGATTTCAGCTCAGTCAGGATCTCATAGACATGAGATCAAGCCACACCCTAGACTCTGCCCTGGGTTTGGAGCCTGCTTTCTATATTCTCTCTTTCTCTCTGCCCCTCTTCCCTGCTTGCTCTCTCCTCTCAAAAAAAAAAAATATATATATATATATATATATATAAAATAAATAAAATTCAAATGAATTTCTTTACACCAGCAACAAACAATTAAAATAATTTTGTTTTTGTTTAATGTAATATCAAGGAATTAAATAATGTCAAGTAACCAAAAACAAGTCTAACAAAAGGTCTGCTGGACTTTACCAAAACTGCAATAAAGGTTTATTAAGACTCCTGGCACCTAAATTAAAGGAGAATCTGTTTTCAGTGTAGAGAAATACGCCATCACGAGAATGTCAATTCTTCTGAAATAAAGCTATGAATTATAAAGAAAAGGAAAGACTTTCCAATTTGTTTTATACAAACAGTATTTCCCTGATGCCCCAATCTGACAAAGAAGTTGAAAGAAAAGAAAATTATACACTAGTATTACCCATAAATATAGACATCATAAATTTAATTGAGTAATATATCTCAGGAATGGAAAGCTTACATATCATTTAAGGCTGGTTAAATTAATTAACTATATTAACGGAATAAAGGAGTAAATCATACAAGCAACTTAAACTAATGATCGTCCATTTATGATAAAATTTATAAGCTAAGGATAAATATATTGATACTTCGTCAATCTAATAAAGGCCATCTCTGACAAATCCTACAAAAAACATTGTATCTAATTACGAAAGACTAACTGCTTTCACTGAAAAATGACAAATGCCATCTTTCAAAACTTATTTTCAAGTTTATATTGGGTGTTCTATTTAACGCAAGAAAGCAAGAAAAAAAATAAAGGATATAAAGATTGAAAACAAGTCAAACTGCCAATATTCTTAAACAAGACTTGTTTTAATCTAGAAAATCTTATGTAATCTAACAAAACAAACAAATTATACTGGTTTTAAGAAACACATATAGCAAGCTCCCAGGACATAGAGTCTATATCAAGAATCAATAGGGGTGCCTGGGTGACTCAGTTGGTTAAGCCTCTGACTTCGGCTCAGGTCACGATCTCACGGTTGGTGGGTTCGAGCCCCACGTCGGGCTTTGTGCTGACAGCTAGCTCAGAGCCTAGATCCTGTTTCAGATTCTCTGTCTCCCTCTCTCTCTCTGACCCTCCTCTGCTTGCTTGCTCACTCTCTCTCTCTCTCAGAAATAAATTTTAAAAAAACATTAAAAAATCAATAGTATTTCTATATAATGGCTGTAAGCAGCTAGGAAATTAGAAAATGTCCATGTTCAGTGCACCTGTGTGTCTCAGTCGATTGTGCTTCCAACTTCGGCTCAGGTCATGATCTCCTGGTTCCTGAGTTCGAGCCCCAGCTCTGTGCTGACAGTTCATAACCTGGAGCCTGCTTCAGATTCTGTGTCTCCCTCTCTCACTTCCCCTCCCTCTGGTCACACTCTGTCTCTCTCATCCTCAAAAATAAACATAAATTAAAAAATTAATGTCCACTTTCAATAATCCCACAAAACCTGAACCTAGGGAAAAATTTAATAGTGAAAGACATGTATTCTGAAAACTGTGAAACATTCTGAGACTAATTAAAGAAAATCAGATAAATGAAGAAATGTCACCCAGAAAGACCTAAACACTCAACGTTGTTAGAATAATAACTTTCCCAAATTGGTCTATGTAGAAAACAATATCTAAATCAGAATCTCATCAGGTTTTTGGTAGATATGATGAGATTAGTCTGAATTAATAAATGCAAAATACTTAAAGTGGTCAAAACGGTTTTGAAATAATTGTACGTGTTCGGAGGATGTACACTACCAGATTTCACAGCTTACTATAAAGCTGCAGACACAATAATAGTGGAATAAGTATAGACAAACAGATCAATGGAACAGAATAGAGCATCTAGATGTAAACTAACACTTATAATTTCAATTGATTTTTCAATAGAAGTTCCAAAGCAATTCGAAGGGAAATTCAAGGACTTTTCAGCATTTGGTGGTGGAACAAGTGAATATTCAAATGGAAAAATGTCAGCCTTGAATTTATATTTAACATTACACACAAACTTAATTCAAAATGAATTGGGATCTAACTGTAAAAGTTAAAACTATAAGGTTTAAATTGTAACAAATGACTCAAAGTTGACCTGAATTGAAGAATTCTTAGAATAAAACAGTTACGACAAACACATTATTAAAGTATATTTCAATATTAGAAGTTTCTGAGCATCAAAAGACTTAAGAAAATTAGTAGGCAAACCACAGATGGTAAACATATATCATCTGACAACAGATATATCCAGAATATATTTTAAAAATCTCCTACAACTCAAGAATTAAAGTTCAAACAGTTCAATAAAAAATGGGTAAAAGGCTTGGACATAATCGTGAGAATGAATTAAATCTCAGTATTGTCTGTGGATGAGATAATTTCCAAATTGTTTAAACTTAAATTTGATTTGGTAAGAATGTGTTCTTTTCTTTAAGAAATACACATTCAAGTATTAGGGTTAAGGAGGTGTGATGCTTCCCACTTATCATGGTTCAGAAAAATAATATTCTTCATATATGTATAAGATTAAAATACAGAAATAATGGTGCTGGGAGCCACACCAGCCCCACTGGATGACAGTCACACAGAGAAAATGGCAGCTTTTGCACAGCTCCTTCCATGAGAAGCAAAACTGGTATCTCCTTCTGCTACTACTGGCTCATGTTGGAAATGAGGCTGCGGGTATTGACCAGGCCTCACAATGTTCCAAATCAGACCAATATTTCCCACACAGATTCCTCATAAGGAAAAGCATATTCCTTCCTCTTCAAAAGAGATTTTAGATGAAAATATTGTGGATGATTGTCAGAAGGCTCTTCCTATGGGCCTTGCAGATCCAAGACTTAAATAATAAAGGGGGTTAAGAACACAAGAATTACAATTGAGCCTGGCCCTGAGACAAAGAGCCTAATTTAGAGTTAAGGACAGATATCCACCCCCACCCAATTGTTTCTGCTTGGAGTACCGGCCCCCAAGGCATCTTATGATCAGTTTCAGAGTGACTTACTCTGGCCTTGAATATATTGATTACACCCTGTGAAGAAAGAAGCCTATTATAGGAACTTCTTTTGTGATTATGGAGCAAACATTTGTGTTTCCTGAAAGACCTGTTTTTCTTAATACTTCTCCTTAAACAAATAAACTATTGACCCCTGGTCACAAAGAACTAACTTCACCCTTTTTATGCTAAAAACATTGTCTTGCATGCTAAAGATACCTTCCTTCCCCATAGGATAAGCATCTAAATCACCTACCTCAATCACTATTGATAAAGGTTATGCAGGAGTCTTCTACAAATCTATGTTCTGGGAAATTCTTACATATCAAAGAAGTTTGTCATCAGAAATCACTGTCTAAGGCAAATGACACTTCTGTGCCGTCCCCCAAACACTTAATCATAAAATAAAGTTGAGCCCCAGTCAGAGCAGAGATGCCTGCCTGGTGACCAGAAAGATTCTCGTGGCTTCTCATCCCTCCCTCGCCGACACCATCCATCCTTCAGGGACCCCTGGACCTGCTGGAGCCCGACTCCGGCATAATGGTAAACTGAATGGTCCTAAATGGAACAATTACTGAATCTGAAAAAAGGCATATAAAGATATATAAGACATCCTGCTACAATTCTAGCAACTTTACTGTAGTTTTGAAACTATTTTGAAATATAACCTACTACAAAAATGAAAGGAAAAGAGAAAACAAAAGATAGAAAGAGAGTGAAAGGGAAAGAGAGAAAGAAAGAGAGAGAGGGAGGGAGGGAGGAATGGAGGGAGGGAGGGAGAGAGGGAGGGAGGGAAGAAGGAAGGAAGGAAGGAAGGAAGGAAGGAAGGAAGGAAGGAAGGAAGGGAGTGAGGAGAAAATAATGAACTGCTATAATATCTGAGCCCCTTCCTACACCCACTCCTGTGAATCATCAGCTCCTATCTACTTACACACACACACACACACACACACACATACACACACACACACACACACACACACACACACACACTTGACCAGGTAGTCAAGGTGTAGTCTCTTGCCTAGATAAAACAAAGTGTCCTCAGATTGGGAAACACAAGACCTCATTTTTCACGGGTATCATGATATAAACTTGCGAATAAGAGTTTATATGCAGGTTGAGGCTCCGTGATTATCCCTTCCATACCAGCCCACTCCTCGCTTTGCTTTTAAAATATTAGCATTCAGATGAAAGTGTAAGTCAAACCCTTCACCAGAAGCAATATGGTAAAATAAGGAATTGGTAAGCATATTAGTCTGTACCATAACCTCAAAATTTTGTTTGCGTTTGGGCATAGTAAGGATGGTTTTTATGGATAAGCTTTCTCCCACCCCTTTCCATTTCAATTAAAGACCATGCATTCTTTTAATTTCTCAGGCCAAAACCTTCAGCGACATCCTTGATTCATGGTTTAATTCCCTACCACACATGTTATCCATCAGAACATCTTATGAATTTCAAGCTTTATCAGTTGTCCTTTTGGACTAAATTGCTTTTTCCTGTTATTTTTTACCTCATGCGATATTTTGCAAAAATCTTTCTCTTTTTAATGTTGTTTCACTATCCTTTCTATTAGAGTTGCAGCCCATTTTCACTTTCTAAAACTGGATGTACCTTCGTATATTTTGCTTTTTATATTAGTATTTTTTCTTTACCTTATATGATGTAATGTATCCATTTCTTATGTGAATTAAAACTCCAAAGAGAGTGGGACTTTTGATTGCTCTGGTAACTAATGTTTTCTGAGTACACAGAATAATTCTGTTGATATAATACATTCCTAGTAGGTATTTGTGAAATAAATGTTTCTTGTATTATTTGTTTGTTTATTTATATTTGAGAGAGAGATAGTGCATGTGCAAACTGGGGAGAAGGGCAGAGGAAGGAGAAAGAACCTTAAGCAGGCTTCACACTCAGCATGGAGCTTTATGCGGGACTTGATCCCACAACCCTGGAATCATGACTGAGCCAAAATCAAGAGCCAGCCACTCAGCCGACTGAGACATCTAGCCCCACCGCCCCTGGAATACATGTTTCTTTCTCAACCACAGAATATTTACATATTCCATTAGAATCTAAACCATTAGATTCCCTGAAAAATAAGGTTTTTAAGAAATGTTCATAGAATAACTTTTTCAGTTTTAAACTGATGCTGCTAACTTATGTAGCATTTTGTATTTGTTAAAGTTGGTGCCAAATACTTCATTATTTAATGATTCTTCAAAACAACTTAATGTTCTCAAAACAATTTTGCATATCAAACAAATCTAGACTCAGAGGTTAAGCAAATTGCTCAAGGATATAAAATCAGTAAGTAAAAAAGCTTTATCTTTTTATAGGGATAAAATTTACATAAAGAAAACTATAAAATTAGAAGTATGAAGCTAAATTAGTTGTTCCAAAATGAATACATTCATAGAAGGCATCCTAGGAACAAGAGAAAGAATCCAACAAGAAACTCCTATGACTCCCTTGTGTCTCACACAATCTCTACATCTTCTTTCTTCTCTAAAGACAGACTATCTTCTAAATCCAGAGGATACTTTTCTCTATTTTTGTTGTCCACACCAATGTATTTGTATTGTATATATTGTGAGGTGGTATCTCAGTGTGGTTTTGATTTGTATTTCCCTGATTATGAGTGACATTGAGCTCAAAATAACTTTTATGTCAAAAAGACAAATTTTGAGAAGACCTATTGTGGTTTCCTTCAATTCTTTTCTGTTGCTCTTTTTATATGCAACTCCGAATTTCTGACCTGGACCTTCTTTTTCCCTGATGAATTTCTTTTAACATTTTTTGCAGAAATGTTAAATTTTTTCCCAGATTTTTCCAATCATGAATTTGTTTAGTTACTCATCTAAGAAAATCTTCATTTCTCTTTTACATTTAAAAGATAATTTTGTTGGGTATGGAATTCTAGTTTGGTGATTTTCTTTCATCACCCTAAATACTTCACTCCATTCTATTCTCATGGTTTCTGATAAGCAGTCCAATACAATTATTATCCTTGCTCCCCCTTATAAGGTGTCCTGACCCCCAGCTTGTTTTGTGATTTTTTCTGTGTCTTTGGTCATCTGCAGTTTGAATAGGATTATGCTTAGTTTATTTTTGTTTTTGCTTGGGAATATGAGTAGGGGTATTTATTTAGCTTGGGATTCCATGAGCTTCCTTAATCATTGGTTGGCGATCTGTCATTGGTTTTAGAATGTTTTCAGTCACTATCACTTCAAATTTTTCTTCTGCTCTGTTCTCAATTTATCCTCTGTCTGGTATGTGTGCTAAAACTTTTGAAATTGTCCCATAGTTTTTGGATTTTTTAAATTTTTCCTTTTCCTTTTCCTTTTTGGCATTCTGGAGCCCTGCTTGTATAATGGGAAGGCATGGGGGATGGTGCAGTCTATAAATAGATTTATTAAATCCCAGACATTAATTAGTGGTCCTGTATCTCAGGGTTGTTTCTTTCATAAGTGTTTCTCTGATAAAGTAGCTTTTTTCTCCCTGCCCCCTATTGCAATACCTGATTTTACCATTCTAAATTTATGTTCACACCCTTTATTGTTTTGTTCCTCCCCTAGACAAAACAAAAGAATGCTGGAGTGAGAAGCAAGTTATTTCCTTTGTTGGGACAGGCTCTTGCAAAATATTTTCCTCTGTAGAGTAGGTCTTTGTTATGAAAACTGTCTGGGTGCATTTTGCAATGATCATTCTTTCTCATATTGCCTTGGCCAAGAGAGATTCAGAATTCTCTCTTTATGGTTTGCCTCTCCCCCTGAGTAAATTCTCTGAGTCACTTCACTGGGCACTGCGCAAAATGATAACCTCTGTTCTTATAGGCTTGTATCTCCTGGTGTGGAGCATGTGCCCTATGAGAGTCCTGGGATGTGGGCTCATGTATTCTTAGTCCGCTGTGGTAGAACGCCCCATCTGATGTGTGAGGCTGGATGGAGGAGCGGAGCCTCTTTCCTCTTTGCTCTACTCAGGAAGTCAGCCTGTTCAACTCAGAGTTCGAGATGGTGACAAATGCTCATGGCCTCCTTCTCTTGGTAAGATAATCCTTGATTGTGAGCCTGTGAGCCGAAGGGAGATGTGATTCGGTTTTCTCATCTCTACTGTCCTAGATTGGCACTTACTTCAAGTTGAACTGGAGACAGAAAGAGAAGTGAATCATTGGTCAAATGCCAAAAACTCGTGGTATTCCTATCATGCTAGAGTAGATTTTCTTGCACAAATTATTATTCTTGTACTGCTTTCTCTTGGTATAAATCCCAGTCTTTAAATGATTTGTTTTTAATTCTCACTGGTTTTGCTGGTTTTGCTATAGAGTCAGTCCAAGGAACTCCTCATGTTGTCATCCTAAAGAAGCAGAACACCTGCACTTATTATTATACTACTCATATTGAATAAAGTATACTTACTATAGGCAGGACAGTGGTGAAGAATGCCACTGTCAAGATGGCTCTGTCCTTGAAACCACATACAGTGGAATGTGACACATAACTCTGATGTGCTCTGCCTGAGCAGCCCAGGGCATCTTACTATTATGAGGTCTAACTTTGCAAAGCTAGCACAGAGACTTTGAAAAGATTTTGTCTACTCCCTCCATGTGCTTGTGTTATTGGCATCTAAATATGTCTAATTTTTATTTAAACATTTCAAAGCTTTTAATTACAACATCTAAAATTAAAAACAAAACACTGCTCTATACCTTGCTTTCCTCCCTACAAATACACTGGCATATAGATTCTTCAAAATGAAACTTTGCTTGTTAATTAAATAGTACTAGCACTCACAGTAGATCATTTCCTGGGATATGCATTCAAAGAGTGGGTTGAGAGGAGGAAGAGATGAAGCAGAAAGGAATATGATTGCATACCAAACAGCATTTATCCCAACTTTGGCATGTTCAAGAATCATCTAGGGAGGTTATTAAGTAGCAGATCCTTTTATACAATCACCAGAGATTTTGACTTAGTAAAGCTAGGATGGGTCCCAGTAATTTGAATTTTCAATAACCATCTCAAGTGATTTTGATGCAGGTGCTATAATAAATATATTTTGAGAAGTCTAGAAGCATTTGGGTCATTAGGTTTCTAGTCACAGTGACCAAAAGGCCAGACACGATACTGAGGAGCACGAGTGAGTTCATTCAAGAGCTAAACATGGAACAGGTGCATCTGGTCCTGATGGGTCAGTAACACCCTACTGAAAACATTTTTAGTGCCTAAAACTCACGTTGAACGCCTCTGCTTTTTAGTGACTCTACCACACTCTGCATTTAGAAGTTGCAAAATATAAGGGTTTGATTTGCCAAGAAAGGAGTAGAAAAGTGGTGGAGAGAAAGGTATATAGAATGGTTCTGCATTCAGTTTTAATATCTTATGCATAGAAACAAAGGTAATATGAAGCAAGATAAAGTCCAGGGTTAGGTAGTCTTTAAAAACTTCAAATATCCCCTGTATGGGGTGCAGATGCATAATTTAAGCTTATTAAAATAGTTTTGCTCTTAAAATGTGTCATTTTGAGGAACATTTTTAATCAATAGTTTATTAAAACAATATTCCACTTGATCTACTTTATTTCTAGAATTTTAAATTTTAATGTGTCACATATTAATCTGCATTATAGTACCAATTATAATAAAACACTCCACATGAGGCATTTTCTTATTTCATTATGTTCTATTTCACTAGATAAATTCTTATATGCTTTACACTTAAAGCTCCATAAGCACAAATGCTTATGCTTTTTAGAGGAATGCTCCTCTAAAACTTATAAAAAGTATGACATCTTGTGCCGTTGATGTCTCTAGTTTTACAGTAGTGTCTGTGATGACAGAAATAAGAAATTACATGACAGTTTGATGTTTAATGCACTGCATATGTCTGTAGATTTGAATTTTCCCAATGAGAAACCTCCAGAGATTTGGAATGTAAAAACAAATGTTGAACTACATATTTTTCAAGTTGTAGTTTCTCTCTTAGAGTAAGAGAGAGAAATAAATACATGTGCACGCACACAGGTGTCTATGAATATGCAAACACAACATACATTCATTGTTAGTGGACGTCTTTGCAAGTCCCATGTTTTGTTTTGTTTTCAAAGGGTAACTCATTCCAATTTTAAACAACTCAAAAACTCATCCTTTTTTTTTATTGGGTGACATATCATGACAATTTGAAAGGTGTGGAAACTGAGTTGTGGATTAAACAAAACAAATTATGGAGAAGAACAGTAATATTGGAATGCTATCCAACTATTATCCAAGAAGGAAATAGGAATGTGGCCTTTCAAGAATAGAAGGCATACAAATCCTCCTTGGTCTAGCTACTAATTCCTAGCTCTTGCTGCTTCTGCTATTGATAAATAATTTTAAAAATAGACACAAAAAAGTTTTCCAGATGTTTATTTAGTTTTGAAGTAGAGAGAGACAGAGTGTGAGTGGGGAAGGGTAGAGAGAGAGACACACAAGAATCTGAGACAGGCTCCAGGCCCTGAGCTGTCAGCACAGAACCCACTGTGGGCCTTGAACACATGGGCCATGAGATCATGTCCTGAGCCCAAGTCAGACACTCAACCAAATGAACTCCCCAGATGCCCCAAGACACAAAAATTGTAATGTCACATTTCTATTTGCAAGACACTCCTATATTTTTTTATTTTGAATTAACTCTTCCCATCTCTCTCTCTCTCTCTCTCTCTCTCACACACACACACACACACACACACACACACATCATATCCCCAGTTATAGAACTTATTCTCTGGATCTCAGCTTAGAGCACTTAACTTTAGGTAGCCTTCATTCCCTCATGAAGACTGGATCTTTCCTTAGTGAGGACTTCAGTAGCACTATTGCACTCCATTATAGCATCTATGTGCCTGTTGTTTGTCTTTGCTACTTGAATGTTAGCAGTTTGGTAGCAGAGATTGTAGCAAGCTTCTTAGCATATGGCATATGCATGGTGCTCAGTAGTTTATTTTAATTTTATACAACTATATACAATATATTTTACATACCAATAATCATGAAATTAAAGCATGTGCCCAAGATCACTCAGCCAGTGGATAATGGAAGAAAGCCCTGACAGCAGAACAAGTGGTCAATAAATGGTGTCCTCTTTGCCAATAAATAAAGAGGCTGGCCTCTTGTCTTTGCAGGAATTTTCACTCCATTCCTTTTTCATTGATTGAAGACTAATTGATGTTTAATCTTATGTACACAAACTTTGTTTCTCTTATGGAGTTTTGTTTGCCACATACAGACACCCAGGATTGAGGTCATCATACGCTCAAGTTCATGGTGCATTATAATCATTGATTCACATAATACTATCATTCTTTATTCATGTATTTCCTTCAATATGTCCCTTTTATTTTCCCCCACCTTTCCCAAAAGCAATACACTTGATTAGAATGTGTTATTATTAATATATCATTTGGTTTGTGTTACTATATTGTATATAAATTGCTCATATTATAGGCCACATGTATTGATTACTTTTTTATTCATCAAAATGGTGTTTCGGATCTATTCATTTAGTTTGATATATATCAATTTTTTCCTTCTAACTCTTGCATAAAACTCCATGGTATGATTCAACAAATTTACAGTCCACTCCTTTTTTTTTTTAGTTACATTTAACCTTGGTTCATGTCAATGTGACACAAGCAAGCTGCCTCCAGTTTCTTTCTATGGTCAATGATGCTACAATTAACATTGGTAAACATTTATTTATTAAAGTTATGTTCTCACAGGAAGAACTTTTAGATCATAGATATGCACATCCTAAATTTGACTAGGTAGCAACCATATTCCTGTTGAGACTGTCACTCCCAAGAGTAGAATAACTACAAAACTTGCTGCTATTTGGAAACAAATGAATGGTAAACTCATTACAGAAATCAAATAACCTTGGACAGACGTTACAAAAGCCACATCACATAGGGAAGGGGAAATCTTGAATAGGTCTTAGTTCTTCTCCCTGAGAAAAGCACTCATTCCATTGATTTCCTGAACCTGTTGCTTCATCTGCTGGGAGGCATTCATTGTCATACTTAGAGTATATCTGATTAAGGCAACATTTGGGGGCCCAAGGGTCATTTTCAGTTGTATACAGTGGGCTGTTTTAAATCATCAACTCTCACAAAACTTTTATGCTAAGAGTTATGCTTTCTTTGGTAGTATAGATCTTATAAGCATAGTTGGCTTCTATGCATTTGATTTTTGTCAGCCCAATGTGCAAACACCCATATCTCCAGTTCTTTTCCAGACATTCTCCTTAGATTTGAAACATTTCTCTGTTTCATTACCTGAAGGCTTTTAGTCTCTCCTAACCAAATCATAAGTAACTGGGGCCACTTAGGTTGGAGAGCAGCCACATTATTACTCTGCTTCTTCTGAGCTGTTTTGTCTAACTGGGAGTATCTAAGGGATGCCAACAGCTCATTAAAGGATTTTGCTCATGGTTGTAAAATCATTACTCTATATTTAATTTTTTCTTGAAGACCAATTAGAATTTGCTTTTGACATCAAAGAGTTATTTCATATTATCTTTTATTGTTTGGAATAAAGAAACAGTTGCCTTTCCAAATTGAAAGATTACAAAATTCATGAACTATACTTCCTTTCTTTGCTTCAAAACATCGAATTCATTTCTGAGTTCAGTTTCTAATAATAATTCCAACATATAGTCTACAGTAAATGTCAAATACTTCCAACATTCTGTCTTGGAACATCTTCCCTCAAAGTAGAAGTTCATTTATTAAGGTGACAATTTTACCAAATATTTCATCAATACAGAATTGCCATCAACGTTCTTCCAGGCTCTGACAACAGTCTCCTTTCTGTCTTCCTCCTGCTCCTTAAACTAATGCCAAATATTTTAGTATTTGCATAATAGCAGTAAGCTGATTTGGGAACCAGTTGCTGTACCAGTCAAAATGGCTTTGGTTATGCCGAAGTAATAACCCATCATCAACTGCAGTGGCTAACAAAGCAACAGACGTTTATTTATAGATTATGTTTTTCTAATCTATTCTATAAATATTCTATAAATAAACATATTTATAGATATGTTTATATATATATATATCCGTGGTGAATCTGCTAGAGGCTGTGCCCTGTATCCTTATTTCACATCTCAGATGGAGACACCAGTCACCATCATTGCTAATGGTTGTAACAGAAGGAAGAACAACCTGAAGTCTTGTGCCAGCAATTTAATGCTTGGCCTGGAAATGACACTTCCCATCTGCTCACAATGTGCTGGCGAGAATGAGTTCCATGGCCCCACCTAACCAGAGTACCCAGAAGTGCAATTAATCCAGGTGTCCAAAAGGGGGATAATTACGATGAAATAATTGGTGAAAAGTCTATTACAATTACAAAGTAGGGTTTATCTCAGCAATGTAAACAGGGTTTCGCTGTATAAGAATCCATCAGCGTATCAGTTAGGATTCTGTAAAGAACATGGAAGCCTCTCTGATTTCCAAATGAAAAATGTTCTAATTCTGGAAATTGGAAGCTTGTACAGTTATTGGAAGGACTGATAGAGTTAAGGTCAGAGAATGCTCAACCAACAATCACAGCCAAGACTGTGGATCAGGTGGTTTTCACAAATTTACGGATGACCTACCATAGCAAATCTAAAGAACTGTTGAAAAGCTCTTCTATTTAACTCAAGGTGCAGTAAGTAACACCAAGAATCTTACCTGAAAGCTGTTTCAAACATCACATGGGCATGTTTCTGTCTGCAAATACCTACTCAGAATAATCATCTCTCCTCTTGTGCCTTCCATATCTCCTACAAAATCCTTTTATTGTCAGCTTTTAACCCAGAGAAAGTTATGTGAAGAGGATTCTGGGAGTTAGTAGTTTCTAGTTTTTCCTTTGTGAGGCAGAAGAGATCTTAGAATGGCATGATGGTGATGTTTCATTGACAACAGAGAATTCAGCATGTGAATAAAACGATATGATCCTATCACTAGATAGGATCATTGATAAATGATAAATATCAACATTCATTCATAATGTAAAAGAAAAAAACCTTAGTCAATAAGGAGAGGGAGAAACCTCATAAATACAACTTATCCATCAGATATTCATAGCAAACATTATTCTTCACAGTGGAAAAGTTGAGGATTTCATATTAAATAAGAAACAAGAGGAAGACATTCACCATCATAATAATTCAACTTTTCCCCTAAGGGCTTTAAACATAAATGCCTTCATGGACCAGTGGTCAAATCTAAATATCTGTGAATTCCAGGCATTGTCAGTCTACTTAACATTTTCACTTGGATGTTGAAGGCTAGCTGTTATTTAACATGTGAAAAAATAAAACTTTGAATCTTCCTCTAACCCTGTTTCTCCCAGTGTTCTAGTTCTCCATTGCTGTCTATAAAACCATGCCAATACTCCAAGGCTTAAAATAATATTTATTACCTTATTTGTTTTCCCATGGCTTTGTGTGTTGACTAGGCTCATCTAGATATTTGCACTCAAAAACTTTCATGTTGGTGTCTGGGGAGGAGACATTTGAAGGCTTCTTCATTCATATATTTCTGGTACCTGAATTGGAATAGTTGACAGCTATGGGCTCCTTGGCTTCTCTCTTTCCATATGTTCTCCTTAGATGGCTTCCTTACATTAAGGAGGTCTCTGTGTAGGTGGACTTCTTACACAATGACTAGCAACTCCCAGATAAGTGTCTCAAGAGGCTCAGGGGAATTCCCAAACATTACTTGTGTCACACTTTAACATTCAGTCAAGCCACAGAGACTTGTCCACCTCAATAGAAGGAGATTTAATAATCCACTGCTTGAGTAGAAATAGCAAAGAATTTGTGCCATGTTGAATTTACTTCACCCACAGTCTTTTCCACTTTAATATACAGAAGCCGCATTCAAGCCCAGATGTACTTTATTATTTTATCCTCATACACTTTACTATTTTTTAAATTACAGTATAATTAACATACAGCGTTAGCTTTAGGTATTCGATATAGTGATGTAACAACTCTATATGTTACTTAGTGCTCATCATAAGTCATACACTTTACTTTGAATCCACCAATTAAATCTATTGAGTCTACCTTTGAAATAGACCCACTCTGATGATTTTTAGCTCTTCTACTACTAACACCTTGTATAAAACAACCATATTTTGCCTAAAATATAATAGCCTAAATATAGATTGCCATTATGCAGTCTATGCAGTCCCCCCGACAGAATCATTGTTCTGAAATTTAATTATCATGTCTATTACCTAAATAACTACCATGGCTTTCCATCTTAGAGAAAAGCCAAACTTCTTACATAGCTATAAGATCCCAATTATCTAGCTGCTTGATAGTTTCCTAAACTATCTTTCTATTGTTCCCCTTGTTTATGAGGCTTTGCCCATAAATGCTACTTTGTATTCCCTAAAACACACCAATCCATTCTCAACTTAAGAGCCTTTTTGCACTTGCTGTTTGTCTCTGCCCAAGAGTCCTGTTCCAGATGTCCTTACACCTTTCAAGTGCTTACTTCTTCCTTTCTTGTAATTTAGTCGTCTTTACTTGTTGATTAGAAAAAGTCTAACACATACTGAACATTGCATGTGTTTATGTTGAAGTCCTTCACTCTGAACAAAAATCATAATCACATTTTTTAAAAATACAATTAATTGACACATAATTTTTTATGCAAAGAGGTGCTTGTTGAGTGGCACGGGTATGAGTAAGACCATTCCCTTTGTCATATACAAGTTTTAACTCTTGTATTTATTTTTATTTTATCCAACAAACTTGCTTTTAGTTTTTAAACAATAATTATTTTGGAACATGTGTTTAAAATTTCAACTGATGAGTTTTAAATTCATTTAAAAATATTATATGGTTTTGGTGTACCACTATTGGAGAATTCAAGCTTGACCAATATATCTTTTTTCAGTTATTTAATGTATAATATTAATATATATTTAATACATACTGATAACTATTTTATGGATACTCAAGCAGTTGTAATTTTAAATATATAACTCAATATAGGATATAAATATCACTTGAGGTATGCTATTAAAATCATGACCATCTTATTCTTATTAGATAAATTTCCTAACTCCAAGTTAGTTGATCTTATTACAGTTGTAATTGGCAATTTCTAAAAGCATTGCCATCTGTAATTATCCATACATGAGTAATCGGTTTGTAATTTGTACCTTCTTCAATACAATAACAATAAAAAGTGGTTCATTACACATTGTATTATATTCATATTATATTTGTATTCACTAAATTCAAGATGATAATTATTTTGGCTTAACATATTCAAAGAGTGAAAGCAAACAGACATTTCTTTAACATGTATTGTTCTTCCTAATAGAATGAGTAGAAGTTTAGTGCACAATCTTTAGAAAATGTAGAAATGAGCAACGAGAAAGGCAGCATCCATAATCACAGCACATGTTAATTAAAATATGGAATTTTAGTATGTTTTTTCCAGGAATATGTGTGCATATGTGTCTCTGAGGATAGATACATAATTAAAGAAAACTAGGATATATATTTGATAGTTTCTAATATGTATTTTCATTTTCATGAATTTTATACCATTTTTAGTGTGAGAAAACTTGTGAGAAATGCATAATATTGTGTTGTATTATTGGGTTCTCTTATTTTGTAGTAATTTACTAAATTATTCCTCTAATCTTAGACAGTGTTCCTGGTCCCAGGATTTTGCTACCATAAATAATGCTGCAATAAACTTTCTTATGCATAATTCACTGTGCACTTCTCTGATTATTTCCTTAGGATATATTCCTAAAGTGGAATAATTGGGTCAAAGAGTATGGGTATTTTAATGATTTGGATAAATGTTGCCAAGTTGCCTTCTAGAAAGTTTCCATATACTTGTATTCCCACAAGCAGCACATCAGACTACTCATTTGCATTTCTTTAATTATAAGTAATGTTGAATATTTTAATAAATGTATTAACCATTTGTAGTTAAGATAATTTTCATGGATGAAGTTGCTCCAAGTGGTAATTTGCTCCTTGCCTATTTTTCTTATTTATTGAGTTAAGAATTAATTTTTGGGGTGCCTGGGTGGCTCAGTCTGTTAAGCTGTCTGACTCTTGGGTTTGGCTCATGTTATGATCTCCTGGTTTATGGGATCAAGCCTTACGTTAGGGAACCTGCTTGGGATTTTCTCTCCCTCTCTCTTCCTCTCTCCCTGCCCCCCTTCTCTCTCTCTTAAAATAAATAAATACATATTAGGAAAAAGATAATTTAATTTTCTAAGTCACAAATTGTTGTCTAGTTTACTATTTGATTGTTAATATTTATTTATATTTTCAAGGCATATATAATTTGTAATGAATATATACTCAAATTTTCTCATTTTTTCCTATTTTAATTTTCTATGATTAGTAATTACTTCCATAGAATGAGATTGTATATCTACTTATGTTTTCTTCTTGTTAATTTCCATTTTATTATTTTTATTTCACCAAGTGACCTATGTTTTTTTCTCTGTAATCTATTATTTATGACTTTTAATATTTTATTTAAAGAATATATAGAGACATTAAGAGTTTTGATATGAATCCTTATAAGAATATGGTATATTCTTACATTTATGATTGTGACCAAGAGTTAGGGAGTAACAGGGGAAGGGGAACAGGTCTAAGATATGGCCTCATAAGGTCAAAGACATAACTTTCGTTGTTAATTCAACAAATGTTTCTTAAGTTTTGGCCTCCATTTTTGTCCACTGAAACATTTTTTGGAAGTTAGGCTGAGTATTGTAGCCATTTTGAAAGCCTTACCATTCTCTGAGAATGTCACTGATTTTTCTAGGCAGATAAAATTGAGTCTGACAAAAAAAATGAGTATGATAAAAATTTCAAGTATAGAAGATAAGACTTCCAATAGTATAAGTGCAGAATGCCATTATACTCCAGATTTTACTCCATTGTTGGCATTCCCCATAATTTTCTAACATCTACAAGAAATTATATTGCATTTCTTCTTTAAAACAACCATATGTCAACCAAGAGCTTCCCTTTGACCTTTACTAAATTAATAGAGTTATACAGAGTTTCTTTAAACATGACAATTGCCTACCAATGGATTTTAATCCACTGTAATAACACAAAATGCTATTGACTGATGAAGCAACTGAGAGATTAAAAAGGGAAGCATGGTCATAATAAACTGGCCTTATTTAGTTTTAATTTAAAGAGTATTTTAGGAGTCTGAACTATGAAAACTTCCATACTTTCAATCCATTATCATCATCATTTTACTATGGTCTACAAATTAATGTCAGCATTAGCAGCTAATTTCCATATACTCTAGTAGTCTTCCTTATTTGCAGTTTCATTTTCCATGATTTAAGGTTACCTTCAATCGTGGGATGGAAGCAAATGATCCTCTGTCTGAAGTACTGTCAGAAGGTCTATAGTAGCTTAATGCTATGTCACGATGCCCGCATCATTCACCTTGTTTCATCTCATCAAGGGGGGGATTTTATCATCTCACATCATCACAAGAAGAAGGATGAATACAATATGTATTATATTAGATATTTAGAGAAAGGCACCTGGGGGGGCTCAGTCAGTTGAGTGTCTAACTACTGATTTTGTCTCGGGTCATGATTTCACGGTTCATGGGATTGAGCCCCTCTTCCAGTTCTGAGCTGGCAGTGTGAGCCTGCTTGGGATTCTTTCCCTCCTCTCTCTTCTCCTTCCCCACCCTCTCAAAATAAATAAATAAACATTAAAAAGAAGATATTTAGGAGGAGAGCAAGACGAAATTCATGTAACTTTAAAAAAAATTAATGTTTATTTTTCGGTGTGGGAGGGGGGAAGGTCAGAGAGGGAGACACAGAATTCAAAGTGGGCTCCAGTCTCTGAGCTGTCAGCACAGAGCCCAATATAGGTCTTGAACTCACCAACCATGAGATCATGACCTGAGCTGAAGTCAGATGTTCAACTGACTGAGGCACTCAGGTGCCCCTTCCTGTTAAATTTTATTACAGTACATTGTTACAATTGTTCCATTTTATTAATAGCTATTGTTAATTTTTTATTGTGCTTAACACAATAAAAACAGAATAAATTAAATTCTATCATAGTTATGTATGTATAGGAAAAATATAGTATATATAAGGCTCAGTACTATCTGTGGTTTTAGGCATCTACTAGAGGCTCTGGAACATAATCCCTGCAGATCAGTGCAGGGGGCATTAAAAGAGGAAAAAGGAACATTCAGATAAATCCTTAATGTTTATAAATTGATCAATGGAAATCCAATGTAATAATATGGAATAACTTCTCTGAGCTTGCACTGTTTTTCTAGAACCTGTCTAATGCATTGAAGAAACATGGTGTTTATAGAAATTCTAGTAGATTGTAAGATAAAAATAACAGCGTTGTGTCGAAGGACACAATCACAGTGAAGTTTAAGTTGTCTAATTCACGATTACTGACAAGTTCAAATGTTGCCAGGTAATGACAAATTTTGTAGGAATGTTTATTTTGTACTTTAGCAATTAAGAGAAGTTGTACTAGTCATACTTCTCCAGAGAAACAGAACTGTATATATCTATATCTATCTATCTATCTATCTATCTATCTATTATCTATATATAATTGGCAACAACAAATTAGTTTATTAGATTATGCTGACTGGCAAATCCAAATCTTTAGTGTGGGCCAGCAAGCTCAAGGCTAAAGAGAGTCGGTGATACAGTTTCATTACAAAAATGACAGCCTGGAGACCTAGGAAAGCCAGTGGTGCAGGTGAAGTACAAAAGCACTCTGCTGTTGGAGATTATTTTTACATGGTAGAAGGTCAGTCTTTTTGCTCTGTTCTAACCTTCAACTGATTGGATGTAGCCCACCCACAGTACATAGGGTAACTTGTTAAAATTTGATGTGCCTAAGTTATAAATTAATCTTTCTCATAGGTATGTATGCATAGGAAAAAAAAAAACATGGTGTATATTTATATATGGTTCAGTTTTATCTGCAATTTCAGGCATCTACTGACAGTCTTGAAACATATCTCCTGTGAATAATAAGAGACTACTGTAATGTCATTTTTTCTTCAAAAAGCAACCACCTATTTACATATATATGTATATGTATATATTATATATATGTATATAAAATATATATATATTATATATTATATATCATGTATATATATATATTACACCCATCATCATCTGCCCATGCTAGTGAGACAAATGTTAAGCAGAACTTACCTAAACTATACCTTGTCCATCTCATAATATTTTTGATATTCCAATATTATCAACATATCTGTACCTTTTTTTAACAACTGTTTATTTATTTATTTTGAGAGAGAGAGAGAGAACGAGCAAGGGAGAGGGGCGAGAGAGAGAGAGAGAAAGAGAGAGAGAGAGAGAGAGAATCCCAAGCTGGCGCTATCAGTACAGAGCCTCATGCGAGACAATATGCCGCAAACGGTGAGATCATGATCTGAGGCAAAATCAAGAGTCTGGCACTTAACCACCTGAGCCACCCAGGTGTGCCCTACCCTCTTTTAATTTTGAGTTTCAGATTCCTCTCCTATTTGAGTATTTGCCTGTTATGAAACTTGCTATCATTCTGTCTTCTAATTCTCAGAGATATGATTCTTAAGTGTGAATGTGTGACTATATGTATGTGATATGACTCTGAATTTCAACTTGAATCTCCTTATGTCAGGATCCTAGAACTACATTCTTACTAGTGTCTCTGATAAGAAAGACAGTATAACGATAACATTATTATGGCCTAACTCTTACCAGGAGCTTAATTCATTAGCTAGTTTATTAGTTGTTTGCTGGTATCAGAGACATGAAATAATTCCCTGAGATGGGTGAAATGTTGGTAAATATGTGAACGGATGAAGCAGAGTACATGGTCCCAGAGGCTTCAGTGCACCATGACCTTGCATGTAACTGTCGATAGGGCAGAGAAGGATACAGAGGGGAAAGAGGGTCAAAGTTTCTTCATCCTTAAAATGAACAAATACAAGGGATGATTCTGAGACCATTATTGTTTAACTAGCTTCCTAATTTGTGAGTTTATGACAGAGTCAGTGATACACTTCCATTTACTTCACAGAAGTTTTTCCACATTTTGCTTCTATAGAGACTGGCTTTGGTGGGTCTTTAATTCAAGTAAATTTGCACAAGAGCCAAGAGCTTTAGATTTTGTTTTCATGTATGTGCATCTTCAACACCTACAAAAAATTAAGATGTCATTTAGCACCAACTTCAAGTATGAGATGAGGGACAGCGGCTTATGTTCTACTACACAATCCCAAGGGAAAGACTGATCCTCCTTTTACACGGGTAAAGCAAACCATGTTGTAAGTGTCCCGATCTGGTGTGTTGAAAATTTTTGGATGGACTGAACATTTTCCCATGTATATAATTGCTTTGTGTTTAATCACCATTCTAAAAAGGTGGCATAAGTTGGGGCCTCCTTTAAGATCTGTGAGGGGCACCTGGGTGGCTCAGTCAGTTGGGCATCCAACTTCAGCTCAGGTCATGATCTCATAGTTCATGACCCCACATGGGGCTCTGTGCTGACAGCTTGGAAACTAAAGCCTGCTTTCTTTGGATTGTAGGTCTCCCCCTCTCTCTGGCCCTCCCCCATTTGCACTCTCTCTCGTTCTGTCTCAAAAATAAATAAACTTAAAAGAATTAAAAAATGATACAAGATCTGCGAAGTAACATCAAAGATTTCCTTCTTCATTAAAATGTATAATTTGGCAGGTAGCTCACTAATTGGTGTTTAAAGAGATTATGGTCTTCAGAGCTGCCAGTTAACTGTGCCGTGTCATTCTCAAATATAATGGGAATGTCACATTGTATGAAATGAACTGCCAACTCTCAGATAATTTCATGGACTCTGAAGCTGAAATCTGTCTAAAGCAACCTGGACACAGACGTCTCATAGTTTATGGAAACAGTACTCAACAATGTATCATGTTTATTTTTAAATAATTAGCAGAGGAAAAAGTTCTAGTTTCTTCTTAGATACATTATGGAAATAGATTAACTGTAGAAATTATACTGATAGAAATTTATTAATACATGTAAGCTTGTTTGAATCCAGTATTTACTCTCATTCCATAGGCTTTGAACAGTTTATGAACTTCTGCCAAAATTCTATGCCTCCATGAGCAGGCCACAAAAATAGATATTTTATGGTGATTATATTTTTAAAAAATATTTTATGCTGTATTTATTTCTGAGAGAGAGAGACAGCATGAACAGGGGAGTGTCAGAGAGAGAGGGAGACACAGAATCGGAAGCAGGCTCCAGGCTCTGAGCTAGCTGTCCGCACAGAGCCTGATGCGGGGCTCAAACCCACGAACAGTGTGATCATGACCTGAGCCAAAGTCCAACGCTTAACTGACTGAGCCACCCAAGCGCCCCCATGGTGATTATGTTGAAATCTATTTTTCTCTGAAACATGGTGTCAGAGCTATAACTTTATAAACCGCAATGAAGGCATCACTGGAGAATATTCATTATCTGCTCTGTTGGTCTTATAGCCTTTTTAAAACTCATTAGGTAACAGAAGAGCTAATAAGATAGGTATTTTACCTTTTTAATGATGTATATTACTGATTTTAACAAGACTCACTTATTAAGGCAAATGCACGTGATCTTAATAGAGACGAAGACTAAATATACTGCAAAATGCCAAATGTACAGCACGGAGCCACAAATAAACTTAGAAAAAGGCTGGTTGGCCCTCTCACTGAGGCCACCATGTTACTCCTTTGTCTGTGAAAGGAGGGACAGTGAACCTTGTGAGGAGCTATTTTACATGGGGAGGTGAATAAAAATGTTAAATTTTCATTAAAAAAGAAATGAGACTGCGGTTGTAAGACCCAAAATAAGAGTATCTGTCTAAAACTATTCCAGTGCAGAAGTAACAAAATAAAGTCCAAGTAACTAGGTTAAATATACACTAAAAATACATTGTATCTCTCTGGAAAAAACATAAGGACACATAAAAGAACTTTCACCCAGTTTCCCAGGGTTCATGGACTGGCTTTTGGAATTCCCTGAATTCATGAGCTCTAGTTTATTATCCTTTCATTATGTTATGCACACTAAACTTGAATGGTACTTTAGTGAAATATGCTGTCTTGAAAGTTATTTTTTTTTCATTATTGCAGACTGATCAGGGTAGCAAAATGATGAAATAAAACCAAGCATTTTTTAATGCATTATTTATTTCTGAGAGAGAGACACACACACACAACATGAGCAGGGGAGGGTCAGAGAGAGGCGAAGATACAGAATCTAAAACAGGCTCCAGGCTGTGAGCTAGCTGTCAGCACAGAGCCCAAAGCAGGGCTCGAACCCACGAACAATGAGATCATGACCTTATCCGAAGTCAGACGCTTAACTGGCTGAGCCACCCAGGCACCCCTGAACCAAGCAATTTGAATAAAGGATAAAGCGTGATATCAAAACATAAAATTATTCCAGGGGCACCTGGGTGGTTCACTTGTTTAAAGAATTAACTCTTGATTTCGGCTTAGATCATGATGTATGTTACAGTTGGTGAGATCATGCACTGACAGCGGGGGAAACTGCTTGGGATTCATTTCTCTCCTCTCTCTGACCCTCATCCTCTTCCCTTCCCCTTTCTCTCCCTCTCTTTCTCTCTCTGTCTCTCAAAATAAAACAAACTGTGAGAAAACATAATAATATTCCAAGCAAGAGTGTAAGATCAGAAAAAATAGAGAGCAATGGAGCACAATAGGAAACACAGAAACTATCCAACAACATAGGAACAATGTATTTACAATTTGTAAGAGCAAACTTCCAATTCCATTCTCTCTCTCCATGAATAACTATTGGTTAAAACTCTCTTGACTGAATAGTTGTCCTTTTCTTGATGCTATGCACACTACCTGTCATCTGTCAGTTTTCTGCATACACGTAGGTCTATGTCTGTTCCCTTGGTCAAGCATTCTATCTTCTTACCAATGCCACTCTATGTTATTTAAAGAGTTAACCTGAGGGGTGCCTGGGTGGCTTAGTCAGCTAAGCATCTGACTTCAGCTCAGATCATGGTCTTATGGTTAGTGAGTTCAAGCCCCACCTCAGACTCTGTCCTGAGTGCTCAGAGCCTAGAGCCTGTTTCAGATTTGGTGTTCCCTCTGTCTCTGCTCCTCCCCCACTCGTGCTCTGTCTTTGTAAAATAAGTAAATGTTAAAAAAAATTTTAAGAGTCAACCTGAGGGCTTTGTAGTGCATCTCTGTGTTTTTGGTCTTTTTTCAATCTAGTTTAGTTGTATACTTTTGAAAAAATAAAATGTATGGCATTTTGTTGAATGTATTTTATTTTATTTTATTACTCACTGAGGGTGTTCTATGATCATTTGGGGAAATGATACTGTATAGCATTAAGTTTTCTAAATGTGGGATACCTCTCCATTTTTTGAGATCTTCTCTATTGCCCTTTATGACAGTTTCATTACTCATTATGAAAAATTCTTATACATTTTTTGCTAAATGTACTGCCAAATAGTTTTATTGCTTTTGTAAATTACGTAATATTATAAGCTGTTCATGTTCAGAAATAAAATTGGCTTTTTAAGTCATAACCAGTAAGCCTTCTAATATTCTCAATTATTTATAATAAATTGTCCACATATCTGTTTGTGTTCCCATGTAGAAAATTACTAATGACAAATAATGACAGTTTTATTTTCCTCTTCCAATATCCTATGCATTTATTTAATTTTATTTTCTTCTTAGAGCATATAAAGCCTTCAGTGCAAAACTGACTAGAAGTGGACAAAGAGGGTATTATTCTCTGTGTTAAAGAAATGTTCTAACATTTACCTATTTAAGTAGTCATTTCTTAATATTTTTGTTGTGTAGGTAGTGTTAATCCAACTTAAAAGTTTGTTTTATTTGTTCAATGAGAAGTTAATTTATTGGGGCGCCTGGGTGGCTCAGTTGACTACACATCTGACTTCTGCTTGGGTCATGATCTTGCGGTTCCTGAGTTTGAGCCCTGTGTGGAGCTCTGTGTTGACAGCTCAGAGCCTGGAGCCTGCTTCCGGTTCTCTTTCTGCCCCTTCCCCGCTCATGCGTTGTCTCTGTCTCTCTCTCAAAAATAAATAAACATTAATTTTTTTAAAAAAAGAACTTAATTTATTATCTTCTCTATGTGTGGAACTGTTCTAGGTGTCTGAGATATATCAGTAAAGAGAATAAGGCAATTCACTGTCTTCCTGAGTTCCTAGATCACTAATAGTATATGTTTGTTTGTTTCTCCTAATTATAAATACATATTAAATCTTATGAAAACCTTCTTCTATATCTGTTGAGATGATCATATTTTCCCTTTTAATCTTGTAATGGAGATAATGAACTTTAAAAGTTAAATATTTAAACATCTTTGTATAGAGAAGACAATTCCAGTATAGTAAGTGTTGAATTTTGAATTTTTTTTTAAAAATAATGTTTTATTTATTTTTGAAAGAGAGATAGAGACAGCATGAGCAGGGGAGGGTCAGAGAGAGAGGGAGTCACAGAATCTGAAGACAGGCTCCAGGCTCTGAGCTGGCTGTCAGCACAGAGCCTGACCCGGGCCTCGAACCCATGAACCATGAGATCATGACCTGAGCTGATCTTAACCGACTGAGCCACCCAGGCACCCTGAGTTTTGAATTTTTAAAAATACATTGCAGGGGCACCTGGGTAGCAAGGTCGGTTAAGCATCTGTCTTCGGCTGAGTCATGATCTTGTGGTTCATGAGTGTGAGCCTTGCGTCCGGCTCTGTGCTATCAGCTCAGAGCCTGGAGCCTGGTTCAGATTCTGTGTCTCCTTTCTCTCTGCCCCTCCCTAGCTCATGCGCTGTCTCTCTGTCTCTCTCTGTCTCTCTCCCAAAAATAAACATTAAAAAAAACATTGCAAAATTCAACTTGCTAATACAATGAAATTAAGAAAATGACACAAGCAGAGGGTCACAGAGGAATCCTCCTGCATTATTACAATGCAGACCAAATCCATTCGTAAGACATATTAGTTGTTTTATTCTCAGGGTTAAATGTGTGTGTGTGCGCGTGTGTGCACGCGCGCGTGCGCACACGTGTGTTAGTGTGTAATTTCTGTCATTTAAAAATGACAAACTCTTGGACTTCCAAGACAATATCTAACATTTTAGAGATAGCCTGGTTCATTAAAGCCAATATTTTTGGCCTGATTAAAAGTTCTTGAGACAGGAAAACTATAAACAGAGAAGCCTAATCCCAGTGCTCCTGAACTTCAGAGCAGGACTTTGTGCCATTCATCCAGCAAACCATTTTCCTCTTCATCTTTGTTAAGGTACAATCTCAACCTTTTGTTCACAAAGAAGGGACGCTTATGGTAGGATGAATGGAATTACCAAGTGCCTTATTCTAATTTGTGTTACGGGATGAATTTATGTAGGATTATTCATCTATACATAAGATCAAGTAAGCCTGTAATTATTTCTCACACTTTCTTTTGTCTAGTATTGGTGATCGAGGTTATGTAGTGGTAATCAAGGTTACATATTAGTCCCATAATGAGATGTGAAACATTCATTCTTTTTCTGAAATAAATCAAATTGATATCTGCTTGAAAATTTAGCAGAAGTATTCTTTAAAGCAAAGGCTGTTATTTCCTTTTAGAAAGATGTTAAAAATGACTTCAACGTGTTTAATACAGAGAACAGTATTATTTAAGCCTTCCATTTCATCTTGTGTCAGATTAGATGCTAGCAAGTTAGATTTTCTTGTAACTATTATTATTTTATGTAATTTGTCTATTTCTGGCCATGAGTTGTTGATAGTATTATTTTGTTATCCTCATAATGTCTGATACTCTGTTGTTATGACTTCCTTTTTACCCATTATGCTACTGACTTGTGAATTCTTTTTCTTTTTTGGTTTCCTGGTTGATGTTTTCAGAGGTTTGTCCATTGTTTTTAATTTTGCCAAGAAAAATCAGCTTTTGCCTTGATTAATCCTCCTTGCACTTTTTAAATTTCATATTGCATCTTCTAATTTTATCTTTATTATTTTTCTTTACAGTGTTTTGGTATTATGCATTTTGTTCCACCAAACAGAAACCTGAAGTTACCTTTGGTTTCTCTTCATTATCTCTCCACATGCATATTTTTATCACATAAACAATCTGTTAAATCTATGCATTGCTGCCTCTCATAGGAAAAGAAACCTCATAAATGCTATTTCTCTGCACTGACTTATTTTTTCGTTCACTCTGTTAACTTCTCGTCAGCCCCTAAAGCTCTTAGCACATAAACTATTTCTTCAGAGTGGTTATCACCATTGTAATTTCTCATTCATATTTGAATTATTTGATCAATACTCTCTCACTAGACTTACATCTCTAGGCAAACAGGAATCCAGTCTGTCTTGCTCACCTATATGATCCCAGGTCTTAGGAATCAGCAATTATATTTTTAATGAATAAATAAAACTAAACATGGACAAATGAATTTGGCTACTGGATAAAATTAAGGAGATTCAGATTGACTCAATAAAATACATTTTAATTCAGGTAAGCAAAAAGTTACTGCATTTGTAAAGTAGTTTATCATCAGTCCATTGGCAGAAATATCACAGAGAAGATTCAAGAACCAGTAAAGATTACACAGGTTTGTTTTATGATTATTCCAATTTGAAAGTACTAGGGTTAGCAGTGGGTAAAAAAAAAAAAATAAATTCTAAGGGGAAAGGAAATAGAGGCATTTATTGATTTAAGAGTGGTTCAATTCATTCCAATCAACAGGCCTTGATATTACCTGCTTTTTGTCACCTTGTTGATAAAGTAATTATACCCAGTTTATATGTGTCAAATGAAATGTGTAATCCTTTCGTGCAGCCTATTAATTTATTTTTTTCTTTCTGATTCAAGCACTTTAATCATTAGGTAGACGACAATTGATAAATTGTTGATATGGCCTGTATGGATTGGTTGTGCATTTAGTAAAATAAAGAAGAAGAAAAAATGCCACTAGAAATATCAGAACTCATACAACCAAGAAACTAGACACAACCTACTTCATGAAAAGAGCAGAGGATACTTGTTGATTTTATTTTATTTATTTTATTTTAATTTTACTCCTACTTTTTTATTAATGTAATATCTATTCTCAAGTTATTTTTAGGATGGTTAAAAATAAAGTCAAGAGAAAGAGTCAGAGTAGAGGGCATAACAGACAGTGGGAAAGATGGATAACACTTAGAAAATCTCTGAATGTTTGTTTTGATTTCATGCTTTCTGCCCCAGCCTTTGGGAAGAGTCTTTAAAACTCTCGTAGGCATCACGATGCAAGTGAAATAAACTCCTGTGCTTTAAAATGTTGTGAATGAAATTTTTAGTCAGGTTACTTCTCTAAAAAAAATCAATAAACCTTTTTAATAATGTGGGTCAGTCTATTTCCACACTAGGGCTTGAGAAAAATAATGTTACCTTAAGGGAGTGCTTTTTTTTTTTTTCCTTTTTCCATTTTTTTCTATTCTGAAAGCATTTGAAATAACATATACTTTTCAAACATTCATGAATTCCCTCTCCGTATCAAGAACTGTCCCTTGAGCTAGGGAAACTTGCCAGTAGAGCAACACAATATATTTATGAAAAGAAGTGAAGACTATATTTCAGGTAATGAGATTACATGCAGATATTGAACCAATTGGCTCATTGAATAACCAATGACACTTTGTTTTTGTGGGTATTTTTTTTAGTAGCAGAGAGTGTGACTTCATTTTGTGAACATGACAGACATTTTATTTCCCGTATAGAAATTCTTCTTTCAACAGAAGAAATTGTCATTGCATATCGGTCCCTAAGTCATGGATGAGTCATGATATCTCTGTAATTTCATTTAGTGAAACCATTTACTTTCTTGAAGTCCATGCCACAATTGGTAATTCCATGAAACTAATTCCATGGGCTACTGCTCCCATAGAAAATATAACCTAGAGAGAGGGAGACATGTAAACAATTACAATAAGATTCTTTTCTGAAGAATGGAGAAGGACACTCAGCAAAAGGTGAACATTATGAAAACAGAGTTGAATTGTGGAATAGCTTTGTAAGTGATTGGCTCAAGGTGATAATCAAGAAGAAAACGTCTAAAAGACATTTTGAATGGCTTTCATAGCTCGGCCTAATTTGTCTTCTTGGGCTTTTATTATGTTTATTTCTTTTTGAGACAGAGAGAGAGCATGTGGGGGAAAAGGGGATAGGAGAGGAAGAGAATCTCAAGCAAGCTCCGCACTCAGAGTGGAGCTCAATGCAGGGCTTGATATCATGACAAGATCATGACCTGAGCTGAAATCAAGAGTTGGATGCCTAACCTACTGAGCCACCCAGAAACCCCTGTGCCTTTTAACTTAATTACACTCCCCAGGAAAATTTGAACTAAACAGCAAAATATATGCTTTTATATGGTTTCAATATTTGATTATTTCATTAGAATATAAACTCAAGTTGGGGCACCTGGGTGGCTCATTTGGTTAAATGTTCAACCTCAGCTCAGGTCATGATCTCACGGTTTGTACGTTCGAGCCTTGTGTTGGGTTCTGTGTTGACAGCTCAGAGGCTGGAGCCTGCTTTGGATTCTGTGTCTCCCTCTCTCTCTGCCACTACCCCACTCATGCTCACTCTTTCTCTCTCTCTCAAAGAGAAATAAATATTAAAAAATAATGTAACCTCAATGAGAAAATAGATGGAGAAATTATAGTTCCTGCCAAAACCTCAGTGTCTTACATACATTTTACTTATTTAAAAAAAATTTTAATGTTATTTTATTTATTTCTGAGAGAGAGAGAGAGAGAGAGAGACAGTGTGAGCGGGGGGGGCACATATTTTTAACATTTTTTATTCATTCTTGAGAAACAGAGAGAGAGAGAGAGCAATAGTGGAGGAGAAGCAGAGAGAGAGGGAGACAGAATCTGAAGCAGGCTTCAGGCTCTGAGCTGTCAGCAAAAAGCCTGATGCAGGGCTCCTACCCATGAAGCATGAGATCTGGACCTGAGCCGAGTTGGACACTTCACCCAGGCGCCCCCGACTAAAAGTATTCTTAAAACTGCACACTATATCTTATCTGAAAATCAAATGGTAGCCAAAATAAATATACCTTGGTGAAAGTATCACTTGATATGAACAGCAAAATCACAACCCTTTTCAAACGGAATGTAGCTAGGACTCTATGAGGATGAGTATTCCATATTCCGTTCATTCCAGTGTCTCATACTTCTACATGTGTGCGTGCGTGCACACAAACACACACACACACACACTCCACGCACTATACACACACATGCACACACACACACACACACACACACACACACACACCCCATGCACATAGGCTGATGAGTGCATCACTAGGGAACATATATATGAAATACACAGTGCTGGTTTTTATTTATTCCTACTAAAAACAACAGATATGTGGGAAATGAAAATATATTCTATATTTTAACAAGTTTTGATGCAGCAAAAACCTGAAAGAGTAAAGTAGATTAATAAAATGAAGGGACAAGATATGGAACCAAAGAATTTTGTAATTATAAAAGGTCTTAAAAGTTTCCTCTTTTTAACACCCCTGATATTTTAATCATCCTACATCTTCCATTTTTTACATATCAGTCTGTTCTACTTTCAAAAGGTTGTAATTGTTACAAATGTCTTTCATACGATACATTTAAATCTTGATTTCTTATCTTTTATTCTCTGTTAAAATTCTTCCTTTGGGATAATATAGCATAAGGTTATTGCCTCTCATATAATTATCATCTTGAAGCTAAGATTTTCCTTTTGAACTAAACACTCCCAGGTTTTTAGCCATGAATTAGAGCCTTCACTTTTACTACTCTTTGCTGTGACTGGAGATTCTATGACTTCTCTTCTGGCCCCCATATTTTAATTCTACACTGCGGTAACACCTTTGATTACTGATATATTTTAACAGGTGAATAACACTTCAGGCATGGCAAAACTGACCAACAAGAAAGACAAGCTCCAGAGTGACATTATACAGTGCATACAAGGTCCACAATTTATTGCAATTTCTCCATTAAGAGAAGGCTCTTTCTCTCCTCCTTAAATCTTAGATCACCTCTCTTTAAATCTCCTCAAATTTAGGGTAGTCTTGTGTTTTGCGTGGACAGCAAAGTAAACATTGTACGAGTTTCTTTTATTATTTTTTTTATTTAAAAATATTTAATGTTTTATTTATTTCTCAGAGAGAAAGACAGCGTGAGAAGGGGAGGGTCAAAGAGAGAGGGAGACACAGAATCTGAAACAGGCTCCAGGCTCTGAGCTAGCTGTCAGCACAAAGCCTGACGTGGGGCTCAAACCCACAAACCATGAGATCATGACCTGAGCCGAAGTCGGACACTTAACCAAATGAAACACCCAGGCGTCCCCAACATTGTATGAGTTTCAAACCTGGGCCTCCATCGGCTTTGTGTTTCATTTTGCCGTGGAAAACCCTGTCCAGAGCTCAACAGAGCTGGAGAGACCTGAATTGAGCTGTCAGGTATAGGATTAGCCAGTTAAGACAATAAGCCCAAATGATAATAAGACTCAACTTGTAATCACTTATTGCAGTTTTATAAGGAAGAGGCTAAACTGGAGAAAGTGTGGACTCCTCTCATTTCCCTGAAGGAGAGGAGTGAGGGTGGAGGGCCAGGTGGACAGCACAGATGTTAGGGATCATCTCACTGCTGGAGCCCCAAACTAAAGGTTGTTGCAGTTTTTCTGGGCCTAGGAACAAAGGAGAGGGATGGGAGGGGGTGGTGAGGTAGGTCTAGAAAAGTGTTGAGTTCTAAGTGGGAAAGATGTCCCCAGATTGACCCCTTTCATTTCCCGGTGTAAGGGGCAGAGACCTCTGTGCCTGCCCTCTGTGAAAGAGGTCTCTGTATGGAAGTACCTGGGTCAGGAACACAGATGAGCATAAGAGTTGGCAGCTTATGTAAGAGATGCGTCCTTGAAGGCAACTCCCTTCAAGGGCTGCAGTGACTGGCTGTGCATGAAGTCTGGTGTGAGGAAGAAAGCTTCTCCCCTTGAGGCCTGGCAGGAAAAGACTTTGGAATTGCCTACGGTGGCCCATGGAAAATCATATATATATTTCTGGTCACGATCTGGACTCCTTAACCCCTGCCACTGATGGCAGTTAAATAAGTCCAGGATGGCTCAGTAAGAGATGACAGATGCTATTTAAGCATGAAGGCTGCAGACTAAACTAACGCCTGAGTATAGGTGAAATCAGCTAAGTTTGACCTAGATCAGTAGAACATTCCAGCTGAGCCCAGTCCAGATTATCAACCCATAGAATGAGTTACAAAATGTGTGTAGTTTTAACCCATTCAGTTTTGGTTTGCTTTGCTTTGTCAATATACACGCAGAAAGCTAACTTACACAGATATTAACCAAAAGCCATTAATATAATTCACTGATAATTTTAAAACCACCCGATTGTACTGTTGTCTAAGGTCTTTTGGTTGTGTATTCCCAGAGCTATTGCACACCTGGTGCTACCTGCTTGTAATTTAGTTTTCTCTTGGAATTCAATTGTTATTTCTTATTTGAGCAACATTATAGATATCCTCTTAATTGTGGTTAATTTTGCTGCTGGGTTCTCATATTTAACTTCTGTAAATTTTCCTACCCATCATACAACTTTTCCTACTTTTTCGTATTTCGGTCTCTATGTCCCAGAGAAAGAGATCAGCTAAGTAGTAAAATCATTATACAATATGTATTTCCAAAGTTAGAGCATATTGGTCTAAGTTTTCATTAATATATAAGTATTTTTCATGCTTATATATCAAATAATTGTAAAGATGAAAAAGTAGCAAGAAAATCAATTTACAGTTTTCCAGAAAAATCAAGTTGTCTTTTTTAGTACGAGGAAACTGAGGTCCAAAAAGAAAAGAGAAATGATAAATCTTTTCAGTAAGTGAAAAAACTGTGACTTCAGTCTTGGTCTTCTGAACATAAGTCAACTAAAAAAAGAGACTAACCTAAATTAAATACGAAAGCATTTATTCGGGGTCTCAGAATTCCAGTTCCAAGGAACACACATTTGAGCAGTAACCCAAAATTGTGCCTTCCCCTGCCCCTCCGGGAGAACAAAAATCAAGAGTTTTTAAAGTGGAGGGAATGCTTGTATATGTTCTTCACCAAAAAAAATTTAATTGGTATTGGTGGCAGAAAAACCAATCTTGGATGAATCTATTCTGTTACTAAGGTTATCACTAAGCATTATCTCTTTCTCTTACTGTAACAAGCTATAGGTGTTTGGGCTTTTTTTCTGATATATTTGCAGTTTGGTGTAATTCAAAAGTTCAAGCTTTCACTGAGTGAGGATATGCATGAGGTCCATCTCCTTAATGATCTTCTGTGTCCCTTTTAAAATCACTTGACATAAGTGACCCCATTTTATTTCACCTTTCACAGATATATCAGCACTTTTCACCATTGTAATTATAATGGACATTTTCAATAAGTTGTCAAGTGTACTAACACTGTGACTGTGGAAAAGCTATGAGAGAAATGAGATGGAATTCCGTAGAAATGACAAGATCATACATTACTCCATTGGTTACACATTGTTCTGAATTCACTTCCTAGTTGCGAAAGTTTGGAGGTGTTCATAGTATAATATCTATAGATTGTCTGTTTTTAGTCCCTGTTTCAAAACTCATTTTTGGTGTAATCTTGGTAAGTTCTTTATCTTCCTTCATTTTAGTTATTCTTATTTGTAAACTGGAAGTGAATTAAGTACAGTTCTCCTAAGGTCATTGCAATGATTATCTGTGATGATATATTTAGAGAGACAAGCTGTAAGAAGTACTCAGTGTTACTCCAATCTTCCTGCTGCTACTGATCAGGCTGCAAGCATCTTTTTTGTTTTAAATATATTTATTTATTTTGAAAGAGAGAGCGTTAAGGAGGAGGGGCAGATAGAGAGAGAAAGGATTCCAAGCAAGATTGGTGTCCTCAGTGCAGAGCCTCATGTGGAGCTCAAATGCATGAGCCATGAGATCATGACCTGAGCTGAAATCAAGGGTCAGATGCTTAACCTACTGAGCCACCCAGGCACTCCCAGGCTGTAAGATTCTTGACAGTGGGATTCCCTTTTGTTCAGTTTTAAGTCCTCTGGACCCATGTAAAAAATGTCACATGCTCCATAAGTATTTGTGGAAGGAGTAAAAAAGGGAATGAAAGGGAAGAAAAGAATGGAGGAGGGAAGAAAGGAATTGAAGAAGGAGAGGGGTGAAGAAAGAAAGGAAAGAAAAATGGAGTTCAGGGTGATTTCATGAGAAACATCACCATGTTTATTCAAGGGCCTAAAGTCAGTTAGTAAAAATATTATAAAGCACTGATGAAATGATTGAAGAGAAAGAGAAAGAAATCCATATATTGTAGGTGCCTATAATTATTCTTAAATAATCATTTGGCATTACCAATGGGGGTAAAGAAGAGTGGCCACCACCCTCCTAGCTGTTGCGTAAGATATAAAGCAATGTAAATTGAAGTGATTTTCAAAAGAAATGGGTAGGTCAGGGGAAGATATATCCTTCACTCCTCCCCAAATTCTGAATTTATTTACTCTGTTTACATCCCATGCCCAGTCATGAAAATCACTTCTGCTTACACAGCAACTATTTTTCTAAGTTTAGATAGGGATTCTTTTATTAATCTTTTAAAGAAATAAGAACTTGGTTTGTGATGCTATTTTTACATTTATTAATTTATGCTATATATTACTATTTCCTTCCTTTTTCTTTCAAACTAATTTATTATTTTACTAGCTTCTTCCAATGAATATTCAGACAAGTGATTTTTAGTTTTTCTTCTCTTTAAACATATGTTTATAAAGGCAAATTATTTATTGTGTTTATGACAATAATGCCTTTCCATAGTTATTACATATTTTTATTACCTTTCATCCAAAAATGCTTACTAGATTAGTTATGACTAAGCCTCCAATGTAATCGTAACCCAGTTGAGTCATGGGCTGTTTAGAAATGTGTTACTTTATTTCCAAATATTTAGCAAAGAATTTTCCAACTATACATTTATTACTGACTTTTTTAGGTAAATGTTCCGGTGTTAGAGATTCTGGCCTAATTATTTCAGGTTTTAAAAAAATGTTTGAGACATTCTTTATGACTCAGTATGAGTCAATTTTTAAAATACTCTAAGTGCATTTTAAAATAAAATATTTTGGCAGTTACTGAGTGTAGTCATTTAATTTCCCTGCCAATTTAATGAGGAAAATATTATTATAATTATCTAATCATTCTCATTTTGCAGGAGAGAACATTGATAAAGACAGGTTAAATATTTTGCCCAAATTCAGATAGCTTGTAAGCAGTGATGCTCTCAGAGAATTAAGTCCAGACTATGTCCGCTTAAACCCAAGCTAAGTTGTTCTATCTGTTATATAATAATGATACAAATACTGCATTAAAGGTTAAAGTACAAATAAAAGATAAGTTTTAGGTTAGGCTATATGAAGACTCAGTGGTAAAATTATATGTAATCATGAGAAGAAGAAGTAGATTTTCCTCCTGTGTGACACCAAGAGGTACATTAGAAGTAATAAAAGTTGCAAAGAAATAAAAAGAAATCTCACTAAAAAAACCATTCCGACATACAGAGCTATCCAGAGAAAATAGACTTTAAGAATCATGAAACTCCCATAACTTAAGACTTTCAAAATTGCTGAAGGACCACTGAATATAGTAAAGAGAATACTGAGAGCAAGTGTGTTTGTAAGTCTCATACATTTTAGCCACTATCACCAACATGTACCACAGTCGGGAGATTCTAGGACTATTGATACTGGCACATTAGCTAATGTTTCATATTCTTACTGATCCCTTATATTGCCCTTGAAATATTGGTTTTTCTGGGGAAATCATATTTGAGGTGGTAGCATAAAAGTAGATCGTCAAATGTTAAGTACAAGAAATATCGTATTTACGTCTTCTGTTTTTTAGTCAATATTAAAACCCATAAAAATGATTAAACCTTAGGAAAAAAGGGTCTCTGAAGAAAGATGAAAAACAATATATACTAAGAAGAGACAAAGCTGAGGAAAAGCAAGAGGAACATATTAAATATTAACAAATAAAACAAAAACTCATAAAAATACTGAGAGTTCCGTGTTCTGCCTACCCACTCCTTTTCTGTAGTCACAGGTAATTCAGGTAGTAACTGGATGTAAAAATACAGGTTCTGTATCTGAAAAGGTTGGTAAACATCAGACCAAGACAAATTCAAGATGAATTATGTTCCCCAATAGCTAATAAAAAGATAATGTAAAGGGCTTACAGGAAAATCAAACTAATTCAACTTGCAAAAATGAGAAAATCGTCTATAACAGGTCACAAGTAGCTATTAATTCTATATATCACTCTTTTTACCTCATAACATCCTGGCTCCAATGGGAACAGGAAAAATTTCTGTGCGTTTGTGCTTTGGGGGCCAAGATGGTGTGGTCACTGAGACTCAGAAGGTGTTACAAACCACCGAGACTTGAGGAACCATGGAGGTATAGAGTTAATCCATGAGCACTACACTGTTCACCCTGTACAGGTCTCCTCAGATTTGGCCAAATTTCACCATCTCAACTGATCAAGAGATACCTGGGATTATCGACACTGTGCTCAGTATCATAGTTAGCCACACGATCTATTCATTGTCTTAAATAGGAGCAGGGGATTCTCACCCAGGTGTTCCAAAGTGTATCAAAAACATGGCTGCATGTGGTTAGCTCAGATGGTCCCCTGGCTTAACCAGCTGTGTAGACTTGAACTAGCCATTGTATGGAGCCCAGATTTAAAACCAAATCAAAACAAAAACTTCATTTTGGTGACTGAAAATTTGAAGACCATTGGTCAAATTGGTATAGTTACCCTGTACCAACACTGGAAGTCTGAAATAGAGGTCACAGCACAAGCTTCTATGTCTTAGTGGTCTCTCCCTCTTTAAATGCACTGTTTTAAAATTTGCTACCCAGACAGCAGCAGAGGAGAGCATAACATGAAAACCGACATTGGTCAACAGCTGAACTTCTAATCTTTTCATTTATTACGTTAATATTTTTGGCTCTGGGCAAAGAGGTTACTTGAAGGCTTTTGTTTTGATGGGTTAAAGAAAGCTAAATGGCAATTTTTCAGTTAATGTTTATATCATTCAAGATTGTGCCAATATCACTACAAAGTATTGCAATCTCACAGTGCATTATTCAGATACACTTTCTTGATATAGTGAAATAACAGTCTCCCTGTATCCTGAGCACTCTTTTGGTAAATAGTACTTTATATGACAGAAATCTCTGACAAACTTAAGAATCTCTGGCAGGTTAATCAGCAAGGAAAAAAACTTAAGATATAGTGGCTTATAATGAGATTCAGTGGAAGAATTTAAGGGAGCTTAGCTTGGAAATATACTAAAGTGATTTCGAATCACCGAAGTCCCCTTGTACAGAGGAGTGAGTTTTGTTTTGATTCAGATTGGAAAAGCAATGATCAGTAGGCCCATATTCCAGGGAACCAGATTTTGGTTAAAAATAAGGAAGAACAAAATATTAGAACTCATTGAAAAATACAAATCGCCAGAGGCTGAAGTTTAGTTGCACCTTGTTAGATACAGTTATGCTGCTGTGGGTTGTTGGTTGAACCAGTTTTCCACTATTATCCTGCTTAACTCCAAGGTTTTCTGAGGGATGTTTCATGATGAAGCTGGGATTAAAGTAGCAAAAACTACTCAAAGTACAACTGGAGGGGGGGCAGTGTATATAAACAGCATTTTACTTTCCCTGAAGTCAATACAAAAGGAAAATGAAACTCTGTTAAGACGTGTTAAAAAATAGCACTATTTAAAGCCATGAGATTTGTATTTTGCTTTTGTAAAACAAGAAAGTAAAATACGATTCTTCTTAAGCCTCATAGAGCTGCAGGAGTTGATAAAACACTTTTTGACAATTAAGTTAAAATGTTAGATTTGCTCAGGTTATACATGAGGAACATAAATTTGCATGAGAATGAAATATCATAGATTTGTGTGTGGGGGGGATGATCAACTTATAGCAATGGGTTTTGAATGTGAAGGTTCAATTTGAATTTTGAGGGTCCTATATCACCATGTAGAGGTTAGGACATATTTCTGAAGATAACGAGATCTCATGAAAGTTACTGAAAATCATGGTTAGTCATCCATCAGATACTTAGCTAACAGCCTGGGATTTCTCCCTTCCTGTCACCATGAGAAGTGGAAATAACTGTTCAGTGGGTGATCAGAACGATTAGAGAACAAAAGGAAATTTGTTTCAGCTGCAATTTAATTGCAATCCTACAGATTATATTTGGGAAAATTAAATCACTTCCATTTCTTTAAAAGATGCACATAGTACTAGTCCCTGTCCACAACAAATTGTAAATACCAAATGAAATAATTCAAATAAACACATAGTGCTTATCATCTTATTATTAATGCAACTGCCCTAAATTATTATTTATAAAATAATTTGGTATTGACTACAACAAAATTTCCTCCTGATATCATTGAAAGGTCTATCAAGTCTACCTATTTTGAAATGACTCCAATAATAAGAACATGAATAAAAATGTGGTTCACGGAATGGAAAACAGCAATCCTTAAACTTACATTATAGGTCTCTCCCTCTTTCTCTCTTTCTCTCTCTCTCTCTTTCACTGTTTGAATCCACCAGACACTGAACTATTGTAGTCCATTGATAAATATTTATTGAATGAACATTAAATAAATGAATTCAGTTTTCTTTGCAGCTGTGCTTTAAATAAATAGAATATCGTTTGATCAGGCAAATTATCTGAGGGTGGGAAACATGCTAAAGTACATATTTTAAGTCAAATAACCCATTTTAGTTTTCACGTAGCCCTATTATAAACTTTTAGGCCATAATAATTTTCAACAAATTTTATAGTATAATCAGTGTTTTATGACACTAACTGGATTTTCTGTTCTGTTTTGTTTTATTTGGTTGCTGTCTTTATGATGAGATATCCTTTTACCAACTTTTGCTTAGATAATAATGCCACAATCACACGGACTTACAACAACACACATTCAGTTCTCATCCTCAGACCTGCGGATCAGCTACAGGTTTGATTCAGGTCTGTTCATATATCCTCATTTACCCAGCCGGGCAGAAAAGACAGCACACCTTTTCTTACTGCAGGTGAGAGTGACCAAGAGTCTAGCAATACTGAGCAAGAGCCCAGACTAGATATGTGCCCTGCCCCCTCACATTTCACTTGCTCAAAACAAGTTACAAGGCCAAGGACAATTTCCACAAGGTGATACATATATTCTTCCCATGGAGGCTGCAGGAAAGTGAATATTTGCTTCCCATTAATAGCCATGTATTAGAGTCACACTTCATAGACGCTCCATGCTATCCCCAGAAAGCAATAGGTTACAATCTTTGAAAAGATGTTTTTAAATGATTGAAGTAGAAAAAATTTTCATGATATTAAGTTATTATAATAATGGAATTTATTTGACTTTATATTATGTGTCATGTTGTATCTGGTAAGCAGTGGGAGTGAAAAATAATATCACAGAATTAATATGTGAATATTATGTAAAATTTAAGTGTTACTTTTCATCTGGAACTCCAAAACTCATTTGATGTGAAAGTTGCAACATAGCCTTTAATTTTCAAGTTTAATTTTTAAAATTAATGCTACATGGTTATGAAAATTTTTGATCATTCATTTTGACACTTTGCAGTACTCATTAACTCATCATCAAAATATTTGGGGCAAGTGGGGTTGCACAAAACTAAGAATATAACTAAGAAGTTAGCTGCCAGCTATGACACAACATGTCCCTCCAACCATGATGAATTCTAGGTGGCATTTGGGCATCAACAATAGGTAGATTCCAAGAAATAACAAATAGGAATACAAAAGCCAAAATATTAATAATCTATTCAATATTTTTAAGCTGTATGGACTCAGCACATTTCTACTGCATGACTTTGTTAATATTTTTAGGCTTTAAAAATCTGGAAACTTATTACTATAAATTTTAGAATTATTAGATTTTCAATGTATAACTTTTATTGATAGATCTGTTATAGTATGCCAATACTATTTCTATTATAATATATATCATAACTCTACTGTATACAATTTAAAAATGCTCTCTGCTCATATGCAAGTGATTGAAAATTTTCAATAGTTTCTAATAACTTACAAATAATATTAATTTGATTTTTTTCCAATGTCATGATAATTTAAGTCAATGCCTTATTTGAAAACATAAGCATTAATGATTTATTATGTATGAATGGAGATATTAGCAACTTTATATGCAGAGTAATTGAATGCTAAAAATCAAAAGAGAGAGAGAAATTCTATGAAATAATTTAAGTAAATATTAAAGGAACATTTCAAAAACAAACCTGTCACAACTCTTAAGGTTTGCTCCAGAGATATATTTAATGCCTTATAGAATATCCTCTAATTTAATCATTTGTTTCAATACTTGATGTATTGAAAGAGAAGCTGGACAGGATTGGTGGTCTTGGGATCCAGATATATAAGATGGGGTCCTCAGGTATAAATATTGCTTTTGGTAGAACTGAATTAATCCTTCCTTTACCTCTGATTGACATTTAAGAAATGAGAGTGCATTCAGAGTATTAGAGTTATAATGTATAAATGAAAATAGGATTGATATAAAAATGCAATCATGGCAGAGTTTGACATCAAGGCCATGCCTAGACAAAAAAAAAATAACTGCCCAACAGCCTTGAATGTGCTGTGATTTCTACTATCTTAATGGTCCATTTGACTTTCTGTAATAAGGATTATTTAATAATCAAATAAAGCAATGTCATAGTATGGACTGCATGTGAACTGACATAACTGACAATTGGGTTTGACTTAATGTTTAGGTAAGACTCCATAACTCTTGATGGTTTGAGAGCATTTTAGGCACAGTTTCTTTTTTTTTTTTTCCTTTCTTAATGTCAATATCTGTTGCATGACCTCCTTCTAGTTTTTGTTCCAATTTGATTTGTGTTGGCTTTAGAAGTCAATAGTGTAGGCATAACCACTTATTTATGGGCACTTTTAACATTGCAAATTTAAAAATACCTGAAAAACACTATCATCAAAATTCTTGTAAAGGAATAATTCATGTGTCAGGAGAATAAGAAGGGGGGAAACATGCAAAAAATGCAACTAAGTATCAAATATAACAGCTTAATACTATTAATTCTTATGGATGTTTTTGCTTCTATGGTATCCATTTCTAGATTTTAATTACTCAAAGTGTACCCATGCAAACACCTTATCAGTAGTATGATCTTTATTATGAGGATACTAGTATGTAAGTTGCTTAGAAACTTTCCTGGTTTAGAAAACAACGTCCCTGGATTAAGCTTTCGTTTTCTTCTGCCAATAGTTATATTTTAAATTTGGGGGCACACACTCTGATTTTTCTTGAAACTTCACCACATTGAAGTAACAAGAAAAAATATTTTCCTTGTGACTTCTTTATGTCCTTCATAGAAAGGTGACAATACTGATGTCAACTAATTTGCTCAAATATTTACCTCTTTTCTCTATTATTGGATTATACTTCCCTATACATATATTTATATGTATAAATATGTATATAATATTAGTATAATATAAAGTAACTAATATTATATATATGTATTAATGAAAGGGAAATAAAATGTTCAAGCTAATGGTTTGAACTAATGGTCATAAAGGTACTCAGGTCAGGAAAACAATTTGTGGACAAAATGAGAATTTCAACAAAAAGAAAATATAAGAATCTGCTATTCAGACATGACTTAGCTGAAGAACAAAACAATTGAACTAAAAAATCCAATAGAGACCTTCAGTATCAATTAGATCAAACAAAAGATCAGTCACAAAGACAAGGAAATAAGATAGTGGAATTCATCTAATCAGAGGAATAAAAATAAAACATTGTTAAGAGTGAAGATAGCTTAAGATACTGATATGACACCATCAAACAGACCAATACTCACACGATAGGAATCCTGGAAGGAAAGAAGAGAAAAAAGGGGACAGAAGTTATTCAAAGAAATAATGGCTGAAAACTTTCCAAACTGGGGAAAGAAACACACATCCAGATCCAAGAGGACTAAGGAGTTGCAAATAAGTTAATTCCCAAGAGGTCCACACTGAGACACATTATAAATTAAGTTGTCAAAAGTTGAAGATAAAGAAAGAATTTCATAGCAAGAGGAACAATTGTTACCTGCAAGAAAACTCCCATAAGATTGTCAACAGATTTTTTAGCAGAGACTTTGCAGGCTGGAAAGAAGTGAGTGCCTTCAAAACTTTGAACAATAGCATAAAGAACTGCCAACCGAGGATACTCTACCTGATGAAGTTGTTTTTCAAAACTGAAGGAGAGATGAACATTTTTTCAAGCAAAAGCTTAAGGAAATCATCATCACTAGAGCAGCCTTACAAGAAATGCTAAAGAAACTTCTTCAAGCTTAAATAAAAGGATGCTAATCAGTAACAGGTAGGTATATGAAAGCATAAATCTCACCAGTAATGGTAAATACATAGGTAAATTCAGAATACTGTAATATAATGGTGATGTATAAATCACTTATAAATCTAGTATGAAGGTTCAAAGACAGAAGTATTAAAAATTATAACTACAATAATTTGTTAATGGATACACAGGTGAAAAGATGTTAATTGTGACATTAAAGGACCCACAAAATGTGGAGGGAAGAAGAATAAATATGTAGAGGTTTAGTATGTGTTTGAAGTTAAGTTATAAGGTAAAAAGAGACAGTTATGAGGTATTTTATGTAAGCTTCATGGTAACTACCAAGCAAAAACATGATATCTAAGCATACCACTATGGAAAATCATGAAATCACAAAGGGAAAGATCAAGAGAAGAAAAAAGCAAATAGATTACAAAACATCAAGAAAACAATTAAGAAAATGGTAATACCTGTCAATAATCATTTTAAATGTAAATGGAATAATTCTCCAATCAATAGACAGGGTGGCTCTATGGATAAAAAAAAATGAAAACAAAAACACCCAACTATGTGCTGCCTACAAGAGACTCATGTTAGCTTGAAGATCATACAGGTAAAAATTGAAGGGATTAAGAAAATCTTTAAAATAAAAAAATAGGCATCCTACAAAATATAAATATACCTGCACAAAATCCATTAAGAAAAATAAAAAGGAAAATAGACTGCTAAAATATCAGGGCCCATATGAAAAAAAAATATGGTATTAACATAGAAAACGATTTAATCATTATAAAACATATCATAGTAAATTAATAGATAATGTAAATTCAAAGCAATTGAATAGATATGAAAACTTAGAAAGAAAATATTAACATATAAATATATCAACCTTGGGGCACCTGGGTGGCTCAGTTGTTTGAGCATCCAACTTTGGATCAGGTCATGATCTCAGTTTGTGGGTTTGTGGCCCACGTCCTTTGGATTCTGTGTATCTCTCTCTCTCTCTCTCTCTCTCTCTCTGCTTTCCCCTGCTCATGCTCTGTCTCTCTGTGTCTCAAAAATAAATAAATATTAAAAAACATTAAAAATATCAACCTCAGGGGCGCCTGGGTGGCTTAGTCGGTTAAGCGTCCGACTTTTGCTTAGGTCATGATCTCGCGGTTCGTGGGTTCGAGCCCCGCGTTGGGCTCTGTGCTGACTGCCAGCTCAGAGCCTGGAGCCTATTTCAGAGTCTGTATCTCCCTCTCTCTCACACTCTCTCTCTCTCTCTCTCTCTCTCTCTCTCTCTCTCCTAGAAATAAATAAAAATATTAAAAAATAAATAAATAAATAAATAAATAAAAATATCAACCTCACCATTGGCATACATAAAATATTTACAATATATAATATACTATATATACATATTTTAAATGGCAGTGCTTACCTGCCCAATTGATGTCCAGTTATTAAAATAACAATACACATATATTGTGAAGTATAATATATTAGATAACTTTATTAACACATGTTAGAAATGTGATAGGATCTTTATTATAGGCGGGTGATTGAAGATTATATACATAAAGCCTTAAAATTGTTCATAATAGTGTTTTTTTTCTTTGCTTGACTTTACCTTTTGAAGCGTTTTACGTTCATAGAAAAATTGAACACAAAATACAGACATTTCCCATATACCCCTGGTCCCCAAATTGATAACCTCCTCAATCATCAGTGTCTCACCAGAGTGGTACGTTTGTTACTTTTGATGAACCTACATTGACGTATCACCCAAAACAGTTTGCACTGCAGTTCACTTCTGCTATTGTGCATTTTACATATTTGGCCCTCAATGTATCATAACATGTATCCTTCATTATATTATTAGATAGAGAAGTTTCATTGCTGTAAAATTCCTCCATGCTCCATCTATTTATTCCTCCCCACGAATCCCCAATCCCAGACAATCACTGACTTTTTAACTGTGTCTATAGTTCTGCCTTTTCCTGAATGTCATATAGTTGGAACACTACAGTATGTAGATGTCTCAACTGGCTACTTTCAATTAATAATATACATTTTATTTTTCCATGTCTTTTTGTGCCTTGATAACTCATTTCTTTTTAGTGATTAATAATATTCTGTTGTCTGAATGTACCACAGTTTACCCATTCACCTACTGAATTCCTTGTAAGTTCCAAAACATGGAAGCAACCACGATGTCAAATAGTTATAAATGTCCATGTGCACGATTTTGTGTAGACTTGAGTTTTTGGTACTTCTGGATAAATACTAAGGAGCACAATTGCTGTGTATGGATAGTTTTTCAAAAAACCACCAAAATATCTTCCAAAGTGGCTGTATCATTTTGCATTCCAGCCCATAATAAACAAGAGTTCCTGTTGTTCCACACACTTACTAGAATTAGTGTTGTTCGTGACCTGGAATTTGGCCATTCCAATAAATACATAGTAATATCGCATTGTTTTAATTTGCAGTTTGCTAGTTGGCATATACTGTAAGCATCTTATGCTTATTTGCCATCTGTATATCTTGTTTAGTGAGGTGTTTGTTAAGGTCCTCAGTCCTTTATTTACTTGGCTTGTTTATTTTCAATTGTTAAATTTTAAGTGTTCCTTGTATATTTTGCATAACAATCTTTAATCAGTCTTTTAAATATTTTCTCCCAGTCTGAGACTTATCTTCCCCTTTTTCTTGACATCATCTTTCACAAAGCAGAAAATTTTAATTTAAGAAAATTCAGTTTATAGGGTGCTTGGGTGGCTCAGTCGGTTAAGCGTCCAACTTTGCTCAAGTCATGATCTCAGGTTTGTGAGTTCAAGCCCCATGTCAAGCTCTGTGCTAACAACTCAGAGCCTGGAGGCTGTTTTGAATTTTGGATTCTGTGTCTCCTTCTCTCTCTGCCCCTCCCCCACTCACACTCCATCTCTCTTTCTCTTTCAAAAGTAAATAAACAGTTAAAAAGAAAGGAAAGTCCAGTTTATCAGTTATTTCTTTCATAGATTGTACTTTGGTGTTGCATTTAAAAAGTTATTTCTATACCTAAGACTATTTAAGATTTATCCTTTGTTATTTTCCAGGAGTTTTGTAGTTTTTTTAATTTTGAAAAAGTGCTTTATTATTTAATTTTGATAGATAGAGAGAGAAACAGAGGGCAAGTGGAGGAGGGACAGCCTGATGTGGGGCTTGAACTCACAAACTATGGGATCATGACCTGAGCTGAGGTCAGATGTGTAACTGACTGAGCCATCCAGGTGCCCTATGGAGTTTTGCATTTTACATTTATGCACTATAATACATTTTCAGTTAATTTTTGTGAAAGGTGAAGGATCTGTGACTAGATTTTTTTTTTCCATGTAGATGTAGAGTTGTTCCAGCACCATTCTTTTTGTTTTTGTTTGTTTGCTTTTGGTTTTTGTTTAGAGAGAGAGAGAAAAAAGGGGAGGGGAGAGGGACAGAGGGGAAAGGAGAGACAGAGAGATAGAGAGAGAGAATCTTAAGGTGGTTCCGTCCTCAGCACGAAGCCCAACATGGGACTCCATCCCATGACCCTGGGATCATGACCTGAGCCCAAATCAAGAGCCAGATGCTCAACCAATTGAGCCACCCAGGCACCCTAGCACCATTTGTTGAAGAGATATCTTTACTTACTTCACTGTATTGACTTTTTTCTTTGCTCAAAGTTCTCTTGGGGTGTATTTAAAATTATTAAAGTCTATTTCTGGGCTTTATATTCTGTGCTATCAATCTATTTGTCTAGTCTTTCACTATCACCACATTGTCTTGATTACTATAGCTTTGTACTAAGCCTTGAAGTTGGATAATGTCAGTCCTCCAACTTTGGTCTTATCCTTTAATATTATGTTGTATATCCTGGATCTTTGGCCTTTCCACATAAACTTTAAAATCATTTTGTTGACATCCCACAAAGCAATTTGCTGTGATTTTGATTAAGATTACATTGAAACCATAGATCAATTTGGGAAGGAATGACATTTTCAACACATTGAATCTTCTTCTTTCTGTAAACACAGAAATTTTCTCCATTTATGTAGTTCTTCTTTAATTATATTCACCAGAGTTTTGTAGTTTCCTTCATAGAGATTTTATGTATTTTGTTATATTTATATATAAGTATTTTATTTTGGGGTTGCTAATGTAAAGGGTATTTTGCTTTTAATTTCAAACCCTACTTGTTCACTACTAGATATAAGAGAGCAAATGATTTTTGTATATTAATCTTGTATTCTGTAACCTTGCTATAATTGCTTATTAATTCTAGGTGATAGTTTCTCAATTCTTTAGAATTTTCTACATAGATGATCATGCCATTTACAGACAGGATTTCTTCCTTCCTAATCTGTATAACGTTTTTTCTTGTCTTATTGCATTAACAAGTCCTTACAGCATGATTTTCTTATATCTATAAGTTATTTTATCCAACCATATGATTTTAAAATTTGAAGAGATGTGGAATAACTTGGACTGGTATCTACATTTGTATAAACTGAGCCATAGGGTTGTTAACACATTTGACCAAAATCATCCAAATGCACCTCATAGTTGATATTGAGCCATTGTATGTAAGAAATTATTTCTAATATATTACATATATTTTGCTAGAAAAAGAATTAACTATTGCTAGACTTTAATTTTGATTATGATTATCTTACCATAGTTCTTATAAAAGTCCTGTCTTTAGTTATATATTCACAGATTTTATATTATATTTTATTTTCTTGAAGTTTTTATTTAAAAAGTAACTTGGAAAATTTGATAAATCCATATAACTGCCAAACAAATATCTCATCTTTAGAAAGTTCCATCAGGCTGAAATCAAATATAGAAAGAGAGGTAGTGCAAAACTTTGAACTGTTATTCTACCTTTGTAGTTTTGTTTGTTTTGATGTTTTTTTGCTTTTCCTTTTTTGCAGTATAGAATATTAATACTAACTTACTGATGCACAATGATGTAATCATAAAGAAGTTTTACTCTTTCCTTATTTTGTTCCCATTTTTGAACTCTCTTCATAGACAACATAATATATATATCATAATTTTACCCAAACAGGCATATTCATGATGATTGCATTTTCTTCTCTACCATCTGTCATAACATTTCCACCTAATATAAAGTTCAATTAAAAGAATTCTATTCGGCAGTGGTGGTGGGGGGTGGGGGTTGTGGATAGAAACTCGAGTTTAATTCCAGCTGCATGATTTTGGCATAGAAAATTAACTTCTGAAACTATGTTTCCTCTTGGACACAAAAACATAGTGTCTGTCATATCTTCTTCAAATTTTCAGAGCAAATAAAAGGACTTTAAAAATGTAAGATTTTTAGTGCAAACATCTTTGGAATTCAACATTCCAATTGTCAGACATTTTTTAAGGAATGAAACTAATAACTTCCCTTACGTTTTAACTAAATGGAAGACATATCCAAGATTATCCCAGGAGTATATTCAAAGCAACGCTACCGACCGGAAGTATTTGCCTGGCTTTGCCATGGTAATTAGTTGTATGCAGTAAGCTACTTACATTAAGGGAAGGATAAGTGCTTTTAAATGAGAATGAAGTAACTGAGACAACAGGGAATTAAAGAAGAAAATCGTATTATGACATGATTTAAAACATTAAGTAACTAATGGAAGTTAGAGTCATATGTAAATCTACTAGTTAACTTCAAAGCAGGTCATGCATAAGAAAGAAATCTCCATGTGTTGACAGCAAATAGAGAGGAAAGAACCATCCTTTACAATCATCCAGTCTCCACTGGTACCATTTCAATTTCATTTGTTATATCACTTGTTTAATAGCTGAACATGTTTTAAATACAAGACTTTGCATATGTAGAGAGCTAAATACAGATGTAAGAATTAACCTTGATAACCTGAGCCCATGTAACTTGACATGAATCTTCTTTTTGCTTTGATTCCATCTCTATTCTTCAATCCTTAACTTTTCTTGATCATGCCCTTTGACTTTAGTCTTGATTGTGTTACAAAGTCTTCATTTCACTGATTATTTGCTTCAATTGTTTATTAATTGTTATATTGACCTCTATAATATTTAATCATCTCAATATGTTATAAGTACTATGACTGAAAAGCCATGTTGGGTTTTTTATTATCGTCAGCCCAGTATGGAAGACAGTAATCTGGAACAAGTAGGCATCAAATAAATAAATGTGGAATAAAAAAATAATAGTCCTACAATTTTGGATATTTTAGGTACTATTCATTCATTCGTTTATTAAATAAGTATTTATTAAGCACATACTAGTCAATTGGAATACATCAAGAAATAAGGTCTATAAAAAGATTTTTGTATTTACATTGCCTAAGGGGAAAGAGACCATAAATAATAAGCAATAAAGAAGTAATTTTATAGTCTGTTAGGAAGTAGTAAGTGATTATAAGGGAAAAAATAAATATATGCCTAGGACAATGGGAATTAGAAATTTTGGACGAGGGCCCAGGGAGGGTTATTGTATTAAAAGATACAAATGCTAGGGGAACCTGGGTGGCTCACTGGTTCAGCATCTGACTTCAGCTCAGATCATGATCTCACAGCTCATGGATTTAAGCCACACATCAGGCTTTGTGCTGACAGCTCATCTTCAGATTCTGCGTCTCCCTCTCTCTCTGCCCTTCCCCTGCTCATGCTCTGTTTCTCTCAAAAATAAATAAACATTAAAAGATAGAAATGCCAGGCTCATTTCTGGGCTTTGCTACTGACTTGCTTCATGACTTCATTTTTCTAAGGTACTTCTGCATCATTAGATATGAGGATTTACTTAAGCATACTTAAAACTATGCTATTCTATGACTCTATGTCTAAGCTAAGCAACTCTCCTAAAAAGGATAAATCAATTACATTAATGATTGTTACAACATGAAAATATAAATGGGGGCATCAGATTAAACTTTTTAAAGACCTTGGCTTTGATAATATATGAACAAAACACATTTGTTATTATTTGTGATTCAGTACTGATTTTATTCATAACCCCAAATCTCTACATATGAAAATATGAGTTAACCATGTCACAGAATTTCTGCAGTTATTAAAAGTAATACAGTGGTAAACACAAAGAAAATCATTTCACAGTAGAACATGAATAAAATAACATTTTATAATGTTATGGAATACAACACTATGTTATATTTATGATGTTATATAATGCCAGGTTTGCTTGGTCTTTTGGAATACAAAACTGTGATGTAAAAAATATGTTAGATATTCATAGTCTGGGTATAATGTGCTGGATGTACTGCCTGTCTACACTTTTCCAGGTGGTTCTTCAAACTAAAGCTTAACTACTTAAGAGTTTCAAATATGACAAATAGCTCTTTGAAGTTGACTTTTGTGTGTGTGTCAGAGAAACACAAGATGGAACATAAATAAAAACAACTCACAGAAACAAGGTTTAAGATCTGACATTTCTAAGCAGCCGGTTTCTTCTGTCCCCAGGGAGATAAACAAAACTATTGAAAACCCCATTAGGTATATTTATAGCCCAGGTTTAATGTCTGGGATGGAAACCAAGATGCTAGATGGAGAGCTACCAACTTGGGATGGAAGAAAACAGCTTCTCAGAGTGAACATTTTCATCTTTTTGTCATCAATATTCCAAAGACATGGCACTTAATCTTTTATACAGTGCAGGGAGAACCTTCTTTTCAATTACTTTCCATGAAAATTTTTATTTTTTTTTTCACAAAATGTTCTCTTGGGAAAATTCACTAACCAGTTTTCCATTATACTTACTTATTCTTGGATATGGGGAGAGAGGATGAGGAAAGCTGGCTTTAGAACTTTTCATGGCTCTTCAAATGGAAAAGAAACATATGAATCGATGACTAATCCTGAAGTAAATGTACCAATAAGCTGTCCTTGGAAAAACAATTACAGCTACCGGGAGGTATGTGAAAGCCAAAGAATATTAAAAAAAAATTGTAGTCATAGAGTCTCTGGAACAGGTTTTTTGATATAATGTCAAGGGGTCAAACTGGTATGTGCTGTGGACTGAAAATTTGTGTCCCTGAAAATTCATATGCTAAAACTCTGATGTTAGATGAGGTGATAAGGGTGGGTCCTGATCAAATGAGACCGGTATCTTTGTAAGAAGAGACGCCAGACAGCTCACTCCATCTCTCTCTGTCTCCATGCACATAAAGAAGAGGCCATGTGAGCACACAGTGAGATGTCACTTACCTATAAGCCAACAGAAGAGGCCTGAGAATGAAACCCACTTGCTAGCACCTTGATCTTGGACTTCCAGTCTCTGGAAATGTGACCGTTAAATGATTTAAGTCTATAGCCTTTTGTTATGGCCACACAGTCAGACCAAGATAGCAGATGAGATACAGGAAGAATAATTTCATTGCTATGAAAGCAAACATTCTGTATCAGTATCATAAAATGGAATTGACTGTTTCAAGGAAAACTCTGAGTTCACTGTCATTAGAGGTCAAGAAAAAGCCAATGAGTTCCTGGAGTCGGTTTTTGGAATGGGTGGGTGTCTGGCACCAACTATATCACTGGATGAAATTGTAGAGTTCTACTCCAAAATTGCATAAGGTTCTCTAATTCTGTGGATTGAATTGGCAGGGTGTTTTTTTTTTTTTTTTTTTAATTTCTTCATTTTTGAGAGCTAGAGCACAGGTGGTGAAGGGGCAGGGGTAGGGAGAGGGAGGGAGAGAGAGAGAGAGAGAGAGAGAGTCCCAAACAGGCTCCATGCTCATTGTGGAGTTTGATATCACGCTCAATTTCTCAATGGGGAGATTATGACCTAAGCCGATATCAAGATATCTAATGCTTAACCGACTGAGCCATCCCAGTGTCCCTGAATCGGCATCACTGACCAGAGGATATATTCATGAGATATTTATGAGACAAGTGTTAGTCACTGTGATTGTGTAGTTTTAAAACATAAGAAAGAAAACAGAAACTGTAAAGGAGACTAAGGAAAAGCAGCGGGTTCCAACGCTGGTGTTTTTTTTGGGGGGGGGGGGTTCCTTTCATTTTTTTATTGATCATCTTCTTATTAAATTCAGAAGTCATCCAAGCTACCCCTTCAGTTTGTGCACTATGAAATCATACCTCCTCAATCTCTAATCCCAAGAGGACTTTAATATTTTAAGTAGGTGAGAGGATTTAATAACAAAAGTTCTGACAAAGGATTCTGTGTTGCCTTCTGAGGCCCCAGACACTCCCTTGCTGGCAAAGTGGGTGGGACCATTAAGTGACTGTAGATGAGCGGCTGGGGTGGGTGCCAAGCGGCGAGGGGCCGCTTTAGGGTTCAGATCTCTGACTTCTGGAATGTTCTTTGAAAACTTCTGGAGCTTCAGGAATAGTAGGATCCATAATCACCCTGCGCAGGAGGGGTGCTCTCCGCGCCCACCTGAGAAGAGGTGGAGGAAGGCATGTTGTCCAGCTGCAGCCACCGCTCCTTCCAAGAACTCTGCTCTCTGCTCCCCACCCTGCCCCTCCTGCCCCCCAAAATGCGACTTCTGTAGAAAAAGTTCTGCTGTGGCTTTAAAAAAAAATGTTTTATTTATTTTTGAGAGAGAGAGAGAGAGAGCATGAGCAGGGGAGGGTCAAAGAGAGAGGGAGACACAGAATCAGAAACAGCCTCCAGGCTCTGAGCTGGCTGTCAGCACAGATTCCGACGCGGGGCTTGAACCCACGAACCGTGAGATCATGACCTGAGCGTCACAGTAAGAAGTGACACTGAAATATGAAAACAAAAGAAACTATAAGATATTTCGTGATAGAGACAGTGTTATCTGGATTTCTATGACTTCACTAATTAACAACTGACCACAATAATGGTTGGCGGGAAAAAGTATTACTATCACTTTTATTTCACTGTCTCATATAAATCTACATTTTTTCTGTTTCTTTCCATTTTTGAAAAGGTGAAGGTTCCATGTATTTATTTAGAGGAGCATTTTGAGAAGGTAATCAAGTCCCATGGATATAGACAGATTATAAAATGCTTACCTCAAATTAGAAATTATTTTAAATATTTTTAATAATCACTGAACTAGAAGAGATTCACTTAAAAATATCTGGTCACTTTTAAAGGCTGACTCTATAAGTAATAGTCTTAGGTATACCCAAGCATAATACATTTTATCTATGTTTTCCAAATTCACTAGAAATTTAACTTTTTTGTCTTCCATTCAAAATTTTTTTTAATGTACTTACTCTTTGGAATCATTATCTTTATGCTGAATTAGTATTTGTCTCAGGAACACTCTTAATATAGCAAGAAAAATAGCCTAGAGAATTCTTCTACCCTATGGATTAAACTAACAGTCCAAGAATCTTCATAAGTAAGCAAAATTCACATTCAGACAAAATTTACATATTTATTAGCTTTTGTATAAGCAAATACCTTTAAGTCTCAACTTCTTATGCAGGGGTTGCCAATTACTTAAAATTCTTTGCAGCTGTTATGTGACAACTAAGAAATAAAATATTTGACCTTTTGTTTAGAAAGCTGTGAATAAGAATATAGCATAACAAGACATTTTTCAGCTGAGATGTTTAACAGGCAAAATTTGGCTCAGATGAATGTTTGGCAAAGGTTTTTACATTCTGTCTTTACATTGGCAAAGGCAGAAATCAGAGAATTGGTTTCTACAGATTCTAGATGCCAAGCAAGCCCATAGCAAGTGAGTGTGAAATCTGGTGTAGAAGACTATCAAGAGTACTTCTCCATTTAAGAAAACAAAGCATTTGGGGTGCCTGGGTGGCTTAGTCGGTTAAGCGTCCGACTTTCGCTTAGGTCATGATCTCGCGGTTGGTGGGTTCGAGCCCCGCGTCAGGCTCTGTGCTGACTGCCAGCTCGGAGCCTGGAGCCTATTTCAGAGTCTGTGTCTCCCTCTCTCTCTGACCCTCCCCTGCTCACGCTGTCTCTCTCTCTCTCTCCTAGAAATAAAACATAAAAAAAAAAAAAAGAAAACAAAGCATTTGTTTATTACTATATTTGTCTATGAACAAAGCTAGTTGGATTTTCAACGTTTTGGGTTTTTCTTCTTTGATATTCTTAGGATCAGATTTATCAGGATTGTTTCAATCATCATCTGCGATTTTGGTTTGCAATTTTACATTCCTTTAATGCAGCGTTCACCTACTTCCATGGAAGTCTTTCGAAAACACAATGCAATTGTTTTATTGTCAATTTCAAACAATTCAATATCACCCATGTGAAAAAGCCTAAACTTTTCAGCCCATGGTGTGTCTGCGTGTGTGTGTGTGTGTGTGTGTGTGTGTGTGTGTGTGTACTACCTGGCTCGTGTCTATTCCTTCATTATCTTTAATAGCTGCTTTCTACTCAGGCTAGCCCATTTATGGTTCTTAGAAAGTACCACATTGTTTCATGCTATTTTTTGCACAGACAGCGTAACTCCCACCCCTAAATGCCTTTTCTCTCTTAACATGAATAATCTTAATAAAATGGACTAATATATTTTATTCTCCTTTCAAATTTCATTTCAAAGGCCCATTTATTTATTACAGGTATGTTGAACACCTTACTTCTGCAAGATAAAATTATTCAAACTGACACCTGTGACCTTGCTGAACTTTGTAAGGTCTTCTATCATAATACCTCTAGCATTTTATTACATTGATTTTCATTGTCTAGGTCCCACTTCTAAGTCAGTGACTCTGAAGAATTGAGGGTTATATAAGAATATTTATATTAATGGGAGGTGAGGGATATGGGGGAAGGGCGTTAAACTCAGAAGTTTAATTTTCTTTACTAATACATATGTCCCTTGGTCTTTTATGTCTTTTTATAACAAAATATATAGCAAAATATCTAGAAATTATAAGCTGCACAAAAATAATTTCTTCACAAATGAATGGATGTTTTCTCATGAAAAGTTAACAAAAATATCCTGTGTGTGCAAACATTTTATTCCTCTCTCCTTTCCTTTTCCTTAAATTTTAAGTTACAGATGGAAAGTAATCTTTACAATAATTTGCATAACTATGGAGGGAAGATTTGTGTGTAATTATAACTGCAATTATACATTATTTTATATGTGTACATGTTTATATAATGTATATTCATAGACTTGGTAAAGTCTGAACTCTCAAAGGGTGGAGTAATGTCTATATTACTTATCTTCATATCTTCTGTTTTTTTACCTGAACATCAAATGGATGCTCAACAAATACCTGCTGATTAAATGAATGCATTTGTTGATACGGATGAGAAAGAATTAATGTTTTAATAGCTGCCTCTATTTTTGTCAGTTGCTCTAGGAATAGACATAACATTCATCTTTGGAAAGATAGCTTCCATTATTAAATAAATTAAAGAAATCACACACACGCATGCATAAACACACACATACACACATACACAGTCACTTGTCGATTTCTGGTATGCAGAGGTAAAGCCCAGGGTCCATGTTTTGTAGTCTCGATAGAAGGGATAAATTTCTATGCACATTAAAGTAAAATGATTGCTTTTGTTTCACCACCAACTGAGTTCAAGGGAATTTTGGTCATCTATATATAGCCCTGACCATAATTTTTGGCATTTGATGCTTGTTCCATAAATTTCTGTTATCTTGAACTAAATATATTGATTTTAACTGAGTTAGGGTCCAACAGACAACACCATCAATCCCTTGTGTATTTCTAAGTTTATATTTGCATTATCATACAATTAAAAAACAAAAACCTTTTTGATATAAGGAACCATAAGGGCTTACACAATAGCAGAAGTATTAAAACCACAAGATTATTTTTATATCCAGATTGAAATTATTTGGAAAGTCACATAACTGTAGCTTCTCATCAATTACTATGTGCCAAACATGGTCCTAAAAATAGTTTATAAACATCATCACATTTTACCTTAGAAATCAATATTATTCCCATTTTACAGGTACCATAATTGAGGCTCATAAAGTGTACGTCTGTCTCAAGATGAAAGCTCTAGGAGATTTGCCAAATTCAATATCACACTGCTTTTCTTCTAGGTTGGTAATATCTTGCAGTGCTGGGTTGAAAATTAAAACCCAAATTTAGAGCCTGGACACTGGTAAATACCCTCTGTCCTCTGCTATTGAAACTGTGTGTTGCCTGTTCTATTTCAGAACTTGGGGGGAGGGCGGTGAATGGAAGAGCAGACAGGACTTTAAACCATTTATGTACATTTAATTTTTTATGTTTGACTCAATATTTGAATTCTGAGTAATAATAAAAAACATAATAGTGCTTTATATGTGTTTTACATTTCTATAGGAGAATTGCTTCTTCATCATAAAATATGAAGATGTTTCAGAAATTTGGATCACTATTCTCTCTCCAATTAGTCATGCCCCAACAGATGTTTTCAAAATGATAAAACTGGCTTCATCAACCTCATTAACATTAGTATTTGAGAAATTACTGCCTTTACTATATCTAAGGCTAAAGCACAGCTAATTACTGTATTATACAAAATTGCCAAGCACTCCAAAATTCTATCAGCTTTAGGAAAATAGTGAGCAGTATGCTTAGAACTCTGTCCCGGAATTTTTAAGGCAATATTTGGTCTTATTTTTTTGCAATTTTTAATATGAAGTGTAAGATTTTTCCCCTCAAATAACTAAATAACTTCATTCTTCTTTTTAAGTTTATTTATTTGGAGAGAGAGAAAGAGAGAGAGAGGGAGGGAGAGAGCGAGCTAGGGAGGGGCAGAGAGAGAGGGAGAGAGATAATTCCAAGTAGGCTTCATGCTGTTAGAGCAGAGCCCAGCATGGGGCTCCATTTCATGACCATGAGATCATGACCTGAGCCAAAATCAAGAGTCAGATGCTTAAACGAGTGAGCCACCCTGGCGGCTCCAAAAGTCATTCATTCTTAAGTTATCTCTCTTTCTTTTCCTTTCTCTCCCCCCTCACACCTTCATATGGAATTTAATTATTAGTGTATAAATGCATATGATATTTTACGTCTTATCTATTTATACACCTTAATCTTAACAGTGACAAAAAGGCACTTAGCAAATTTAGCTTAGCTGGTTGAAATTAGAATCCTGTATTATGTCTTAATGAATGATAACATTAATTCTAGTAAGAGCTTAATTACTTATTAAGCATATTAATGTTAAAAGCTTTATTTTTCTATTAATGCATGCAACTTTTTAAGCAAGGTAATGTTGTCTGCTAAACAATTTATAATTTCTAATTAGACAGTGTGCCTAATCAATAATATCATATACAACATGTCAACTCCATCCGTTGTCTTTCATTCATTCATTCATTCATTCACTATAGACATATTATTGAACAGTCGGCCAGCTATTGTTCTAGGTTTGAGAGTTATAGGAAAGAGGGAAACAGATGAAGCCTCTTTCTCCCCTGAGAGAAAAAAACATGGTCTGCTTTAATAGTAACACGAATAAGAGCAAACCCCATCTTATCCCTTGCTTCTATCATTTTATCCTTATCTCACAGATGTTTTTCTCACTGAATTAAAACAGGCCTCCGCAGGCAGTCTTGTTATTTCAATCATCATAAATTGCAGGATAGCTTACCAAGAAAGTTTTAACATGGCTCAGGCCAAAGGGAATGAGCCACAAAAGAGTCCATTTGCATCTCAGTAGGCCACATGTACATGGGGAAGTGTGAAGAGCATGCATCTCGTGTATCCGTAAGTATCTGCTGTCAGATGAAATATTTTGAACCAGAATTGCTCTGGTAGTTAAGTATTGAGTCAATAGCTTTTGAAACAGGATCCTACAACAGAAGGCTTTTTCATGGTCTGCTCTCAAGGAACCAAATGTATCAGCAGATAGATTAGCTGGAAACTTCTGTTACAAACTGAATAAAGTGCAACAAATTTAAACATCTCCACATGTGTCATCTGTTTGTTTGCTTCTTTGCTGCAATTATCTAACTAAAAGGGAAGGATCTGGCCTGAATTATCCTGATGATTAAATCAGTTATATTGTTAATCCTTGTATCTGGATAAATGGTTCTTAAGTGGGGCTGTTTTGCTTCCAGGGGAAACTAGGCAACATCTGTAGACATTTTTGGATTGCCACGACTGGGTGGATGCTAGTGGCATCTAGTGGGTAGAGACCAAGAATACTGCTGGCCTACAGAATACATATTCTAGAATGCATGGGATAGTCCCCGACTTCCCAAAAAAGAATTGTCCGGCAAGAAATCTCAACAGTATTGAGGCTGACACATCATGATCTAGATAGTATGAAGGGAAAGTTAAAATGTACCTTTCTGACATTATGTCATCCATTTGTGGATAGGGTTGCCAGATTTAGAAAATAAAAATAATAGGATGCCAGTGAGATTTTTATTTCAAATTAATAACTTTTTAGTATAAATAAATCGAAATTTAACTGTATATCCTATATTTAATCTTGCACCCTGTTTTTGAAGCAGTCGGTAATTACAGACAATGGCATTTTTATGTGCTAATGAGATCTTGCCATTTTATTGTCTATCAGTATTGTATTTAACACATCTCAATCATATATATGCCTGACCTAGACATAATACAACCTGAGGTATAGTTTGGGATCAGAAGATAATTATGGACAAAGATGGCCAATTGGAATTAGCAAAATTAGAGAAAATTAATAAAATAGCAAATTTTTCAGGACAAAGAAGAGTCTCTCAAATATTCAGATAACTTTCATCGGAAATAAGTAGTACTTCATTGAATTATGATGAATTCCATTACAAGAGTGTTTATGACAGTTTGTGATATACATCATTTTGCTAAATTTATATGATCATGATGAGTGATATCACAATGGAATACCCCTCTTTCAAGAATTATTAGGGGCACCTGGGTGGCTCCGTTGGTTAAGCGGCCGACTTCAGCTCAGGTCATGATCTCGCAATTCGTGGGTTCGAGCCCCATATTGGGCTCTGTGCTGACAGCTCAGAGCTTGGAATTTGCTTCCGATTCTGTGTCTCCTTCTATCTCTGCACCTACCCTGCTCACATTATGTCTCTCTGTCTCTCAAAAATAAATGAACATAAAAAAATATTATATAAAAATGAGATAGATGATCAATGTTAGTTGAAATCTCCAGACCACCTTAGAATCCTAGAGGAGCTATTTCCAGCACTTGCTCCTTGAAACAAATCTTCATGTTTTCCTGGTTCTTGGGGTTTATGTGTTGCTGTTGTGAGGCACATTTTTCTCCTTTTATGACTGAAACAGAATTTCTTGGGTTTGGGAGAGTGTTGGATCCAGATGGTTCTAAGTTAAGTTCCTCTTGGAAAATGACCCTGAAGAGCTCTGGCCCAATTTCAGGGATTCGTCCTGGAGGCGTTCAATCATGGTTGATTACATGGTGTGAAGACTGTCCCTTTTCCTCCGTGGGAGAGTGAGGAGGGGTCACTCCAGCTCTGAGACCCTGGGGAATCAGCCAAATTCTCCCTCACAATGGCACTGCAGTCCAACCTCCCTCTGCTTATTCTGACTTCCTTTACTTCACAGCTTCCCACAATCTGATCCCAAGATATTTCTCAAAATAAACCTCTTGCTTGAAAAAAGCCAACTCAGAACATGTTTCCCTAGTGGCCAAATTAGGGATCCGATGTGTTGTTTGTCTGTTGTCAAAGACCCTCACTATGTATATTTTTTGCTATAAATTTTTTAGTAATATGTTTCTATGTGCATACATACACAGCTACACACACACATATACACACATACATTTTTGTTTGTGTGTCACAGAAACATTTCTCTGATTTTATTGTGAGTGCAGAAAAAAAAGGCTTGAGGTCTTTTCCTGTCTGTGTAACAAGCAATAGAGGATTTTAACCTTCATTTGATTTCCCAGTGAACCACACCATTCTCATTATGCATTAACCACATGCTTAATGTACTTTACCAGGCACTCTGTAAGATCCAAACTATGGATGACCCAAATAATAACGTGGAGAGGAAAACAAACATTTTTCATTTTATTCTAAATTTTATGTATAATAATATATATTTTTATGTACTATGGCTAATAAGTGCTTTTCAATGCTTTTTCTCATTGTGTCCTTATAAAATTGTGTGAGCTGGCAAGCATTACCATTCTCCTCTACAGAAGAGTAACTGAGAATTGGTAAGATTGATTATCTGGCCCAAGATCACCCAGCGGAAAAGTCCTGGAACCAGGTGGCTCTGGACTTCTGATCTTTCTACTGTAAGCCCAGCACAGAACAGGCCACTTTAGAATTGAATCTGCTGCCAGCCTAGGGATTTTGGACCTGAATATGTTCCTGGATTGTGGAGCATTTTTGGTTAGGGGGTGACAAGACACCTGGGTCTTGAAAAGAGAAAATAAAACAGGGGGGCTTTCAAAAGGCTTAATTCTATGCACAAACTTAGCATATTGAATGTTATGGGGCTACACCACCTGACAGGCAGAATCTCAGCTTATAATTCAAGACTGTGAAAAACTTGAAGCACAGAATGAGATATAACTAGAGATTATCTATGGGCCTCATACAAAGCAGGCCTCCATAAGTATGTGTAGAAATAATCAGTGAGTAAATCTATAGTGGGTATACAGATCTAGCCTGATCTGGCCATCTGGTGAGGTCATGTGTCCTTCAGTTTCTAAAAGAATGAGTATTATGGATGCCCATATTATTACACAATGAGGTGTTTCTTTGGCATTGATGACTTGAATTTCCTGGTAATGGTCCACACTTGAGTCTCAAAGACACAGGGGTTATGCTGCACTAAGTCTTGTGCAAGGAAGTGACATTGGTACTGGATTTATAACATGAGAGGCAGTTTTGGGCAAGGCATTCAGTGCTCACGTGTCCAACATCCTTTCCAGAGAATAGACCTTCAGGCTGCTGGGATATGGCCACTCTCATAGACACAGATTTATCTTGCTGTCACTTCCATGTCACAGAATTCCTTCATCAGAAAATTCTAAGTATTAGCAAACTCACTGATTACTCTTTTGACATACTCAGACTTAACCATAAGATGCTTGAAAATAAGGATAACATTTCAGTGGGCTGTCCCTTTCAGATACTAGTCAGTTAATAACTCTCTTCAAAAAGGTCCACTGCAAAGTCTCTGGGTGGCTCAGTCAGTTGAGCTTCTGACTCTTGATTTTGGCTCAGGTCGTGATCTCACCTTTTATAGGTTCAAGCCCCATGATGAGCATATCAAACTCCATGCTCGCAATGTGTATCCCAGCAGCCAGAATTCTTTCCTTTTCTCTTGGCTCCTCCCCAACTTGTGCTTGTGGTGCTCTCTCTCTCTCAAAACAAATAAATAGACTTAAAAATAAGTGAAAAAGGCCTACTGAAACAGAACCAGGTTTTGAATAATTGAAAGAACTCAGCCAGCAGAGTTCCAGCAGTGGAATAAGTGTCTATGATGACCACATGCACAAGTGGGTTTGACCTGTACTGAACGTGGCATGGGAAATAATCTGATTGGAAATCACGCAAATGGTAAAGATTAATTAGGGATGTGGCCAACTTATATAGGGTTTTGATTGTCAGAGAAAGGGCTCAGTGTAGCCGGACAAGAGCTCCAAATTAGTTACTGAGCAGAGCAACCATATCAATCAGGAAACATGTAAGGGAGCTTTAGGAAAGGCAATCATTGGTTTTCAGTAAAATCAGAAGAGTCAAGAGTCAGATCAGCTCTATATCAGCATAGAACACCCAACTATTGGAATAACAAATGGAAGCCATTTGTTATTAATGAAGACTGCATATTATAACATTCGAAAGGCACACATTTTTTTCTGTTCTTTAGCATTAAGTTACAAATTTCACATCACTCTTCTAGGAAGCTACAATTCAGTTCTATGAGATTAGCTACAGTTTTCTAAAGTATATAAAATCTGCAAACAATAGAACATACCTCTGACTAATAAATCTTCAAGATAAATCAGAAGAAGACCTGGCACATAGTTAACCAAGGTCAGGAAGTGCTTCCAAGTTCCTTAAATTGTCAAGTATGCAGCTACCCAATAATTTCTGATTTATGCTTAGTTTTTCAAAAACATGTATTTTTGTCTCATGGTTAAGAAAAGATAAATGAGTCTATATTTCACAATGATGTGTATTAAAATTAGGCTTCCAATGATGTCAGATAAAAGTCTCCTTTCACTTTTAGCAGAAAAAGGGCAGATCTGAGATAAAGAGTTCATCTGATTTATGTTTCAAGGCAATCATGTAACTATTTTGGTTAGCTTAATAGTTTGTTGACAATTGTTAACACTTTATACTATATCTATATAATTTTAATGTTTTGTTGAATGGGCACTCATGCCATTTGATGTGTCTTCTTCCACATGTATATGTCTATAACTAGTGATCAAAACACTTCTCTTTCCCATTCAAGTACTAACCAGGCCTGATCCTGCTTAGCTTCCCATTAGTTTCTGACATCAGATGAGATTGCACATGTTTGGAGTAGTATAGTTGCAAATGATGAGCACTGAGTAATATATGGAACTATATTGTATACCTGAAACTACCATGACACTGTATATTAATTACACTGGTATTTAAAAAAATTATCTCAAAGCTCATACTGTGCTCTTTACTCAACACACCTTATGCAATTCAATGGATAAAAGATGTGGTGGTGAATTATTCGAGTATAATGTCAAATCTCTGAAGCTTTCACTTGAGTCAGCCATTGAACAATTCTCTGCACATTCTCTATCCTTTATCTGACCTGTCTACATTTATATCATTTCATTGCCATTATCAAATACTGCTTGACCCAAGTCATGCTCCCCACATCACTTTCATCAGAATAAATTTCTCATTTACATCTCCATCACTCCTATATCACTTTGTGTGAATATTTATTTACTATTTATACAAAATTCCTTTATACTATTAGCAATTTATAAATAATTACTTCATTTATTAACTTAGGAGTCTCTGTGATATTAGAGAAGTGGAGATAGCAGATTGATTTTTAACTTATCACAGTTAGTTAGACATCTAACTTGAACATTCTAAGTTATCAATAAATCTTTACTGAATCAAATAAAATGTCTTAAAATCACTTTCAACAACTTTGTTTTGAAAAAAAGTATTGATTTTGACAGAAGAAATCCTGTCATGGATATGATTTCAAGAAAAATTATATATGGTAGACAACAAAAGATCAAAATATAATTCCTGTCACTTGATTTGTAACCTTGGTAAAGTTTCTGTGGGAACACAAAACCCTGACAGTGGATTCTACATATTCTTGTTACTTACAATCTTGAAAATATATGATACTTAAAAGTGATTACCTATAGATATTACTTTTGCTATTGAAAAAATTTTTTAAAATATATATCTGATTTTCCTTACTTCATCATTAATGTGAGTGCCAGATAAGGCAAAATGAGTAGAACCACAGGTACTATAATATTTGAAGTTATTGTTAGTACTGTTTTCCATTTTATGATCTACTGTGTTGGATTAATATTCCTTGCCTTACACAAATTTTAAAATTTGTGTAACAATGTTCTTTGAGAGTTTCATAATGTGTAGATCATGCTTATATTTATTATCTCAATCCTCAGAGTAGACTTGGAAGGATGACATCATCTACACACTACTAAAAAATTAAGTTATAAAACAAAAGTTTGAAATCTTATCTGTGTGTGTGTATGTGTGCATGTGTATATGTGACTTGTTTCTCTTTCCTTTTGGCCTGAAAAGTTTATATGGTGGTTTCTTTTGAGTTTAGTTTATTTTTTCTTCATAATACTTTTTTTTTTTACATTTTTGAGAGAGGACGGATGAGACAGAGTGGAGGAAGGGCAGAGAGAGAGAGAGGGAGGTACAGAGGATCCAAAGTAGGCTCTGTGCTGACAGCAGCAAGCCCACTGGGGGTGGGGTGGGAGGGTTCTAGCTCACAAGCCATGAGACCATGACCTGAGCCAAAGTCAGACCCTCAACTGACTGAGCCACCCAGGGCCCCTTCATCATAATCCTTAAACATGGTGCAAAGAGAATGGAAATATATAACATGTAAATAGAAAATACTTATCATGTAATTGCTATTTCAAACAAAAAGAAATAAAATAAATAGAACGACTCATCAACTCAACATAGCAGCCACTGGTCATCATCATATTTGGGATATTATTGAGAAACAGCTATTGGACTACATCTATTGTGTTTGAGTAACTACAAGATCTCATATGTATGAAATAATACCTCAATACCACTCTTGAATGTCCTCAGAAAGCTGCACATTTGTATAAGCATACCCTTCTAAAAATGTTAAGGTTAATATTGTTTAAAACAGAAGAGTAATTCCAAATCTTTAGGCTTATTCCATATGTCATAATATAAACTCAGTAACGATTCTTTTGTTTTCCCATATGACATTGCTGATAGTCTTTGAAAAAAACTTTCAAAAAGTCCAAATGATGTTCTTTATTGAGCAAAGCTGATCACTCATTGCATAAAACCTTTAATTTCTCAAATATTCAATGCTTTTTTCCAATCTTACAAATCAACTTTTTAAATTTGCATTGCTAATCTCCATTTCTCCTTTTGGTCGTTATTTGAAAGCATCCTAAAATAAATAAATAAATAAATAAATAAATAAATAAATAAATAAATAAATATTATTAAATAATAACAACTTAAAATAATATAAAATAATAAGATCCTAAAACTCAAAACATAGTCCACACCACTCTCAACAATGTCTAATTGACACTGATCTCTGAGGCAACATGACCCAGCAGACTACCCAGTCCAATATCACCCTCCAGTCACTCATCTAAGGGCCCAGTGTCCAAGCATGATAGCAAAGAGAACCCTGGCCCCAGCAAGCTCAGTGACATCCCACAGAAGCCTTTGTCTCCAGCCAAAAACATTCCCAGCTGTGACTCAATCAACACCTTGTTTTCACCTGCCAGGTGACCTCTGGTCCCTTTGCCCTATAGTGTGTTTGCAGTAGGGACATGTTTCAGTCTTCAATGGCACCCATGGTCTGATTGCTCCCTGCTCTGTGATCATCCCTCATGGCCCCCATGATCCATTCACCTAGGATCCATGTGGTGCCCATGTCTCCTTCGGCCCTTCCACCCATGGCTCACCCGCCCTTAATTGTGCCAACAGCTCTTTTTCCCACTTGACCTTTGACACCAGTCCCAGCTCCAGCCCCTAGATACATTGTCCATCCTACCCTCTCATGGAAGGTGCACCTGCCTACAAGACACTGAAGACAAAAAAAAGAGGCTCATGTCATCAGAGGAGTTCTTATGTAGAACAAGGTGTTCCTCAGAGTCCAGGTACTAATATACAGAATAAGAAAGAATGGAAACTGAAAGGGCAGGTGCTGGTGGTCACCCTCTGGCTCACAGATCAGGTCTCTGTCATCATGGAGAAGATTTATGAAGTCTGCAAGGGAACTGAAGCTGCCCTAGGAGGGCATTTTCACCAAAGGTTCCAACTTGCTGGCTTAGCCTAGCATGGCCAATGGTGCAATCATCTCCTGGCCCTCAAGGATAGAGGCCGGGGAAGGACATACTTGAGAAAAAAGCTATCTTCAAGTCCCAGCCATTGCCATTTTTCTACTTATTCCCCCCACACTCTGTCCCAGCCCCAGGAGACCCGCCTGCACATTTATTTCTCTCTCACCAAGTTTGGAAATTCAAATTGTCCCACCAAGTTTCTTCCCCCATCCCTGATAAGGATAAGAAAACACGACTTTCTAAATACTTTGCTCCTCACTGGTCTCTTGAATGCCTTTGCATTGGGGTCTTCATTTGAGGGAACTAATTTCTTGGTAGCTCATTGGGAAATGTGAGGCCAGAGATCTCTTGCAGGATTGTATCATAGTGCGAAGTGGCACCTGGCTGTCAGAATATGATTGTTACAGCCATTAAGCATTTTGTATCTTGCTATGGGCTGTCTAATAAACCTCTTAAGCCCTTCTTGTGAAAAAAAATCATATTCTCTAATTGACAAACATAATGATTTCCTGTTACTTTTCAGCTTAATATAAAGCCTTACATTGGCAACTACTGGTCCATAAATTGATTTAATTTATCTGACCAAATCTGTTTCCTAGTGCACTTGTATATATATAGCCTATATGATACAAAAATAGATCATTCCCCATTTCCTGAACACCATTTGTGAATCTATAGTCATAATAGTTCTCTAACTCATCATCACCAACCCATCTGCCTCTGTCAATGCTTATCTCAAATGCTATCCTCTTTAAAGATTGCTTTTGGACTTCCCTTAACTCAACGTTGTCTCTCTTCCTAGATCATCCCATAAATTTTTATTTTAATATTTCTCTCAGAATTTATCATAATCTAGGACTTTCAAACTAAATTTTAGGGAGCTGAGGGTTTACGCATAAGTGCTTCAGGCATTATGTTGGAGGACCAGGCAGAGGAGTGAGTGAGCATAGGTTTAAAGTTTGAGACCCAAGCTTCAATCAAAGGCATACGTTTGTTTTTAATATGGTGTGTTTCTGCATGGCATTTATATTTTTTATTTCTTTTCTTTTCTTTTTTTTTTTACAAATAGTTTATTGTCAAATTAGTTTCTACATAACACTCAGTGCTCATCCCCACAAGTGCCCTCCTCCATGCCCATCCCTCCTCCCCCCCACATCCATCAGTCCTCAGTTTTTGTCAGCATTCAAGAGTCTCTCATGGTTTGCCTCTCTCCCTTTCCCCCACCATTTCCCCCCTTCT